>NC_052165.1:67533479-67893185 GCF_902713615.1 Scyliorhinus canicula | reverse complement strand
ATCATTCAGTTTGAGAGTGTGAAAACTTGGGTCAGAAACAACTGTGCTGAACTTAAATAATACGGGTAATTAAAAAGGAATGAGGGCAGAGTTGGTTGGAGTGGACTGGAAAAGGAGGTTATCAGAAAAGACGGTTGATCAGCAATGACAGACGTTGTGAAAATAGTTCACGACTCATAACCAAAGTATACCCCAGCGAGGAAGAAGGATCCTAGGATGAGAATAAATCAACTATGGTTAACCAAGAAACTTAAGGATAGTATTAAACTGAAAGAAAAAAAACATACAATGTGGCAAAGATTAGTGGTAAGCCTGAAGATTGGGAAAGGTTTAAAAACCAACAAAAGATGACCAATAGAGGGAGAAGATAAATTATGAGGGTAAACTAGCAAGTAATATAAAAATGGACAGTAAGAGCTTTGTTAAATATATAAAAATACGGCGAGCAAGGCAAAAGTGAACATCGGCCCCTGAGAGAATGAAGCTGTGTAAATAATAATAGAGTACCAGAAAATGGCAGAAGAGTTAAAAAAATACTTTGCATCAGTCTTCATGATAGATAACACTAACAGCATTCCAAACATACTACATAATCAAGGGACAAAAGTGCGGGAAGTAAATAAAAATAATAACTATCATTAGAGAAAAAGTGCCGGGAAACTAATGGGGCTAAAGATGGATACGTCTCCTGGACCTGATGGGTTGCATCCTATGATATTAAAGGAAGTAGCCAGAGATAGTGGAAGCACTGGTAGTAATCTTCCAAGAATCCTTAAATTCTGGGAAACTGCCAATCTAGCACCCTTATTCAAAAAGGATCGGAGGTATTCTGGAGGCTAGTTAGTTTGACATTGGGAAAATGTTGAGTTCATTATAAAGGATGTAATAGCAGAGCATTTAATAATACAATCAAGCATGCCTGACAAATCTATAAAAATTATTTGAAGTGGTAATGAGTAGTATAGATAAAGGGGAACCAGGAGATGAAATATACTTGGATTTCCAAAAATCATTTGATATGGTGCCGCACAAGAGGCAACTTAATAGGGTAAGAGCCCATGGTGTTGGGGGTAGTATATTAGCATGGATAGAGGACTGGCTAACTGATAGAAGATAGAGAGTTGGGTTAAGTGGGGCATTTTCAGGATGGCAACCTGTAACTAGTGGAGTGTCCTAGGGATCAGTGCTGGGGCCACAATTATTCACAATATATGTGACTTGGATGGAAACAAACGTACTATTGCCAAGTTTGTAGCTGACACAAAAATAAGTGGGAAGGCAAGTGGTGAAGATGGCAATATCATCTGTATTGAGGTCTTCTGGTCCTGTCGCTGTCAATGGGGTTTCCCATTGTGTGCACCACCAGCTGCCAGGTAATCCATGGCTGGGGTTACTGTCAGCAGGACCAGAATATCCCGCCAATGGGAGCGGCCAGAAAATTCTGACCAGAGAGTCTACAGAGGGATATAGACAGGTTAAGTGAATGGACAAAAACCTGACAGATGGAATATAATGTCGGAAAATGTGGAAAGAATAAAGGCGTACGGACAGTTTCCAGCACCGCTATATGTCACCGACAGTCATGTTGCTAGCCGGGGGCTTCTGCCAGAGCTGCGGGGAGTAGTGGGGGGTGACCAGGAAGTAGGCTGTAGGGTCATGGTGGACAGATACGTAGTCCAGCACAACCGGCGCCATCGTTTCGGGCGCGATCGGTGCATGTGTGGGGGGGTATAAGTGTACACGCGGCTGCAGCTTGTCAGCCCTGCACATGTCCAGCACAGACCCAGCGATTCTCCCACCATTTTCTGCGTGTTCCGTGGGTGTTTCATGTGGTGCCGGTGCTAGCCCCTCACTGGAACCGGAATCCTGTTCGGGCACACACAGGGAGAATTCAGAATGCCCAGTTCACATAACAAGCACGTCTGCGGGACTTGTGGGAGGAAAACAGAGCACCCGGAGGAGACACACGCAGACATGGGGAGAACATACAAAGTTTACACAGACAGTAACCCAAGCTGGGCATTGAACTTGGGACCTTGGTGTTGTGAAGCAACAGTGATAACCACTGTGCTACCATGCCGCCCATCTAATCCAGACAAATGCGAGGTGATGAATTTTGGAGGATCAAATCTAGGTATGAATTATGCTGTAAATGGTAGAACCCTTAGGAACATTAACGTACAGAGGGATCTGGGTGTGCAGGTCTACAGTTCCCTAAAAGTGGCAACCCAGGTGGCCAAGGTGATTAACAAGGCAAATGGCATGCTTACCTTCATCAGCCAGGGCATTGACTACAGGAGTGGAGAAATCATGATGCATCTATATAAAACCTTGGTTAGGCCGCATTTTGAGTATTGCATGCTATTCTGGTCACCACATTATCAGAAGGATGTGGAAGCTTTGAAGAGAGTGCAAAGAAGGTTCACCAGGATGTGCCTGGTCTCGAGGGTATTGGCTATGAGGAGAGGTTGAGTAAACAAGATTGTTTTCACTGGAAAGCCGGAGGCTGAAGGGAGACCTGATAGAGGTCTATAAACTTTTGAGAGGCATAGACAGGATGGACAGTCCGAGGCTTTTTCCAGGGCAGGAAGTGTCAATTACAACGGGGCACAAGTTCAAGGTGAGAGGGGGAAAGTTTAAGGGAGAAGTACGGGGTATGTTTATCACACAGAGATTGGTGGATGCCTGGAATGCACTGCCAGAGGATGTGATGGAAGCAGACACATTAGCAACATTTAAGAGGGTCTGAATGGGTACATGAATAGGGAGGAAAAAGAGGCATTCAGCCCGAGTAAGGGAAGAAGGTTTTTTTTAGTTCGGGCACAGGCTTGGAGGGCCTGTTCCTGTGCTGTACTTTTCTTTGTACTTTGTTCTTTATAGACCAGTGAGCCTAACATCAGTAGAAAGGAAGTTGCTAGAGTCCTTTATCAAGGATTTGATAGCAAAGCACTTGGAAAGCTGTGGTATAATCAGATAAAGTCAGTATGGCTTTACGAAAGGGAAATCATGAATAGCAAATCTACCAGAATTCTTTGAAGATGTAAGATGGCACAGTAGCACAATGGTTAGAACTGTTGCTTCACAAAGCCAGGGTCCCAGGTTCGATTCCCAGCTTGGGTCACTGTCTGCGCAGAGTCTGCACGTTCTCCCCGTGTTTGGGTTTCCTCCGGATGCTCTGGTTTCCTACCTTTTGTGAGGGCCACGAAGAATCC
Source organism: Scyliorhinus canicula (assembly GCF_902713615.1). Classification (NCBI taxonomy): domain Eukaryota; kingdom Metazoa; phylum Chordata; class Chondrichthyes; order Carcharhiniformes; family Scyliorhinidae; genus Scyliorhinus; species Scyliorhinus canicula. Next base: position 67,889,973 of record NC_052165.1, on the reverse strand, counting down.
AGCACGAGTTGAGGGATAAAAAGAAATAACATTTATTTGCAATAACATATATATACAACAGCAGCAGCAACTCCCTTGCTACTCACTCCTCTCTAGCTGGCTCCAAACTGGCCAGCTTTATGTATGGAGGGAATCTGCTAATGATTTCTCCGCTCCCCACATTGGGGAAGTTCATGCTCCGTAAGAATTGTGGGATTGCCATTAGTCCCCAGCCAGTGGTAAGCAGGCAGGTTATAACATCTCTCCCCACCAAAGTCCAAGGAATCCACCGAAGACCTTGGCGAAGGAGAGCGTCGGACTCGTTTTGCCGCAGGCCGGACACCATTTGCACGAGGCGCTGAATCGGGCGGCATGTAATGAGACGGAGAACGGCGCTTCCATGATGAACGGCGTAACGGTTGTATATCCATGGCCCATAACTCTGAGGACTCTCCCTCTGAGGCGTCCGGTGTCTCCATCTCGGAGTCAGAGTCCCCTGCCTCCGTCATCTCGCCGTCCCCATCTCCACACGGTTCTGCAACGACCAGCACAGGCTTTGAGTGCGGCACCAGAGGAAGATTGTGAGGAATACTCTCCACTGTGTTTGGTCTCTGTGGCTGTAGAACTGAGCTCCGGGGACGGGGAACCTTTGGAAGAGATGGTCTTCTGGACCGAACGTGGTCAACATGCTTGCGCTGTAGACGGCTCTGGGCTTGCACCTGGTAAGAATAGGTCCCATTCGGTGAAAGATAATGCCAGGGACCCAATGGACACCACCAGCAAAATTTCGAACGAACACTTGGTCACCGGAAGCAAACTACCGAATCGGCCGATGCCGAGAAAAACCATGTCCCTGCCGTTCTTGAGTGCGGCGTACTTTTGGGCCAATGTCCGGGAAAACCATGCTAAGTCTCCGACCCATTAGGAGTTCCATGGGAGCTACCCCAGTCATCGCATGTGGAGTGGTCCTGTATGAAAACATAAAAAACGAGCCAGTCTCGTGTCCATACACCCAGACAACTGTCTCTTTAGGCCTCGTTTGAATGTCTGCACTGCACGCTCCAGCCAACCCATTGGAAGCCGGGTGGTGTGCAGCGGTGCGGATATGGCGTATGCTGTTTATCTTCATGAACCTCGCAAACTCCTCACTTGTGAACGGAGTGTCGCTGTCCGTGACCAGCACCTCGGGGAGGCCATGTGTACTGAAAGACAAACGTATCTTCTCGATTGTTGCACAGGACGTTGTGCCTACCATCTTATGCACCACTAACCATTTAGACTGGGCATCGATTAATAGAAGGAACATGGATCCTTGAAAAGGGCCGGTGAAATCCGCATGCAAGCACGCCCAAGGCCACCCTGAATATTCCCAGTGATGTATTGGCGAGGCCGGCGGAAGCTTCTGATGCTCATGGCAAATGAAGCAGTTTTGGGCCACCTTCTCAATGTCGGTGTCGAGGCCTGGCCACCAGACATAAAATTTTCATTTTGGTCACAATAACACGCGTCCCCCACAAGAGGATACTGTCTTCCACGCCAAAGTCTGACAGCTTGGAGGAAAATGCCCACAACTCGCCTGGGAGCTGCCTATGCTGCCCACCATACAGGACTATATGCCGAACCTTTGATGGAACTGGCTCCATCTGGGTCCACTCATGGATCTGTGATGCCATGACAGGCAAGGAGTCATAAAATTTAAGGTTGCAACCACGTGTTATGGGAGTGGCGTTTTCAGAACCCCAAAATGTATCATGGAGTTCAACCAACCTCTCCCTTTAATCTATTGTTGCTTTTGAAGCACACGGCTTGGTCTCCAGGTGTGGTACTACAATTATGGACACATGGGTTTTTAAACACAAAACAATGTTTATTCCATGAATTAACTTAACCTTTTTAAATAAACATTGGATCATTTACCACCCCTTACTCCAAAGATAGCCCCGAAAATAATACGCCACTAAATAATCCCTCAAAATGTTCCTTCAAACTTCCAAAAGACTTAACACCTTTAACAACAGAAACACATCAGGTTAAAGTCATTACTATTATGAGTTTAAATCACCCAAATGATTCAGAGATAGACTTTCATGGCAGAGATCACAGCAAATCCAGCTCACTGCAAACACAGACACACCCAAGCTCTTTTCCTCAAAACTGAAACTAAAACTCCCAAAAAGCAGAAGTGAGTTCTGCTCACCCTCTGACATCACTTCAGTAATATGAGCTACTCTATTTCTTAAAGGTACATTGTTTAAACATCCATTTCTTAAAGGTACTCTAACATGACACACCTCACTGGTCGTGGGGGATGACATGCGGCCGGTCGATAAAGGCAATGGGCTCAGTACGACGGCATTCGCTATCTGGGTTCCTGGTTTGTGCTCCAGAGAATATTCGTAGGCAGCGAGCAACAAAGCCCAGCACTGGATCCGGGCGGAAGTAATGGGCGGTATTGGCTTCTCCTCTCGGAAAAGTCCCAATAGAGGCTTATGATCAGTCACGATAGTGAAGTGGCAGCCATATACGTACTGGTTGAAGCCTTTCACTGCAGACCATCACCAGGCCCTCCTTCTCGATCTGCGCGTACTTCTTTTCAACTGCTGTCAATGTGCTGGAGGTGAAAGCTATCGGCCGCTCGGCCCCGTTCTCCATCTTGTGGGATAGGACGGCCCCAATACCATACGGGGATGCATCACACGTGATGAGCAAAGGCTTTCCAGGATCATAGTGGGTTAGTAACCCAGATGATGACAATTGTTGTTTTACCCGGAGGAAAGCAGTTTCTTGCAGCTGACCCCCAAACCCAGGTGTGATTCTTCGATCGGGGAGGAACTTCCCGTAAAATAGTTTATGAGGCCGAGAAAAGAACAAAGATGCGGTGTCAGTCGGGGAGGGGGGCCTGTTGAATTGCGCGCACCTTCTCTGCGACGTGGTCCACCCGATAACTGAGGTAGACTACTTCCTTCGCCTGAAAGACGCACTTTGTACGACATAAATGGACTCCAGCCTCTGAAAAGCATCTAAGGACAGCCTCTAAATTTGCCAAATGTTCCTGCTCCAACGACCCTGTAATCAAAACGTCATCTAAGTAGACAGCAACACGAGGTATACCTCTCAAGATGCCCTCCATGACCAGGCTGATCACATGGAATATGAGACGGCTGAATGGGCCGGTCACGAGGGCTCGTGTGTTCGCGCATCTGAAGAGGCTGAAGGCGGACGTGGCAATGTTACAAGAGACACACCTGAGGGTGGTGCATCAGACTAGGCTGAAGAAGGGTTGGGTTGGGCAGGAATTTCATTCGGGGCTAGATTCTAAAATTAGGTGGATTGCTTTTGTGGTTAATTGGGTTTCATTTGATATAGGGAGAATAGTGGCGGATTCGGGGGGTAGGTATGTTATGGTAAGTGGGAAGTTGGAGGGGATGCCAGTGGTCTGAGTAAATATTTACGCACCAAACTGGGATGACGCGGAGTTTATGAGGCAGATGTTGGGGAAGATCCCGGAACTGGACTCACATAGGTTGATCATGGGAGGGGAGTTTAATACGGTCATTGAACCGAGGTTAGATCGGTCGAGTTCGAGGGCCGGGAGGGTGCCAGCCGCAGCGAAGGAGCTAAAAAGGTTTATGGAACCTTTCCGTGGAGGTTTGGATGGCCAAGAGTGAAGGAGATTTCTTTTTTCTCCCAGGTTCACAAAGTGTACTCTCGGATTGATTTTCTTTTGTTTTGAACAAGGCTTTGCTGGCGGGGGTGGTGGAGGCTGAGTATTCGGCGATTGTTGTGTGAGACCATGCCCCACACTGGGTGGACTTATGAGTGAGCAAGGAAGGGGGTCAGGGCCCGCAATGGAGACTGGATGGAGACGCAGTTGAGGGGGTGTGCGGTCAGGTGGGGGAGGCCACCCAGAATTATTTGGAGATAAATGATACGGGGGAAGTTCTGGCAGCAACGGTGTGGGAAGCGCTGAAGGCGGTGATGGGGGGAGCTAAATTCGATACGGGCTCATTGGGAGAAGGTGGAACGGGCAGAGAGGGATAGATTGGATATGGAGAGACTCCAGGTGGATAGAAGTATTCTGAAGCCCTGGAGGCAGGGTTATTGAAGGAGCAGCAGAAGCTGCAGATGGAGTTTGGGCTGTTATCTACAGGAAAGGCGGTGGGGCCGTTGAGGAAGGCGAGAGGGGCGGTATATGAGTATGGTGAGAAGGCTAATAGGATGCTCACACACCAGCTAAGGAAAAGGCCAGGGAGATAGGAAGAGTGAAGGACAGAGGGGGGAACACAGTCTTGGACACAGTGGGGGTGAATGGAATGTTTAAGGGGTTTTACAGTCAGCTGTATGAATCAGAGCTCCCAGCTGGGGTGGAAGGGATGAGGCAGTTCTTGGAAAGGTTGAAGTTTCCGAAGGTGGAGGAAGGGTTGGTGGAGGGGCAGGGAGCCCCGATCGGGATTGAGAAAATACTAGAGGGATTGGAGGCCGTGCAGTCGGGCAAGGCCGGGACCGGATGGCTACCCAGTGGAATTTTACAAGAAGTTCTCTGGGATGCTGGGCCCTCTGCTGGTGAGGGCATTTAATGAGGCAAGGGAGCAAGGTGTCCTTCCCCCAACAATGTCACAGGCCTCGATTTCACTGATCCTGAAACGGGAAAAGGACCCAGAGCAATGTAGGTTATACAGACTATGCTCCCTATTAAATGTTGATGCCAAATTGCTGGTCAAAATCCTGGCCTCGAGGATAGAGGACTGTGTTCCGGGGGTGATAGGGGAAGACCAGACGGGATTTGTTAAGGGTAGACAGTTAACGCCAATGTTAGACGGCTCCTGAAAGTGATCATGATGCCCTCCGAGGGGAGGGAGGTGGAGGTGGACCTCCACTCTGGACGCGGAGAAGGCCTTCGACAGGGTGGAATGGAAATATCTGTGGGAGGTTCTGGGATGGTTCAGGTTTGGGCAGGGCTTCGTTGACTGGGTTTGGTTGCTGTACCAGGCACTAGGGGCGTGCGGACGAACCGGGTGAGCTCGATTATTTTAGATTGCACCGAGGGATGAGGCAAGGATTTCCCCTCTCCCCACTGTTGTTTGCTTTGGCTATAGAGCCATTGGCGATGGTGCTGAGAGCATCAAAGAACTGGAAGGGGCTAGTCCAGGGGGTGCGGGGGGGGGGGGGGTGGAACACAGGGTCTGGCTATATGCAGATGACCTACTATATATTTCCGCCCCATTAGGCGGAATGGGGGAGATCATGCGGATCTTACAGGAATTTAGCCTAATATGGGTAAAAGTAAGGTTTTTGTGATCCAAGCGAGGGGCCAGAAGAGGAGACTGGAGGAGGAGTTGCCGTTTAAGGTGGTGGGAGGTAGTTTTCATTACCAAGTGTGGTAGTCACCACTGTTGTATTGTGTACACTGCATACAAGGGTATTACAGTAAGGCCCCTGTACTACAGGTACGGGGATAGATCCCTGCCTGCTGGCTCCGCCCAGTAGGCGGAGTATAAATGTGCGTGCTCTCCGAGCTGCAGCCATTTCGGCAGCAGATGTGGGAGGCTACACATCTCTGCTTAATAAAGCCTCGATTACTCTCTACTCTTGTCTCGTCGTAATTGATAGTGCATCAATTTATTACGCAGAGATTTTAAAATGATGGATCGCCTCATCAAGCCTGATTGCCTGCAGCTGCACCCTCAAGCAGACAACGCCAAATCGGCCTTCGCACATGGATCTGCGACTGAACCACCCTCAAAGGCACAGAAGCTCCAGATCCTCTACGCGCGGCTGAGCTCAGATATCTTCCCCCTCATCTGGGACGTGCTGACATATGCTGAGGCCATGGCGCAACTGAAGGAGAACTACATGCAGCAGACCAACAAAATCTACGCCAGGCACCTCCTCTCCATGCGGCATCAACTCCCCGGTGAGTCTGTGGAAGATTTCTGGCGTGCCCTGGAACTCCTAATGAGAGATTGCGATTGCCAGGCCGTTTCGGCCGCTGAACATTCTGACCTGCTACTTAGAGACGCGTTCGTTACAGGCATAGGGTCGGCCTTCATCTGCCAGCGACACTTAGAAGGGGCTACTCTCGACCTCGCGGCGACCGCTCACAGTCGCCTCACGCAATATTCAGGCGTATGCCCCCGACTGCACGGCCCACCCCTCCTGGACATTGTGGATCCCACCAGCGAACACCCTACCGTGTACTCCACCAGCGACCTCCCCCAGCCAACCCCAGGCTTGCGCCACGCGGCAACCAAATAACCCCGGGGGACCCAAGTGCTATTTCTGCAGACAGTCAAAACACCTCGACGAGATGCTGCCCTTCTAAGTCGAGAGCGATGCATCAGACGTCGCTCTGGCCGCCGCCCACAACCAGGCAGGCAGGCCCGTGGCATTCTTTTCCCGCACCCTCCACGCCTCCGAAATTCGGCACTCCTCCGTCGAAAAGGAGGCCCACGCTATCGTTGAAGCTGTGTGGCATTGGAGGCATTACTTGGCCGGCAGGAAATTCACTCTCCTCACTGACCAACGTTCGGGTGCCTTCATGTTTAACAACACACAGCGGGGTAAGATCAAAAATGATAAAATCTTGAGGTGGTGGATCGAGCTCGCCACCTACAATTATGAGATTTTATCACTTCATAAAAACCCGCAATCTGCCCTATCACCAGAGACTGCCAGGTCTGCGCGGAGTGTAAACCGCACTTGTACCGGGCAGACCGCGCGTGCCTGGTGAAGGACTCCCGCCCCTTTGAACGCCTCAGCGTGGACTTCAAAGGGCCCCTCCCCTCCACCGACCGCAACACATACTTTCTCAATGTGGTCGACGAGTACGCGAGATTCTCCTTCACCATCCCATGCCCCGCCATGATGTCTGCCACCGTCATCAAAGCCCTCAACACCATCTTTGCTTTGTTCGGTTTCCCCGCCTACGTCCACAGCGACCGGGGATCCTCATTTATGAACGATGAGCTGCGCTGCTCAACAGGGACATTGCCTGGAGCAGGACGACCAGCTACAACCCCCGGGTGAACGGGAAGGTGGAGTGGGAGAATGGGACGGTCTGGAGGCCGTCCAGCTGGCCCTATGGTCCAGAAATCTCCCAGCCTCCCGCTGGCAGGAGGTCCTCCCCTGTGCCCTTCACTCCACTCGGTCACTCCTGTGTACTGTGACTAACAAAACTCCCCAGGAACGTCTCTTTGCCTTCCCCAGGAAGTCCACCTCCGGGTTTCACTCCCAACATGGCTGGCAGCTCCAGGACCTGTTCTCCTCTGCAAGCACGTGTGGCTCCACAAGGCGGACCCGTTGGTTGAGAGGGTACACCTACTCCACGCGAACCCACAGTACGCCTACGTAGCGTACCCCAACGGCTACCAAGACACATTCTCCCTCCGGGACCTGGCACCAGCTGGGTCCCCACACCCCCCTCTCTGCCCTGGCACCACCCCCCCTCCCCCCAGCGCACCCCACCACAGCCCCCGCTCCAGGATTATCCGCCCTCCCCTTGGCCCCATCCATGGATGAAGAATGAGGCCGACACGCTCCTGGAGTCACCGACAACCGAACCGACGCCTGAATCCACACCACCACAGCGGCGCTCGCAACGACGGATCAAGGCACCCGACCGTCTAAATTTGTAACCTCTTACTTTTAAACAACCAGTAAATTGTTTAACAACCTATATGTAAATAGTTTCCAACACCCCCGCTGGACTCTTTGTTTAACAGGGGGTGAATGTTGTAGTCACCACTGTTGTATTGTGTATACTGCATACCAGGTTATTACGGTAAGGCCCCTGTGCTACAGGTACGGGGGTAGATCCCTGCCTGCTGGCTCCGCCCAGTAGGCGGAGTATAAATGGGTGTGCTCTCCGAGCTGCAGCCATTTCGGCAGCAGCTGCGGGAGGCTCCACATCTCTGCATAATAAAGCCTCGATTACTCTCTACTCTCGTCTCATCGTAATTGATAGTGCATCACCTGGGTATTCAGGTGGCACAGAGACGGGAGCAGCTACACAAATTAAATCTGGGCTGATTAGTGGAACAAATAAGGGGGACTTCCGAAGATGGGACATGCTCCCGTTGTCACTGGCAGCGAGGGTACAGACCGTAAAGATGACGGTTCTCGAAGAGTTTTGTTTGTTTTTCAGTGTCTCCCTATTTTTATTCCAAAGGCCTTTTTTAAGCAGGTGATCAGGGTGATATCTGGGTTTGTGTGGGCAGGTAAAACCCCGCAAGTAAAAGTGTTGCTGGAGAGGAGCCGAGGGGAGGGAGAGCTGGCACTGCCGAACTTTAGGAACTATTACTGGGCGACAAATATAGCCATGGTTAGTGGGTAATTGGGGAGGGGTAGGTGTGGAAGCAGGTGGAGGCGGCATCATGTAAGGGCACAAGTTTGGGGCATTGGTAACGGCACCTCTGCTGTTCTCGCCGGCCCGGTACTCCACAAGCCCAGTGGTAGTGGCGGCCCTGAGACTCTGGGGGCAATGGCGGAAGTATATGGGAGTAGAGGGAGTGTCGGTGTGGGCTCCAATCTATGGTAATCACCGGTTTGTGCTGGGCAAGATGGATGGGGAGTTTTGGAGGTGGCAGAAGCAGGTATTGAGTGGCTGGGGGATTTGTTTATTGATGGGAGCTTTCCCGGTCTGGAGGATCTGGAAGTGAAGCTTGAATTGCTGGGAGGGAATGGGTTTCGATATCTCCAAGTAAGGGATTTTGTGCAAAGGCAGGTTTTTACCTTTCTGCTCCTTCCGCCACACGGGATACAGGACAAGGTAGTTTCTAGAATGGGGCTAGCGGAGGGGAAAGTATCGGAAATTTACAAAGAACTTATGGAGTGGGAGGAAACCCAGATAGTGGAGACAAAACGTAAATGGGAAGATGAGTTGGGAAAGGAGTTAGAGGCGGATCTGTGGGAGGATGCCCTGAGCAGAGTCAATACGTCCTTATCATGTGCCATGCAAAGCCTGATACAATTCAAGCTGGTTCACCGGGCACACATGACGGTGGCCCGGATGAGCAGGTTTTTTGGGGTTGAGGACAGGTGTGGGCGATGTGCAGGAGGGCCCGCAAATCATGTCCACATGTATTGGGCATTCCCGAAGCTCAGGGGATTCTGGCAAGGATTTGCAGAGGTCATGTCCAGGGTGTTAAAGGTGAAGGTAGCACCGAGTCCAGAGGTGGCGATTTTTGGAGTGTCGGAAGACCCGAGGGTCCATGGGCAAGAGGGGCTGATGTTTTGGCCTTTATCGCCTTGGTAGCCCGGAGACGGATCTTACTAGCATGGAGGGACTCGAAGCCCCCAAAAACAGGGGTATGGGTTAGTGACATGGCTGGGTTTCTCAGGCTTGAGAAAATCAAGTTCGCCCTGAGAGGTTCATCATTAGGGTTCGTTCGGAAGTTTCTCGACTTCTTCGGAGAAAATTGAACCGTCAGCAGATTCAATAAAGCTGTTGTGGCGGGAGGTTAGGGAGCAAGGGGAGGTGTAGGGGGGGAGGGTTAGACTATGTCAGTCTAGCTTAGGCGAGAATTGTGGGAGATGGAGGGGTGTGTAACGTGTTGAACTATGTTTATATCTATACTAGTGTCTTTTGTTATTTTAAACCATAAATGCCTTAATAAAATGTTTTTTTTTAAATGCTTCGACATACCAAATCCCAGAAGGGAAAATGTAATTAGGTGATCATGTTGAAATCAGACAGTTACCTGCTGAATTTTGCTCTGGTTCCCAGAATCATTCGATCTTCCCAGTGTAGATGGCGGCCATTTGGCCCGTCGAATCTTCACTAGATCTCTGAAAGAGGATTCTACCTAGTCCCACTCCCCTGCCATGTTCCCCTAACCTGGCACATTCTCTCCTTTCAGATAGCTATCCAATTCCCTTTCGAAAACCTTGATTGAACCTGCTCCGCCCCTCTCAGGAAGTTGGTTCCAGACTCCAACCAACCTCTGGGTGAAACATATTTTCCTCAAATCTTTTCTACCCTTGAGAGGAAACAGTTTCTCAATATTTACTTTGTCCCTAATCCTCAGGATCTTGAATACCTCTATTAAGTGTCCTCTCAGCTTTCTTTTCTCCAAGGAAAATAGTGCCATCCTCTCAAATCCATCCTTTTGGCTGCAGTTCTTTATCCCTGGAATCATTCTTGTGAATGTCCTCTGTACTCTCTCCAATGCCTCACATCCTTCCTCAAGTATGGTGCCCAGAACTAGACACAGTACTCCAGATGAAGCCAAACTAGTTTCTTACACAAGTTCAACACAAGCTCCTTAGTCTTGTACTCTATGGCCCTACTAATAAAACCTAAGATATATATGCTTTATTAACTGCTCTCTCAACATGCCCTGCCACCTTCAGTGACATATAAGAACTAGGAGCAGGAGTAGGCCATCTGGCCCCTCGAGCCTGCTCCGCCATTCAATGAGATCATGGCTGATCTTTTGTGGACTCAGCTCCACTTTCCGGCCCGAACACCATAACCCTTAATCCCTTTATTCTTCAAAAAACTATCTATCTTTACCTTAAAAACATGTAATGAAGGAGCCTCAACTCTGTACTCTGATGTCCCTTTGTTCCTTTTTGTGCAAGCAGTGCCTCACCTCCCCACCTCTACCCACTCAGGACCGACTTTTGCATTGTGATCAGGATCCTTGGTTTACAAAACCATATTCCGTCAAATTAGGTGCTGCGTCCCCACTTTCAATAATACAAAACCTCTAATATATTTGCTTTTCTGGCTACTGCTGTTATCTTCAGTTATTAATATTTTGACTTATTTAGCCTGTTATAACTTTTGAGTTTTATCGATCTGTTTTTTTGTCTCGACTGATTTTCAGCAACAAAGAAACAGCTTTACTGTTAACAAGTACAACATCGTAACTTGCTTCCTGAAATCTGCCTCTACTTTCCAACTAAGTAACCCATATATTTCAAATACCTATCAACAATAAAGTTGTTTTTGTTGCTGCTTGCTTGATTCTGTGTTCAAATAAAAGTATGTTTTGATATAAAAACTGTCTACTGGTCAGTGTCATTACTCCTGTGGTACAGTAACATTTCTTCAGTTTTACCAAATGCAAATAGAAGGTTCTAATCCGGGATCTAAACCAAATTGGGGTTCTGGTCCGGATCTATAACAACAGTTGCGAGTGATATTGTGGTTGGGTTTTTTCATTTTAAATCTGAATAACTATGTTTAATAACATTTTTTGGCACTTGCTTAGATTTCCTTCCATAGTCCTCAACCAGGGAAGTTTCACAGCAAGTACATTCTGCCGTGCAGTCCATGGTCACATTAATTTAAAATGTTCAGCAACGTTTCCTTAAATGAATCCTTAGAAGGCATGAAGATTAAGGCTTGCACAAGATTTCATTTCACAAAATAATATTTTACCTTGTTTTCAACTCTCCTCCCACAAAAAAATAAAAGGTACAGATAAAGCTTTTATAGCAGTGCTTTGAATAGGGTTTAGGCAATAAATACAGTCAGAGCCATTTCTGTTTGGCCGCCAACCAAATACTTGAGTTGTTAAGGCTGTCGACATTTTCCACCCAGTTATTTTATTTTCCAAGAGATAAAGGGTCACGTGACGCTGTAACTTGTGGTACCGCAATCCACATGAATGATTTTTAGTGCCAAATCATTCTGGTGTCCATCAAGAACTTGAGCTCTGCAACATGATTCACAAAGCACCTCTGCACACAAACTTCCAGCTTTAGCTGAATGAGTCTAAAACAGTCATTAAGCATTTAATTTTGAGATGGTACTCCGGCGTCGCTGGGTTGAACGTTTACTGCTCCAAGATTTGAACACATAAGTCAAACAACCCTTCCATCCGTTATTTGAGAACGTGCCCTTTAGAAAAGATATAAAATTATCTATAATCTGTAATTATCAATATAGAAGCCAACTTTTTCTTTTGATCTGGTTCCTGTCCCTCTCCACATTCTGAGGTCACTTTATTTGAATTCCTTCTTATTTGTGTTTGTGCGAACATTACATTCCCGGTGACACTGAATGATGTCGAGTTTGCCAATCACCATGGAAGATTTCCGGCTGAATACTCACTTGGTGATAGCTGAAAAACAAATTTCCTGTTTTCAGGGTCAAAATAAGTCAACTGTCTATGACTATTGAAGTTTTTTACCACTTTGATTTGTTACATTAACCTTTTTTCTATACACAGTTTCTCGCTTTTTAAAATAAAAATTAACTCCATCTGACTGATACGCATTTCCGCCGGAACCGGGATACTGAATCCATTTATTGCTGCCACGGAACAAATGGTGTTTTATTTTCTATGACTGAATACAGAGCCTTTTATGACCCGTAACCACCCTAATGGAAGTCTGGCTATATGCATGTTTTCAGCTGCATTGAGGAATCTTGAGCTTTGTGGAGCGATAGTGATTACCCGATCCACAAATATGGTGTCAGAAATGGGCCATTTAGCATGCTTTAACCTATTCTGCTGCCATTCATTGAGATCATGCCTGGAATTCTCCAGCTGTTGCGGTTTACTTTTTCCGCCAGCGGTATGATGGTGGGGTGCGGTGGCTTCAATGGGAAATCCCATTGGCAAGCTGTGGGAGGCAGTGGCGTAATGGTATTGTTGCTGGACTAGTAATCCAGAGACCCAGGGTAATGTTTGAACCCTACCATTGCAGATGGTGAAATTTGAATTCAATACAAAAAATCTGGAATTAAAAGGAGATCGATGACTACGAAACCATTGCTAATTGTCATAAAAAATCCAACTGGTTCACTAATGTCCTTCAGGGAAGAAAATCTACCCTCCTTACCTGGTTCTGGCCGACATGTGACTCCAGACCCATAGATTGATGCGGCTAACTCTTAACTGCCCCGCTCTAAAATATTCAAGGGCAATTAGGGATGGGCAACAAATGCTGGCCCAGTCAGCGACGCCCACATCCCAAGAACAAATTTTTAAAAAGAATCCCTCCGGGCAGCACAGTGGTTAGCACTGCTGCCTCGTGGCACCAAGGTCCGAGGTTCGATGCCGGCTCTGCGTCACTGTCCATGTGGAGTTTGCACATTCTCCCCGTGTTTGCGTGGGTTTCACCCCCACAACCCAAAGATGTGCAGGGTAGATGGAGTGGCCACGCTAAATTGCCCCTTAATTGGAAAAAATGAATTGGGTACTCTAATTTTTTTTATATTTAAAAAAATTTAAATTTAAAAAAAGAATCTCAACACCAGCGAACGGCGCTCTGCTGAGAAACACACACTGGGGAACCAGAGAATCCTGCCCAATATCTGTTTATTGGCTGAACTCCACAAACCAGTTTTGCCCGATGTTCCTTAATAACTTTGGTGAATTAAAAAATTATTAATCTCAAATTTAGAATGAACTATCTTTTGTATTTGATATATCCTGTGGATCTCCTTAAATATATAGCTTTGTTTGGCAGTTCTCTCTGATTTGAAGGGGAATTTCACGCCCTTTCTTCTGCGGCATCTTCTAATTTGGAAGGGCTCCTTGGAGTTTACTTTTACCAGGTGGTCAGACAGCCTAAAGCAGTGTTCAAACTTTTTTTCCGGGGACCCATTTTTGCCAACCGGCCAACCTTCACGACCCAAGCCGGCCGACCTTCACGATCCATGCTGGCCGACCTGAGCGACCCACCATTTTCTCTTACCTTGTTTGCTGCTGATAAAAATGGAGGAAATGGTTTTGGGTCCCTTTGGCCCTCGTACACACTCCTCCAATGGAACCTGTTGGATGACGGTGAAGCCTTCCGGTGTCAGAAAGTATGGAGTCTCCATCTGTCCAAAGTTCTGCATTTTTTTCCTGTAAAATTTTATCAAATAAACCCCCCCCAAACTTGTAAAAATAAAATAAAATGTAAAAATAAATGAATAAAACGACCCGAACTCGTAAAACAAAAAGCTGCGACCGTTTAAAAAAATAGCGCATGGACAATGCGGCCGAATTCTTTTTTTACATGTTCACAGCCATTTTAAAGGCCGCTTGCAAACGGCGTTATTAAAAGCCAGCTGCTGCGCACGGATATGCGCGATCGGGAGTGCCGCGAAGGGCGGCTCCGTGACCCTCCTGACACGCCCCCGCGACCCACCTGCGGGTCGCGCCCCGAGTTTGAAGAACACTGGCCTAAAGAAGTCAGAGATTTGAAAGCCAGATAAAGACTGGAGGGCAAAAGGCCAATTTCGTTTTGAGTTTCAGCACAGGAGGGGCACTCAGATATTCCAAAGTAGAATACTAAAACATATATCCACCCATAATTAATGTTGTTACGGATTTATTTACTGTGCAATAAATCTGTTAAATAGTCTCAAGATTTATGGCCGTGCAGTTATACTTACCTACAGAAATGAGGGAAAGTACTCAAGGGGTAAAAAAAAAGCAAGTAAAATAGAATACAGTGACAAGGGTTATCTATTTAATTCTGAGGTTTTCTGTATTCACCTACATATTGGGCAGGTTAAGGCCCACTCCCCAGGTAAGGAACTTATTTATATAATGGTGGACTTCTTTCTGTGACCAAGAATTAACATGATCCCAATACTTTTAACTTGCTGTTCATTGTGATAGGAGTTTCTGTAAACACTCTTTTCTAAATGTTTGCTGGCCAATATTTATCCAACGTCAGAATGGATTACCTGGGCATTATCACAATGCTCTTGGTGGGAGGTTGCGGTTTGCAAACTGGCTGCTGCCTCTCCTTTCACTTTAACAATGACTGCACTTCACTTCATAAGCTTAAAGCATGTCGGGACATCTTGGGATAATGAGAGATACTGTATAAATATTACTGCTTCCTGTAATTACAAGCTGGTGTGCACATATTCATATTGATGGTTGTCAAAGCAACTCTAGTAGCACAGATTTTGAAACTCTTAAAGTCGCCACAATTACCGTGAGACCATAAGACATGGAAGCAGAAGTAGGCTATTCGGCTCATTGAGTCTGCTCTGCCATTTAGCGAGATCATGAATCATCCGATGTGATAATCCTTACCTCCACTTACCCACTTTATCCCCATAATCTTTGATCCTCTTACTGAACAAAAATCTGTCTATCTCAGCCTTGAACGTACTTAATGACCCTAACTCTACAGCTCTCTGCAGTAAAGAACTCCACAGGTTCACTACCCTCTTGAGAGAAGAAATACCTCCTCATCTCTGCTTTAAATGGGCAACCACTTACTTGGAGATTATGCTCTCTGGTCCTAGACTCTTCCCACAAGGATAAACCCCCTGAGAATCCTATATATCTCAATATGGTTGTCCCTCATTCTTCTAAATTAAAGGCCTAACCCACTCAATCTTTCGTCAAAAGAAAATATCTCCATACACAGTGTAAGGGTGCTTCTTGTTTATTCCTATTTCCCCTTTCTTTTTCTTTGCTGCTGCACTTTTGATCCTTGGATGATTAATGGACCTGTGACTTTAAGGCCAGTGGTCTGTAGTTTTAATTCAAACAGAAGAATCAATAAGGCTGTGCTCTGCCCGATAACAGGTGGTGATAGGATTTGATTCCACTGGAATGTTTTCCGAGTCACAAAGTTTTCAGTTTTGTTTCAGTTTGACTCCTGGACACCTAACGAGAAGACCCACTACTCTCTTCCCTCCATTTTTCTCCAGAAAGGCTGTGTTTCTGAGCTGGCCGAAAGCCTGTGCGAATCTGTTTACAGGAGAACCATTACAGGCTGTGCAGGTGAAGTCCAGAATCTGCTAATTCTCTTCAGAAAAGCTGGTGTGAACTGACTATCTTTCCCCAGAAGGCCTGTTGCCTGAGTGATTACTTAATTTGCTAAAACTGCAGAAGCCTTGAGATAGGCCATGAACTGAAAG
The DNA here is from genome assembly GCF_902713615.1 of Scyliorhinus canicula. Lineage (NCBI taxonomy): Eukaryota > Metazoa > Chordata > Chondrichthyes > Carcharhiniformes > Scyliorhinidae > Scyliorhinus > Scyliorhinus canicula. Next base: position 67,874,165 of record NC_052165.1, on the reverse strand, counting down.
CAAATTTTGCTGAAACAGAACTTTGTCTCCCCAGGAGAATTGTGAGTACAGGCTGCAGAACAAAGTCTGTAATCTACAAATTTACTGTGAAGAAAGCACACTGAGAACCAGCATCTGAAGCAGACTCTTTTCTCTTTCACTTACCTTGTTCTCCCTTTTTGCACCCCTCTGTGTTTGTCTATCATCTGTATGTGTGCAGAGGCTGGGAAGGTATGTTAGAGTAGTAATTAGTTACTTCTAGGGTTTTTTCCACAGTAACTTCATTTGAAGCCTAATTGTGACAATAAGCGATTTTCATTTCATTTCATTTCATGATTAATATTTAACCAATTGTATTTGCTGCATACTCCCGTTATCGATAAACAAATTAAGTTTAAACTTACAAACCTGGTGACTGTAATTATTGGGCAGCCAAGGGACAAAGATGTCAGGTATTTTTATTAGAATTATTGGTTAATTCACTTGTGTTGTGACTCCGGGGTGAGTGAGGCTGTAATTGACCGCGATTTTGCCCAGTGTCATAACACCAGGATCAACCTAGTGAACCTTCTTTGGACTGCCTCCAATGGCAGTGGGCAGGATGTTCTCCCAATGGAGCTGAATTACATCTGATTTGCATCAGACTGGGAGACTCAATCCTTTGCCACGAAAAGTTATGCATAGTGAAGATTGCAAGGGATTCCCGGTGGAATTCCGCCATCAGGCTGCAATTTTGAATGGACGGCCCAATAGAGAGGTCTACTGGCTTGGCTCCTCCCCCAATAGCGTAATCCAACCCCCATCTACACTGCAATTAACTATCTTTGATGTGATCCAGGAGCTGTCACTCAAAGCTAAATGTTTATAAACATTGTGTGTTAATTTCACAGCTGCGTACTTCAAAGCCACTCAAGTGTGTAGGGAGATAAATGAAACAATGCAGAAGCTGCCAATAACAGCCTAGGGAAGGCAATTTCACAGAGAAATGAATGAAAGGTTTGCAGAGGTTTAAACCCAGCTGACTGGTTCTCTCTTTCCAGGAATTGACAGGTGCTGGTTCCTCTGTCAGAGCCAGCAGGCGTATTGCACAGATCAGTTTTAAAGCAGTGTTTTTTTCACTGCCTCTGTCTGGACTGCTCTCTACCTTCCAGGGAGGTGCCGCTCTTATTTGGGGCTTCCAGACCGGGGTCTCTCTTATTTGGGGCTTCCAGGCAGGGGTCTCTTTTATGGGGCAGGGATCCAGACAGTGGTCTTTCTAATTAAGTGGTCTCTGGTAGAGATGTATCTAATTAGGGGGAGTCTCTCTAACTTGGGGAGAGGTGCGGGGGGGGGGGGGGGGGGGGGGGGGGGGTGGGGGGGGGGGTCTGGAAGGGATGGAGTGGGCAGGTCTTTCATTGAGGTGGGCTGGCCCTCCAATGGACTTTGGGGGCAATTCCTTTAAAGAGTTACCTCCCTTGGTCCACCACGAGGTCCAACACATGAGATCACGTTTGTCAAGACCTGCACCAATTCTCGCCCACGTGATTCCGGGCCATGAGGACCAGAGAATCATGCATGCCTGGCGAATAAGGTGCCTGGCCCGTTAATAGGATGGAAATGGGTCTTAATGACCCACTTGCATCCTCCCACTAGCACAGGAAACCATCTCGATCCCAACACCAGCAGAGGATCGGAGCATTGGAACGGTATCGGTGGCCTTTCTGCCGAACACTGGATTCTCTGCCGTATCGGGAATGCTGCCACCAGCGGCGGGCGACAGAGAATCCAGCCCAGTATATCTGTCCCTTAGATAAATGGACCAAAACTGTTCACAGTATTCGAGGCATTAAAATTTTAGTCCCACTCAGCAATCATTGATTCCATTCTGCAGAAGTAGAATCACTGGCTTATCCAGTGTTCAAATGCTCAACACTTTGAATTCCAATTAAATGAAGTACATTAGGTTCAGTTAATTATGAAAAGCATTGATTAAAATGGCTCATTTACTTTATTGCAATTTAATTTTTGGAAGAGCATGTTTTAGCTGACCCAAGATATAGGTGGACACAGGAAACCTTAGACTATGAGAACAGACCACAGAACAGCAGAAATAGGAGCAAGAGTTGACCACCTGGCCTATCGAGCTTCCTCTACCACTACAATCCTGGCTGATCTTGGGATTCAACTCAATTTTCCCGCCCACTCTCCATCTGTCTTAAATGTATTCTACGATGGAGCCTCCACAACTCTCTGGGGCAGAGAATTCCAAAGATTCACAACCCTTTCGGTGAAGCAATTTCTCTGTATCTCAGTCCTAAATGATTGGCCCCTTATCTTGAGCTTTTGCCTGGGCAGCACAGTGGTGTAGCGGTTAGCACTATTGCCTCACAGTGCCGATGACCTGGGTACGATCCCGGCCCCGGGCCACTCTCCGTGTGAAGTTTGCACATTCTCCCTGCGTGGGTTTCACCCCCACAACCCAAAGAATTGCAGGGTAGGTGGATTGGACACCCTAAATTGCCCCTTAATTGGAAAATGAATTGGGTACTCTAAATTATTTTCAAATCTTGAGCTTGCGCCCCTGTGTCTTAGATTCCTCAACCAGCAGAAACAAACTTTAATTAACACTTTTCATAATTAACAGAATCTAATGTACTTCATTTAATTGGAATTCAAAGTGTTGAGCATTCGAACACCCTACCAAGATTTTGTAGGTTTCAGTGAGGTCGTACCTCACTCTTCCAAATGCCAGAGAATATAAGCCCAATTTACTTAACCTCTCATCATAGGACAACCTGCTCATCCGAGGGACTCATTTAGTGAATCTTCGCTGTATATCTTCCAATCTGAGTATATCCTTCCACAAATGTGACGATTAAATTACACACACTATTCCAGATTTGGTCTCACCAAGACACTATACAATAGCAGCAAAACCTCTTTGTTCTTGTGCCCCAATCCCCTTGCAATAAAGTCCAACATGCCATTTGCCTTCCTAACTGATTACTGCACTTGTTTGCTAATTTTGTGTTCCTTGTACAAGCACACTCACGTTTTTTTTGATCATCAACACTGAAGTTTCACACCTTTTAAAATATATTTTGCTTTTCTATTCTTACAACCAAAGTGAATAACTTCATAGGTCCCTATGATATATTCCATCACATCACTCCGATATTCAAAAAGGGAGGTGGAGAGAAAGCAGGGAATTATAGACCAGTAGGTCTAACATCGATAGTGGGAAAAATGCTTCAATCCATTATCAAGGACTTTATAGCGGAACATTTAGAAAGCAGTGGCAGGATCAGTCAGAGTCAGCATGGATTGATGAAGGGAAAATCGTGCTTGGCAAATCTGTTCGAATTCTTTGAAGAGGTAACCAGTACAGTTGACAAGGGGGAGCCAGTCGATGTGGTATATTTGGACTTTCAGAAGGCGTTTGACAAAGTCCCACATAAGAGATTATTGTGCAAAATTAAAGAGCATGGGACTGGGGGATATGTATTGAGGTGGATAGAAAACTGGTTGGCAGAGCGGAAACAAAGAGTAGGGATTAATGGGTCCTTTTCAAATTGGCAGGCAGTAACTAGTGGGGTACCACAGAGATCGGTGCTGGGGCCCCAGCTATATTAATGATTTGGATGAGGAAACAAAATGTAACATCTCAAAGTTTGCAGATGCTATCAAATTAGGAGGGAGGGTGAACTGTAACGAGGATGCAGGGATCCTCCAGCAAGATCTGGACAGGTTGGGCGAGTGGGCAAATCAATGGCAGATGCAGTATATTTTGCAGAAGTGTGAGGTTATTCACTTTGGAAGCAAAAACAAGAAGGCAGATTACTACCTGAATGGTTGTAAATTGGGAGAGGGAAGTGTGCAGCGGGACCGGGGTGTCCTTGTGCACCATTCGCTGAAGGTAAGTATTCAGATGCACCAGGCGGTAAAGAAGGCTAATGGTATGTTGGCCTTCATTGCGAGAGCTTTCCAGTATAGAGGCAGGGATATGTTGCTGCAATTGTACAGGGCATTTGTGAGGCCACACTTGGAGTACTGTGTGAAATTTTGGTCTCCTTCTCTGAGGAAAAATGTTCTTGCTCTCGAGGGAGTGCAGCGAATGTTTACCAGACTGATTCCAGGGATGGCGGGACTGTCATATGAGGAGAGATTGACTAGGTTGGGATTGCTCTCGCTGGAGTTCAGAAGAATGAGGGGGGGATCTCATAGAGACATACAATTCTAACAGGACTAGACAGGGTAGATGCAGGGAAGATGTTACCAATAATGGGTGTGTCCAGAACTAGGGGTCAGTCTGATAATTCAGGGTAAACCATTTCGGACATAGATAAGGAGACATTTCTTCACACAAAGAGTGGTAAGCCTGTGGATTTCATTACCACAGGAAGTAGTCGATGCTAAAACTTTGAATATATTCAAGAGGCGGCTGGATATAGCTCTTGGGGAGAATGGGATCAAAGGCAATGGGGAGAAAGCAGGATTAGGCTGTTGCGTTGGATGATCAGCCATGATCGTGATGAATGGCGAAGCAGGCTCAAAGGGCCAAAAGGCCTCCTCCTGCTCTTATCTTCTATGTATCTATGTATCTTGTCATTTTGTTGCCCATTCACTACACCTGTCTATATCTCTTTGTAGCCTCTTGGTGTCTTCCCCACAGCTTATCTTCCCACCTAGCTTGGTATCAGCAACAATCTTTAATACATTATCCTCTGCCTCTTCATCAGTCATTAATATAGAGTGCAAATAGCTGAGGCCCCAAAATGGATCCTTGTGACACTCCATTATTCACTGCCTGCCATCTTGAAAATGCCCAATTTATGCCCCCTCTCTGTTTTCTATCCATCAACTAATCATCTGTCCATGCCAAAATATTACCCCCAACTCCATAAGTCCATATCTTGCCTATTAATCTTTTGTGCAGGACCTTATTGAAGGCTTTTATCTACTGGTTCTCCTTTATCTACCCTATTAGTTACATCCTCAAAAATCTCTTAATAAATTTTTCAAACAGGATTTCCCTTTAGTAAAACCATGTTGACTTGTTCTAACCATACAATGTTTTTCTAAGAGCATTGTTAAGAGCATTCTTTAATAACAAATTCCAGTATTTTTCCCAACAACTGATGTTAGGCTGTTTTCTCACACCCTCCTTTCTTGAAAAGTGGTGTAACATCTGTTTACTTCCAAATTAATGGGACTCAAATAATTTTGAGTCAGTACATATGCTGTCTCTGCAGAAATCTATTTTAGTACCTGAGGGTGTAGGCCATCAGGTCCTGGGGATTGGTTTCCTTCATTTCCTCATTCTTTTCACCCCTGGGTTACTGTCTATTTCTGGTATGAAACTGGTACATTTTACTGTGAAGACAGAAACAAGATATTTATTCAATAGCGCACTCCCCACAATTTCTTCTGCCTCTGCCTCTAAGGGGCCAAAGATCACTTTAGCTACTCTCTTCCTCCTTATATATTTATAAAAGTTCTTACAATTTGTTTTTATATTTATGGCTATTCTACTCTCATATTCTATTTAATTCCCCCCCCCCCCAATCTTTTCCACCTTTCCTGCACCTTTCTCCTCTTTGCTTCCCCCTTCCCCTCCCCCCACAACTACAGTTCATCCTCATGTTAGTTTCCCTGCTGTTTGCCCTTTCACATCTTTTGTCCTCTCTGGGGACTGCCATTAACACTCTTTCCCCTTGGTATCACTTCTTCCCTTCACTCCTTCTGTCAGAATTCCGCAGAGACCGTTCCCTCCGAGACAATCTAGTCCACTCCTCCACCATACCCAGTACCTCTCCCATCACCCATGGCACCTTCCCATGCAATCGCAGAAGGTGTAACACCTGCCCCTTTACCTCTTCAATGCTTAACATCCCAGGCCCAAAACACTCATTCCAGGTTAAGCAGAGCTTCACTTGCATCTCCTCCATTTGATCTACTGCATTCGCTGCTCCCAATGTGGTCTCCTCTATATCAGAGAGACCAAACGCAGACTGGGTGATCGCTTTGCTGAGCATCTTCGGTCTGTGCGCATTCAGGATCCTGACCTTCCTGTTGCTTGCCATTTTAACAAAAGACCCTGCTCCCATGCCCACATGTCTGTCTTTGACCTGCTGCAATGTTCCAGTGAAGCGCAATGCAAACTGGAGGAACAACATCTCACCTTTCGGTTAGGCACGCTACAGCCTTCCGGCCTGAACATCGAATTCAACAACTTCAGATGATCAGCCCCACCTCGACCCATTTGTTTTCATTTCATTTTAACTGTCTTTTACCATTTCTTTCTTTCTTAATATACATTTAATTCCCCCCCACCAATCTTATCCACCTTTCCTGCACCTTTCTCCTCTTTGCTTCCCCTTCCCTTCCTCCCACACCTACAGTTCATCCTCTGATGTTATTTTCCCTGCTGTTTGACCTTTCACATCTTTTGTCCTCTCTGGGGGCTGCCATTAACACTCTTTCCCCTTGGTATCTGTGGCCATTAGCACCCGGTTTCCCTGGGTTTCTGTGGCTATGACTCATCTTTCATTCTCACTCCACGGTTTAGATATTTCCCACTTCCGCTGTCTGTTAGCTTTGACAAAGAGTCATTGGACTCGAAACGTTAGCTCTTTTCTCTCCCTACAGATGCCGTCAGACTTGCTGAGATTTTCCAGCATTTTCCCTTTCGTTTCAGATTCCAGCATCCGCAGTAATTTGCTTTTCTCTCATGTTATATTTCCCCCCCCTTTTTATCAACATCTTGGTGGCCCTCTGCTGGTTTCTAAAATATTCCCAATCTTCAGACTTGTTACTTTTTTTTGCAATATTGCAAGTTTTTTCCTTTAATCTAATTCTATTCTTAACCTCCTGAGTGAGACACAGATTTTTTTTTTTTGCTGAGTTTTTGTTTTTCAATGGAATGTATTTTTGTTGAACATTTTGAATGGTTCCTTTATTTGTTTCCCACTGTTCATTTATCTCAATAACTTTTAGTCTACTTACCCAATAAATATTAGCCAGGTTTGTCCTCATAACTATGTAATTGGCTTTGTTTAAGCTTAAGATTCATCTTTGCAAATGGAGTGCGCCATATTCAAACTGAACATGGAATTCAATGATTTTCTGATCACTATTTCCCAATGGATCTTTTGCTATAACAGCACGGTAGCATTGTGGATAGCACAATCGCTTCACAGCTCCAGGGTCCCAGGTTCGATTCCGGCTGGGTCACTGTCTGTGCAGAGTCTGCACAACCTCCCCGTGTGTGCGTGGGTTTCCTCCGGGTGGTCCGGTTTCCTCCCACAGTCCAAAGATGTGCAGGTTAGGTGGATTGGCCATGATAAATTGCCCTTAGTGTCAAAATTGCCCTTAGTGTTGAGTGGGGTTACTGGGTTATGGGGATAGGGTGGAGGTGTTAATCTTGGGTAGGGTGCTCTTTCCAGGAGCCTGTACATGGGCCGAATGGCCTCCTTCTGTACTGTAAATTCTATGAAATTACTGATGGTGCAATATTCGCTGGGTCCTTGAATGATACTCAGGAGGGCTGACAAGCTGCAGCCGCAAATACACATTACAATCCCCACACACACTCAGTGCAGCCAACAAGTTGGCACTGGTTGTGCTGGAGCACGTCCATGCAGCTGATTGGTCAACTGGGGCCAGAGGGCATCTGCAGGTGTGACCTGGGGAGCACCTACATACCACGTGACCCTAAGTTCACAGTGGGCTGTCAGTGACATGTACAGCTGCATGGCTGCCTCTCTGGCTGCGACAATGGTGTTCGATGCCCGGACACCTCAACCCCACAGACCGCCACCTGGCCACGCCCTGCTACTCCTCTGGCCCTGGCAGAAGCTCTCTGACCAGCATTTTTCCCAATAGCTGATGTGAGACTAACTGGCCTGTAGATCACTGTTTTCTCACACCCTCCTTTCTTGAAAAGTGGTGTAACATCATAACTGTAAGCAAACTATGGCGATGTTGGACACCTTCCGTACCCCCACTCTCTCCCTCAGCAGCCACAATGCCGATTTAATGTTTTTTGAAAGCACAAGTGAACCGCACCATTGGGAACTTGGCTAATCAGAGGTGGAGAATCGTGGAGGCCCCGGAGAATACCAGGTCAGGCCCGCTAATGGTATGCAAACGGTGTTTACTGTACATGCATTCCAGATCGCATTGATGCCGCTGTCGAGGCACCGGAGATAAGCGATTTGGCGTCAAATCGGCGCCGCTGTGATTTTGCTGTCGGAATCTATTCTCCACCCAATCGTGTTTCCTAATTTTGGTGTCAGCCAATGGAGAATCTCGCACATAACATTTTACATTCTCACCATATGCAAACTAGCAATCTATTTTCTTGCACAATGGTATGAATATTTACAGCTCTAGTTGTATCATCAGATGTGATGAGCTCCCAGGCAACCGATAACCTCCAAATGACCTGTGAAGTGATTTAGAGGAAATTAAACAGTAAATCTGTGGAGTAACCTTTCTGACACCTAATGGTATGCACTGCAATTACAGTATTCAAAGTTTTAAATTCTGAATAATATATTTAAAACCAAGGGTTTAATTTTCACCATGTAGGTAGAAAATAGAATACAGGGTTGTTTTCAGGGCAGAATTGCATCTCTGGGGGAAATGATTAAAGCTAACGTTTTTACTGGGGTGAATCCAGTTATCTAGTTTGCCGGGTTGCCGCATATCTTACTTATTTATGAGCAATGACTTTACTTCTAAATTCAAACAGTTTATTTACGGAATTTCAAAATATCTCAGAACTTCCAGGATTTCCAACACACAACGTCACAGCTCAAAGCCTAAATCCTTTTTGAAACATTTCCTGTGTGATGTACCTTTTAAAAAAATATTTTACTGGAGGCATTTTCAAATATCTGCCAATAACCCCACATCCAACCTCCACTGTGGTCATTGGGGACCCCCCTCGCCACCCACAAATCCACCCATGTGGCACATGGCCAGACACCATGATTGCTGCATACTCTGATCCAACCACCCATGCCAGCAGTGCCTTGTCCAGGACAAAGAAGTCAATCCAGGAGTACACCCAGTGGAGAAATACGAAAATTACTTCACCCTAGGCCTCTCAAACCTCCATGGGTCTGCTTCTCCTATGCATTCCATAAACTCCAACAGCTCCTTTGCCATCACCAAACCCTTAGGGACTTGGGATACGACCGATCCAGCCTAGGGTCCAATACCATATTAAAATTCCCAACCCCATAATGAGCCAGATGTGTGTGTGTGTGTCCAGATCCGGAATCTTTGTCAATCTGCACCTCAAGAACTCCATGTCGTCCCAACTTTGGGGATACACATTCGCCAGCGCCACAGGAACCCCCTCCATCCTCCCACTCACCATCACAAAACTACCCACAGGTAGATTTTACTAATAATAATCTTTATTGTCACAAGTAGGCTTACGTTAACACTGCAATGAAGTTACTGTGAAAAGCCCCTAGTTGCCACGTTCTGGTACCTGTTCGGGTACACAGCGGGAGAATTCAGAATGTTCAAATTACCTAACAAGCACGTCTTTCGGGACTTGTGGAAGGACACTGGAGCACCGGAGGAAACCCACGCAGACACGGGGAGAATGTATAGACAATGACCCAAGCCAGGAATCAACCTGGGACCCTGGCACTGTGAAGCAACAGTGCTAACCACTGTGCCACCGTGCCGTCCCCACCTCCTTCTACTTCCCACCTTAAAAGCCACCCTCTTATTGATCAACACTGCCACTCCCCTTGTCTTCATATCCAACTCCGAATAGAATAGCTGCTCCACCAAGCCTCCCTCAACCTCGACTGGTCCCCCCACCTTTAAATGCCTCTCCTGAAGAACACGTCTGCCTGCGAACCCCTTAATTGAGCAAAAATGTGAGATCTTTTAATCGTCCCATTCAATCGCATGTTCCATGTAATCAATCAGATTGGGGGGGGGGGGGGAAATACCCCGCTCTCCCCATCCCCAATCAGCCATAAACCCACTTTAACCAGCTCCTCCAGATCCTCGCCTCGTTCACTCTCTGGGCCTCCCCAAGATGTCCACCACCATTTTCCCTCAGCCAACTGTGCCACGCCAACTCTGCCCAAGTCAATTCCCATTCCTTTGAACAAAGAAATAAAAAAACACCCCACCCCACCACCCCCTCCCCAGACCGTCTCCCCACTGCACTCCTATTAACTCGCCTGCTTGCCAGCATGGTGGCTCCCATTCGAAGCAACCATCTATCCCCCTTCCCCTCTACCATGCCTCAACAGCAATTCCCTAAAAACAGTTGGACACACTTACCTAATTCACACCCACACAGAATAAATGCAACAATCCACCCATCATACACACCCGCATTCCCCATACTGCCATCTCCAAAGTTCAGTGTCCTCACAAGCCTTCTCAGTCCATGGTCTCTCATAAAAATACTCGCCTCCTCCAGCATACCAAAATAAAATTAATGACTCTGATATATGTGACCCAACAAACAAACAAGCTGGATATGGAATTCCAAACTTCACTCTTTTCTTGTAGAGGGGTGTCGTTGCCTGTTGCAGGTCTGTAACGTTTCATCGGAACTGAGGAAAGGTAGAAATATAATAGGTTTTGCGCAAGTAAAAAGGGAGAGGTGAGGGGGTGAGGAAGGGAAGGGGAGAAGTACAAAAGGAAAAGTCTGTGAAAGGGTGGAAGACAGCCGAGATTAAATGACAGACGGTTTCAGACTACAAGCCAAAGAGAGTTGAAATGGGTAAAGAAACAAATGATGTGTCTAGTTGAGATGCGATTGGTTGCTTAGAAACCTTCTGAATGCAAAGTGAAAGAAAAAGAACAAATCAGCAAAACAAAAACAAATAAATAAAGGCAGGGTCATGATCTAAAATTGTTGAACGTTGAATCTAGAAGGCTGTGGGAGTGGCAAGTTGAAAGATGACAGGGCAGCACGGTGGGTCACGGCGCTGAGGTCCTAGGTTCGATCCCGGCTCTGGTTCACAGTCTGTGCGGAGTTTGCACATTCTCCTTGTTTTGCATGGGTTTCGCCCCCACAATCCAAAGATGTGCGGGTTAGGTGGATTGGCCACGCTAAATTGCCCCTTAATTGGAAAAAATGAATTGGGTAGTCTAAATTTTAAAAAGTTGAAAGATGAGGTGTCGTTCCTCAAACTTGTGCTTACACTGTTGCAGTTCAAGAACAGAACGATCAGAATAGGAGCACAGTATACAATTGAAATGACATGCGAAAGGAAGCGATCATGCGTGCAGATTGAATGGGGGGCGATCTGCAAAGCAATTGCCCAGTCTCCAGTATTTGGTCTCCTTTGAGTAAACAAAGACGTACGTGTTGGTTTTGTTCAATAATGCAAAAGGGGTGATAATGAGTCAGCAGCTTGATTTACATGTCTCCTGATTCATATTTCCATTGAAGTCAAAATGAGAACGTACAACATGAAGAAGTCACAGACTGAAATGTTAACTCTGTTTCTCTCTCCACAGATGTTGTTAGGCCTGCTGAGATTTCCCAGTACTTTCGTATTTTATTCCAGATTTCCAGCATCCGCACTATTTTGTTTTTATTACATGTAAAAGATGGGCTTTGACTCATTATCGCACCTTTTGCACTTTTGTACCAAGTCATGATCTACCTCAAACTATAAAATAATAACCTTTATTCGTGTCACAAGTAGGCTTACACTGCAATGAAGTTACTGTGAAAATTCCCTCATCGCCACACTACCTGTGGCGCCTGTTTGGGTACACTGAGGGAGAATTCAGAATGTCCAATTCACCTAACAAGCATGTCTTTCGGGACATTGTGGGAGGAAACCGGAGCACCCGGAGGAAAACCACGCACAGGGAGAACGTGCAGAATCAAACCTGGGTCCCTGGCACTGTGAAGCAACAGAAGTAACCAGTTAACAGAGAAACACTGGCGTGAAAGTGCCACTTATTCCGAGCCCTGCAGGAGGCTAGCAGAGAACCAGAGTAAATCTAGCAGCTTTTGCTGCAGATATGGGCACTTCTGGGTTGAAGGCTGCGCATTCACACAGTGGCCTCCAGTGGCCGCGCGGTGATCCATGGTGGACTCAGACCATGGAGCTGGACCCTGAACATAGTGTCCCCGATGGCCGGGCGCCTGACCCTGACCACCCGGCCAAACATTGCTCTGACGCATACAAGGCCCCCCAGGGCGGCCGCGGACTGAGTCCACAGCTGCCACGCTAGTATACCGACCGGCAGAACCATGTTAGATACACACCGTCGGAGCTTTGGCCGGTCGGGGGGGGGGGGGGAAATCATGGGGTGGGCCACCAGCAAAGGTCGCAGGTAGGTGATATGCAGCGCTGTGCACTCTCCGAGTATGTCGCTTTTTGGGGCCCAGAGAATCAGGGGACCGGTGCTGGTCCTGATTTCGTGCGTCGAAATGGATTCTCCACCTCGGCACCAGCCACGATTTCGTCATCAGGGTGCGGAGAATCCAACCCGTTAACTTTGATTGCGCAACTGGAAAAAGAAGTGAGTTTAGTATTTAAATGTAGACTTGTCCTTTGCAAGATGACTTAACAGCTGGTCATTACAGGTTCTAATGTGTATATCCAGCTGAATGACAGCTTGCAAAAAATCCATATGATTAATCACCTTGTTGGAACACCCAATAATGAGAGATCCTTAAATGGGATTAACTTCATTATTTAAAAGATAAAAAATATTTTATCCACTCAAAAACAGAACGTTATTTTTGGACTGCCTTTAGGAACATCAGAATCCTGAGGAAAGTTGTGTATGTCCTCGCGAAATGTAATTGAGCGGAGAATGGGTTCTGCCGCCAGAATCAATTTGACACCAAATCGCAATTCTCCGTCACCTCGGCAGTGACCTCAATACGTACCTGAATGCACATACAGTGGACAGGGTCTAGGACAACTCATCGCCGCCGACTCATCGCCGCCGACTCATCGCCGCCGACTCATCGCCGCCGACTCATCGCCAGCCCAACTCATCGCCAGCCCAACTCATCGCCAGCCCAACTCATCGCCAGCCCAATAAAAGCAGTAGTCAACAGACTTCTTAACAGCGCTCTGGAGTGAATGGAATCTATTTAAACCAACAGACTTCTTAATAGCGCTCTGGAGTGAATGGAATCTATTTAAACCAACAGACTTCTTAACAGCGCTCTGGAGTGAATGGAATCTATTTAAACAATTTAAACCTATAGAAAACAAAGGACATTTTAACATATTTTTCAGTAAATTGACTCTATTTAAAAAGTGCCCAATATAAAAATGATTGTATTTAACCAGAGACGGACGGAAAAATGCATCTAAACTTCATTTTACCACTGGTCGGCTGAGACAGACACTCCAATACAAATCAGATACAATGAGAAATTTCTGGTTTGAGAGGTAGAATTTAATAAAGATTTCTGTCACACTGCAAGGTTTGGCAAAATACTCACGGTGTTTTGTAGAAAAAAGTTTGTCCTTACTTATGTCCATTACACAACATAATTATATGTATATTCGCACCTGCCACATATAATTTTGTGCTTTTCGTCTGAATAGCTGAAATTGACAAACACCAGGGTTATGGAACATGCGAGCGACAAATGTGAAATTGATTAGGTTCAGATTTGGTCAGTTGACTGTTTACTGTAGGGCTCTATTGAAATAGACGCTGTTAATTGTAAGTTACTTTTTTTGTATTGTGTTTTCCGTCCGTCTCTGGTTAAATACAATCGTTTTTATATTGGGCACTTTTTAAATAGAGTCAATTTATTGAAAAATATACAGTAAACAGTCAACTGACCAAATCTGAACCTATGCAGGTGTGTGTGTGTGGATGCGTTTGCGTGGATAGATGTGGGAGGATTATCATGTTAATAAATATATATGCAATATATATATAGAGTCAATTTACTGAAAAATATGTTAAAATGTCCTTTGTTTTCTATAGGTTTAAATTGTTTAAATAGATTCCATTCACTCCAGAGCGCTGTTAAGAAGTCTGTTGACTGTACTGTTTTTATTGGGCTGGCGATGAGTTGGGCTGGCGATGAGTTGGCTGGCGATGAGTTGGGCTGGCGATGAGTCGGTGGCGATGAGTTGTCCCATTCCCCATTGGCACTGTTTGCACAGCACAGTGGGCCTGATCCGGTATTCTCCGAGGCCTCTGATGGGCCGAATTCACGATGGCACGGTTCATTTCTGATTTAAAAATCGTAAAACTGGTGTTGGCTGCTGAGGGAGAGAGGGGGTACGGAAAGTATCCAACAGCGCCATAGTTTGCTGACAGTTGTGCCACTGGGTGGGGCCTCTGCCAGGGCAGGGGGGCTGGGAGTGGGCTGTGGGGTCAGGGTGGATGTGCACAGAACACCATTGCCACAGCCGGCAAGGCAGCTATGCAGCTGCGCACGACGCTGACAGCCCGCTATGAACCTGGGGCCACGGGTTGCAAAGGTGTCACCGCAGGCCACCCTCTCCGTGTCCTCTGACCTCAGCCAACCCATCAGCTGTATGGGCACGCTCCAGCAAAACCGGCCATCTTGTTGTAGAACATAGAACATAGAACAGTACAGCACAGAACAGGCCCTTCGGCCCTCGATGTTGTGCCGAACAATGATCACCCCACTCAAACCCACGTAACCCATATCCCAACAATCCCCCCATTAACCTTACACTACGGGCAATTTAGCATGGCCAATCCACCTAACCCACACATGTTTGGACTGTGGGAGGAAACCGGAGCACCCGGAGGAAACCCACGCGCACACGGAGAGGACGTGCAGACTCCACACAGACAGTGACCCAGCCGGGAATCGAACCTGGGACCCTCGAGCTGTGAAGCATTGATGCTAACCACCATGCTACCGTGAGGCCCCTTCTGGGATGTCTGGGATGAGTGTGTTTGGCGAGTGTAATGTGTATGTACGGCTGCAGCTTGTCAGCCTCCCAAGTGTCAATTGTGGGCCAGGTGAAACCTGCACCATTTTCCATTGAAATCGATTGTGTTCCACGTGGCGCCGGTGCTACCCCTTAACAGTAGCGGAATCTGTCCAGGTGTGGCACCAGTTTTGCTGTCATGAAAGTCAAATTCTGCGTTGACATCAACACTTCGTCTCTGAAACAGAGATTTCTGCTATAGGTGTTTAATCAAACATGACTTGTAAAGCTATTACATCTGTTACATCTAGTAGATGGCAACTCAAATGATTGAACAGTGCTAAAATTGCATTCTGATAATAGAGAAACTTCTAGTTGCTGGATTAGTTAAGCAAAGGTGAGAAGGTGGCTGATGAAGAGGTTAAAATCCCTGATTGCAATTCACTACAGATGATCCAAGTGGGAAGTAGAACATTCCAGAAGGTGGCAAAACCACCCAATGATGCAAAGGTCAAATACAGAGAAGGACAAGGTCCTTTGTATGGGGGACTGTAAGTACTGGAAATATATCAATCACACCATAAACATAACCTTGCTAAACTGCACTGTAATCTGACAAAGGGCATAACTGTCTCATCATGGTTAAGCAAAACCCAAATAATGCTGAAATACTGTGGAACATGTAAACTATGTTTTTGCCTATGATCATTTAACCTTGTGATGCTATTAAATATATTGTCAAAGATGATGAATGCATTGTTAATTTATGTAATTTACTTTATCTTTAATTTTTAGCAGTAGGAGTTAACCACAATTTATTCAGTCTTACAGTGCATCCCTGTGCTGATTGGTTTGGTTTGACAGCTATTAATATAATTTAGACTGGATTATGCAAGATGTTTCAAAACCAAATTAGTTCAGGCAAGTTATGAATGGAAAATTAAAACTCATTCCATGATGTGTACACATTAGAAAATGGGGAAATAGTTTCACCAATTGGCACTTGGAATGTAAATTTTTAGCAATTTATGGATTTATTATTTTAATCAGTTTTATACATTGAAAACTCTGTTGCTCAAGATATGAGGGCCATTTTAAAGCCACAATCAGCCTTCAATATGTATATGTATTTTAGACCTTAACAGAGGTGGGAGAAGATTGGGTGGAGATAGAAATAAGGGAGCGGAGAACAGGAAAGAAGCAAAATAATTTCGCTATATTAAATCCTTTAGGTCTTTTGAGGTTTCACATTGACTATCCTACTTTTGGTTAGCACTGTTGCTTCACAGCACCAGGCTGCCAGATTCAATCCCCAGTTTGGGTCACTGACTGTGCGGAGTCTGCACGTTCTCCCCGTGGGTTTCCTCTGCGCACTCCTGTTTCCTCCCACAAGTCGCGAAAGATGTGCTGTTAGGTAATTTGGACATTCTGAATTCTTCCTCAGTGTACCCGAACAGGCGCCGGAGTGTGGCGACTAGGGGCTTTTCACAGTAACTTCGTTGCAGTGTTAATGTAAGCCTACTTGTGACAATGATTTTTTTTTTTAAATTTTAGTGTACCCAATCATTTTTCCAATTAAGGGGCAATTTAGAGTGGCCAACCCACCTAGCTTGCACGTTTTTGGGTTGTGGGGGCGAAACCCACGCAAACACGGGGAGAATGTGCAAACTCCACACGGACAGTGACCCAGAGCCGGGATCGAACCTGGGACCTCAGCGCCGTGAGGCCGCAGTGCTAACCCACTGCGCCACCGTGCTGCCCCTTGTGACAATGATAAAGCTTATTATTATTCTAACTGTAGGATTACTCTTGCACAGGCTATTGAGCAAGCTTAGCAGCCGTCTCTCAGCTGTTCAGTGGCCTTTCCTTGAATTGTCTCTTGTGCAACTGCTGTTCCCTTGAGCTGCTGGTCATTCGTTCTGGGAACTGTCCTGACTTCATTGATGAGATACTCAGAATTTGCCTCACTTCCTGCCTCGTCTTTGCTCTGTCATCAAGCAGCAATCAATTGTTTCCATGCAGCACCACCTCCTGGAAATGGTTAGGAATAGCACGCATATGGAAACATTGGCCGCAATTCTCCGCTCCCATGCCGGTTCGGAGAATAGCGGGTTGCGCCCATTTTCCCCGCGACGCCGGTCCAACGCGCTCCCGCTATTCTCCCCACCCACGACGCCATCCACACCTGGTTTTAAAATTCGCCAGCCAGTCATGCTGGCTGACGAGGAGTTAGGAGGTGAGCGGACTGTCCCGGAGTCTCCGCAGACTGGGGAAGGCATCCCCGAGAACGCTGCGGTCTGTGGGAGGGGGGCGGGGAGAGGGAGAAGTGGGAGGGGGGAGGGAGAGGGGGGGAAGAGAGAGAGACGGACAAGTGGGAGGGGGGGGGGCGTGAGAGGGAGGGGAGAGGGGGAGAGAGAGGGACAAGTAGGGGGGGAGTGAGAGGAGGAGGGAGAGGGGGGGAGAGAGATAGATGGACAAGTGGGAGGGGGGAGTGAGGGGGAGAGAGAGAGGGATGTGGAAGGGGTGAGTGAGGGGGGAGAGAGAGAGAGAGGGACAAGTGGGAGGGGGAGAGAGAGGGACAAGTGGGAGGGGGGAGTGAGAGGGGGGAGAGAGAGAGAGGGATAAGTGGAAGGGGGAGAGAGAGGGATAAGTGGGAAGGGGAGGGAGAGGGGGGAGAGAGAGAGGGACAAGTGGGGGGGGGAGGGAGAGCGAGTAGTGGGGGGGGGAGGGGGAGTGAGTCGACCCCCAGATGCAACATGTCAGCCGCCCTGCCATTGCAGGACGGTCACGAGGACACTGCCACTGGTTGCCCTGTGGCTGATGGCCACAGGCCACTGACACATCAGTGAGGAGGACGTGTTGTTAACTGCCCGTTGGACGCAGAAAGTGACCAGGGGTTAGGCTGGCCGCGTGTCAGCAGCGCGACCAGGCCCGGTACGGGGACACACAGGTATCCTGTGGCAGGCGGCTGCCGAGGTGTCGACTAACCTCCGTCTAACACATATATGTCAAACTCAAGGCCCGCGGGCCAAATCCGGCCCGCGGTGGAATTATCTTTGGCCCGCGAGATAATATCTAATTACTTTTTTTTAAAATTTAGATTAGCCAATTATTTTTTCCAATTAAGGGGCAATTTAGCGTGGCCAATCCACCTACTCTGCACATTTTTGGGTTGTGGGGGCGAAACCCACGCAGACACGGGGAGAACGTGCAAACTCCACACGGACAGTGACCCAGAGCCGGGATCGAACCTGGGACCTCAGCGCCGTGAGGCGGTTGTGCTAACCACTAGGCCACCGTGCTGCCCTAATAATATTTAATTACTATTAAAGCTGGCCCCAGCAATTGAAGCGCCTATGGCGTATGATATGGCTGATGCCGAGTTTATTCAGGTATAGTGTGAATCACAAAGTGTTGGCCTGTGGAAAAATGTTTTCATTAGAAATTACTCTGGAAAAGCTCCAGATAAAGGAGTAAGAAATAAATGCAACTAATTTTTTTATTTATTTAATATTTAATGTTGTTTTTATAGGCAATAACCTAAGCTTTATTAGTTCCAGGTTCAATAAGTTCATTTCAATAAGTTTTGCAAAAAAACATTGAACCAGTCCGGCCCTCGACTTGTCCCGATTTTTAAATTTTGGCCCACGGTGTATTTGAGTTTGACACCCCTGGTCTAACATGTTGTTTCTCTTCTGTAGGTGAGAAAAATGTATTCAAACATAACAGCTATGTTCAGCGCAGTGGTTGGGGCCACTGGGTGCACAGGTGCATTCGTGATGTGACCGACGCCGACCGCTACATCACCTTTCCGAAGAACGAGCAAGTCAAGATTCACGAGCTCGTGGATTTACCAACGTGGCCAGGATACCGATGGTGCAGGGTGCAATCGATTGTGTTCATGTCCCCATGCGCCTGCCTGTAGTTCACAAAAAAGAGGGGGACATACTCCATGAATATCCAGGTGGTATGCGACCCCCACATGAGGATCATGCACGTGTGCGCAAGTTTCCCAGGGAGTGTGCATGATGCGTACATTCTTGCGCAGTCGTACATCCCTGCTCTGTTTGAGGGACGGCCCCCCCCCCCGGCTGAGGGGCTGGTTGCTGGGCGACAGGGGTTATCCGCTGAGGTCATGGCTGATGACGCCTATACGGAGGCCTCAGACCAACGCGGAGACCCTTTACAACGAGGCCCATGCAGCAACCAGGGGTGTGGTGGAGCGCTGCTTTGGTCTGCTGAAAATGCGATTTAGGTGCCTGGACCGCTCCGGAGGAGTCCTGCAGTACCAGCCTGAGAGGGTGGCTCGCATTGTCGTGGTCTGCTGTGTGCTGCACAACATCGCGATGCAGAGGGGAGGTGCTCTGGTGGAGGAGGCGGAGGGAGAAGCCAGTGGCAGTGGTGCCAACACGGAGGAGGAGGAGGAGGTCGGTGGAGTGGCGGCCGCAGCTCGCAGACAGGACCCGGGTGCTGGTGATTTCCAGGACGCTGCACGACGGCACCGGCGAGGACAGCGGGCGCGCAACGCGTTGGTGGCAGCCAGATTCATGCGCCGCGCGCGACGTCCCCGCTGAACAGCAACACAACCACCTGCATCGCCAGTCGTGCAGACGGTCAACACACAACTCCCACCCCCCCCCCCCCCCCCCCCCCATCCCCCCACACCCCCGCTCTGCGTACACTGCTCCAGTTCTACATCATCCTTACCACTGGGGCCAGACGGTATGGCACGACATTGATGGCTGTGTCAGCGGGTGTGATCAGTGCCATGTTGAATGATGACAGCCCGCTCTGCGATGAGCTGTGAGCTCGGAATCGTTAGAGAGAGTCTGACCCATGGCAATAGCTGAACCATCCACCTTGGTGGTCGCTGAGTTCATCAGGGACACTCCATCACGTGCCCGCATGGGGAAGCTGTGGGAGGGGGTGGGGGGGGAAGGGACTACACACCCGGCACCGAAGTTTCACCGCTCGTCAACCCCAGCGACACTCGGTCACCATCACGATCCCTGTGGCTGCGGAAAAATCACACGGTCTTATAAGTTAGGTGCAACAGTGAGTTTAATGGTGAATATTATGTACAGATGCCCTAGCCCCTACAACTAATCTGTGCCCTTCACCCGTGCTAACTTACTCTGTGTCCCTCTTCGTTGCCTTACGGGCCCTACCACTACGTCTAGGTGGATCCCCAGATGGTACAGCAGGTGTGGAGGCGGACTGCTGAGAATCACCCCCTGCGACATGTCTCCCCGTCGGCACTCGTTTCCTGGGGCGACCCGGCCTTGCTGGGCCAGGCTGCTCCGCGGGCGTTTCGGTTGATGTGGTGCCACCCTGCCCTACCCGCTGCCCACCCGATGCACCAGGGATGGGACGGGGGGAGGCCGAGCGTTCTGGGACGTCCCGTGATGGAGTTAATGGGACGGACCCCAGAACATCCTCCTCCCTCGGGGAGCCCGGTGGCCCCCGGGCCTCACTTTGGGACAGAGGTGCGAGCGGGAAGGTGCCCCGTCGCCCCACCGACACCTGGCGCTGCCAGTCCTGGAGGCCTGCAACGGTCTCCACCAGGGTCCGAAGGTTCGCAGAGACGGAATCCAGGGAGTTAGACATTCCCGCCAGGGAGTGTGCGACCTCAACCTGTGAGTGCGCGACGCCATCCAGCACGTGCGTCAGGCGGTTGATGCTCTCCGCGACTGACTGCTGCGCTTGGGAATTGACCTGCTGGGACTTGGCCAAGGTCCGTAGCGCGCCGGCAATGTCATGCTGCCTCTGGCGCATTGCTCCCTGTGAGAGGGCAACCCTGTCCAGGGCCATGGATGACGCGTGCACGTGAAGCCCAACGCCTTGCATAACCTGACCCATGGCTGAAACCGTTTCACCCATTGCCTCGACCGCGGATGCCACTCGTGCTGTGTTGGCCTGGGTGGCTGCCATGAGCAGCATCTGCAGCTGCTGGAAGACAGCCCTCATCCCGACATTGTGTCCCTGGGTTTCAAAATGCATCGGCTGTGCGGGTGGGTCGAGTAAATCTAGGAACCCGGGAAACGTCTGGGAGCCAGCTGGATGCTGGGTCTGGGCTGCCCTCCGACAGTCCGGGCCCTTGGCTGCTCCGACCTCCACCTGCTGTACCTGCTCAGCTGTGTGGTGCACACGAGACCGTGACCCAGGAGCCTCATCACTTAATTGCCCAACCGAGTCGAGTGTCTCTGGGATGGTGGATGGGGGGTCCAGTGGGCTGAGTGTGTGGGATATAACAGTGCCGCAAGCTCTAGGTCCTCATCCATCATAATATATGTGGTGTCATCGTCCCATTAATATCTGGCCGGAGGGCGCACGCGGCCCATGTCATCGTCTCCCTCAATGGAGTCTCCTGAGTGTGGCGCTGTGTGTGCACCCTGCTGGACCGTCCCAGGTTGGGACGATGGCCCTCCTGGCTGACGTGCTGCCACTCTCTGGCGTGCGGCCCTGGGTGCGGTGGTGGTGGCGGATGTCCGGCTTGGTGTGGCAGCAGACGGCCCTGGATGTTCGTCAGTACGCCCTAGGGAACAGAATAAGACGGGGTTATTTAGTCACGCTCGGCCGGGCGTTGGATGGTCCAGTGGTCTGTGTGAGGGGAGAGAGGATGGGGGGGGTCCAGTGGTCTGAGTGTGAGGGGAGAGAGGATGGGAGGTCCAGTGGGCTGAGTGTGAGGGGAGAGAGGATGGGGGGGGTCCAGTGGGCTGAGTGTGAAGAGAGAGGATGGGGGGGGTCCAGTGGGCTGAGTGTGAGGGGAGAGAGGATGGGCTGGGGTGGAGGGGGGGGAAGGTTGTCATGCAGGGTTGTCTCACTTGGTTCTGCACCGCCAACCTCGCATTGCGCAACCTCTCGGGTGCCAGATCCCCCAACAAGGTCCAGACCCTCTGCTCAAATGCAGTCAGGGGGTGCATTATGGGGGAACCCCCTCCGGTCTTGTTGCGCTTCCGGTTGTTGTGCGCAGTCTTGTCCTGTTGGGGGGGGGCATAGATAGATCATTACAATTCGGCAGGTATCAGCAGGCCGTTCAGATATTGGCACAGGTTGGGGGAAAAGTTGCAGCTAAACCATGGCATCTCTCCAGGGGGTCGCAGCGCTCATGTGGGTCTGTGACAACTTTGTTAACCACCCTCCACTCACTCTCGCCCCCCCTCCCCCTCGTGCCCGGGGGGGGAGGTGGGTGATGAGGGGACTTGGGGGAGGGGGGGTTGTTGTGACCCGGGGGCACCCTCTGGGCACTTACCCTGGCAGCCCTGGTTAGGTCGTGGAGCTTCTTTCTGCATTGCTCCCCAGACCAAGGGGTCAGCCCCACAGCACTCACTGCTGTACCCACCTCACGCCAGGCCCGTCGCACGACACTGACAGGGAGGCGATGCCCTCTTCTAAGGCAGATGATGCTCCTCCGCTGCTCCACGGCATCGAGGAGGGTCTCCAGCTCATTCTCTGCGAACCTCGGCGCGGCCCTCCGTGGCTCCGTCATCCTCCCTCTCAGTCTGCTGACCTGGTCGCCCGCGCCTTTTTACGACACGGAGCGGCGTCATTCGGGCGTCGCACCATTCTGCCGTCATCGCCCACGTGTTTCCCGCGGCCCCGCTCCTAGCCCATTTCCGGGGCCTGAATCGCTCGGGAACGGGGCCGTGGGGAGCCGTCGTGAAACTCGGCCGAGTTCACGACGGCGTTGCCGATTTTTTCCGGGTGCAGAGAATTCCATCCATTACCTGAGCCCAGTTCTGGAGCGTCATAAAAGCAATTTACTGCGGATGCTGGAATCTGAAAGGAAAACAGAAAATACTGGACAATCTCAGCAGGTTTGACAGCATCTGTGGAGAGAAAAGAGAGCTAATGTTTCGAGTCTGGATGACTCATTGTCAAAGACTCAAAACTCTTTCTCTCTGAAGAGTCAGATTGGACTCCAAACATTAACTTGGTTTCTCTCTCCACAGATATTGCCAGACCTGCTGGGCTTTCCCAGCACTTGCTGTTTTTATTTCAGATTTCGAGCATCTGCAGTATTTTGCTTTCATTATCAGAGCCTCACTGTCATCAGCTTCACTTGCAGTTTGTGGCCCCTTCAATGACTTAAGTAAAAGATTTTGTAAACTGCAGCTGACGGCAAATTTGAACTCTTGCTGAAATTCAGGAACTGAAGTGAAGGCAAGTTCACAATAAAAGGCGTGCTCACAGGAAATGGTTAAAATGATAAGCTGCTTGGAGAATTGACTGTGAAAAGGGGATTGAACTCAAAAACAAACAGCAAGAGGAAATTAACTAGTCAGTAGCAGTAAGCAAAACGTAGAATATTCACAACTTCGACGCCATAATTCGGTCACATAATCTCTCCGTCATCATGCCGCCCACTTACACCCCCGCAATATTAGAACATCTTAATGGTGGAGAGAACAGCTGTGGCTTCAACTGTCTGACCCTCAGCTCAGGAATAGCCTCTGCTTTTATTTCACCTTTGTGATTATCCGAATAAAATCACTTTTGCTTTCCGCTCACCGCTAGCCCGGGACTATGGTCAACGTACCAAAGACACGGAGGACATACTGCAAGAAATGCCGTAGGCACCAGACCCACAAGATTACCCAGTAAAAGGAAAAGGATTCCCTATACGCTCAGGGTAAGAGACGCTATGACAGAAAACAGAGTGGTTATGGTGGACAGACAAAGCCTATATTTTGGAAAAAGGCTAAGACCACAAAGAAGATTGTGCTGAGACTGGAGTTTGTGGAGCCCCACTGTCGCTCAAAGAGAATGCTGGCCATCAAGAGATGCAAGCACTTTTAGTTGGGAGGAGTTAAGAAGAGGGAGGGCCAAGTCATCCAGTTCTAGGCTGCATTATTTTGTGTATTTTCGGGTACCAATTCAAAATAAAATTCATTAAAGGTTAAAAAAAAGTATCACTTTCTCCAAGCTATTGCTTACTTTATTTCCTTACATCAAAGAACAAAGACTTTTAACCACGTCAAATGTGCTGAACAATTGTTTGTGTTGCTGTTTATTGTCAATTCTTTTTAAATGCCCAAAAGAGGCTCAAACACAAAAGGTGTGGGAAAGACCAAAGAATAGTACAGCTATTATAATTATGTGCTGATGGATAACGGGAGTGTGTGTTGTTACTAGAAAAAGTCAAAAAAGAACAAGAATCCAATGAAAACAGCATCAGAGAGTGGGATAATTTTAAAAAGCAGGAAAGAAACAAGACAATGGAGATTTAGATGACATGTAAAAGCAACAAAAATCAGAAATTAGATATTACCAAACTCAGGATGAAATTAAGTGGTTTAATCATTTTATTCTTATGTGTCAAATTGTTATTGTAGCTTAAGAATGGCCCCCAGATCTTGGGTATCAGCATGCAATATATAAAACTGATCAAATAACACATCCATAAATTGCTGAGCCAAACTTGGATGCAGAATAGAGAACAGTATAATATCTTGAATGTTATCAAAGACACCCGTCTAGGGAAAGTAAACCATCCACCATGGCTTGTAATCTGATAGAGCAGAAAATGCCCAACTAAACGAAGCACCGAAACGGAGAGCAGCATCTTAACTGAGCGCAGGAGAAAATGGGGCATTAATCAGGAGTAGTATAGAGAGAACTGGAGATGTGGAGAAAGACTTGCCACTTAAGCCCAAGTCTGGAGGAATATATTTTTTTTATTACAGTTCAATGCAAACCTCTCTCTTTCCAGATACTGGCTCCTCCAGTAATATAACCCCTTTGGAGCTGGGCAATACCAACAGTTCACAACCTGCTTTTCCTCTTGAATGTGTATTAGTCTATCAATTCTAACCCAACTTGCACCCTCTTTCAAATCATGTGTTTTGGTCTCTTCGACCTTCTTAATGATTCAACTCTTAAATAATATATTCTGTGACTGTGGGTTGTTATTCCTCCTTGTTCTAATCAATCCCTGTAGCATTTGATAATGTGGATAATCCCATCCACTTCCATTCCCTCTCCCATTAGAATTATGAGGGAATAATGTGGACAGATCAGTTACATGGAATAATGATTTTCCCTTGCTTGAAGCTAATAATATCTTGGTACCATTTTGCTGCAAATGTTGACCCTCCTTCATAAATCATATTACAGAACCTAGCAATTAGAGGTATGCTGATGATTACTAAAGATTCCCTACAGTACCGCACACTATTCAAATATGAAGCTGCTGAAAAAGCTGTGATATTTCCCTTTCCCTGGGCTGTACAGCAGCAGCCAACACATTTTTATACACAAGAGTCTATTTTTTTACAAAATAATACAAGACTTCCTGTGCTGCAAGCTTTAACAATCTTGCTAACAGATCAAAATGTTACAGGTGAGTGATGTACTCATCTAAAGAGGCTTTGGCAATGTCTAAGCTCCGATAAACTTTTCTTCACAGCAGTGGTAAACCAGTTTTACTGTGCAGCAGTTATGTCATGGAGATGTGCACAACAGAAGTGATGAAATTTCTGTCAGAATAAATATCTACATCAGTGAAGGTCTATATCCCACACTTCTGTTCAGGAGTTGTACCGGGAAAGGAATATGAGCAGAAAGAAGAGTGTTTCAATATTGTGAAACATGTGTTGAGGATTAAAAAGGTTTTCTTTTAATCTTTGAAAAGATGACTCGGCAATGGGCCTATCTTTTTCCTCTTGCACATCAACACTTCCGCCAGTCAGCACCGCAGTTTTGAATAGGCCGTCAATTCCAAGTGAACTATGATTTTTCAAACTTATTATTTACATTCCCAACTGAATAAATGCCCCTGCAGCAACCTTACAACCAAGATTTTTTTTTTCCCCTTTTCTTTCTTCAGACGACTTTATTTCTACCATGTAGCTCACCGGAAAGCATTTAAAACATGATTTCTGCAGACGGCGCCAATATTTGTGCTGCTTAAATGGAGTAAATTTGCTGGACTCCTTCCTTTATAGAAAGCATTTCCCAACGAAACTGTAAGGAGTTCAATTATGAATAAACAACTGCCTCTTACTCCACTTTTGGAAAAGCAAATCCTCTTTCGAATATCCAGGTAGGATAGGATGTGAGAGTTTGAACCCTGCATTTTCTCCGGAAAACTGGTTCTGTGATGTGTGTCACCTGGAGGCCTGAAGGTTTTGTTGCTTTTTCTTCTGTATGTCCAACTGAATCTCTTCAGGGAATTGGTCTATATGTTCCTTCACACAGGGAATGCAGAATCGCTTTGTATAGAACAGGCTACAATCCTAAAAGGATTATTTGGGAAAAAAAAGAGAAGAGGAGAAAAGTAGTAAGTTAATAAAAATATACATCTTTCTAATCCACAGGTATGTTTGTGATCCCACGTTCCTCCCCCTCACATCCTCTATCACAACTGCTTCTATCTTCCTTTATGACGTTTAGGTTTCCCCCCCACTATTTTTACCAAAAAACTCCTGTTGTTTCTTGCTACAATACCACATGCTAATTATGTGAATTCTTCTGAGCACTTCAAATGGCAACTCAGTCTTTACAATGTATCAGACTAAAGTAATTCGAGGTAAGATTTTGAGAATCAGATATACAAGGAGAGTGTCTCAAAACTGGCAACCTCAGGGCTTAGTCCATGCCTGATTTCAAAACTTGTCGCTTTTCAGAAAAGAAATTGGAAACCCTCAACTCAGCGAATAGGGGAGACATGAGAACCAACTGTTATGATTGCAAAGCATCTTAGATGAATGGCCGCGTCTCTGCTGATATTAATTTGCAGCTCACGTATTGGATTTAATAACTCCCTTATGCCTCCCCGACCTCCCTACGACAATCAAACTGAAATGATGTTAATGCTGGAACTTAAAACTTTTATTTTGATTCATGCAAGGTTCAACACTACTCTTTAATAATGTTCTTTGAACTGACTTGCCCGGCTGCCCATGGAACGTAAAGGCTTTTGGGAATTAATTGGAATGGTTGGGGGATTCTACTTCGATGGCCTTAATGGCATCAAAACTCAATGCTGTTGCAAGAATATGTCCCGATTCCAAGTGCAATATAGAGCTAAATATTCTACCTCACTGGATTCTGCTGGAGTCTTTTAATCTTCCTGGGTGAGGTCAACATCTCCGACCGCTAGGAGCGTGGGAAACAACAGGCGTGCAAATCCGCACCAATGCAGCAACTCCACAAACTTTTCTGAACTGATTAGGTAGGGTCATGAGTCGCTAAGCCACTCAAAATGTCAGACAAAATGTATAACTGCTTGGCACTCCACCACACCTATCCAGCGACCAGCCAAACAGGCCAATGAACTTTTTAAACTTTTGCATGGCCCACCTAAACAAAGGTTTATTTTTCCGATGCCGTCGGTTTTCAAATAGCCAAATTTGAGGTACTCTATCTGCATTGATCAAATGTCAGGCCTTGGGGAGAAATGGACAACGGAGGAGGCTTACCTGTCCATAAGCCACATCAAAGAAAGATGAGGAAGGGGCAATCAATTGGGGACTTCAAGCAAGCAAGCAAAGGTATTGGAAGGTTAAGATAATGTCACTGAGAAGTTGAGAGGGTGCAGAATGGAATAACAAACAAGGAAGAAAAGGGCAGGCAGGCAATAATTCAACAGAAGAAGCCACTGGAAAATTGTGCAACTTGAGGCAGTGCAATACTCTGAGAGACAAAGCAGCCAGGTAATGTCTGTGAGAATAAAGCAGAGCAAAGATAATTTTAGAATTCTAAAACAAAGCGATGGGGTGGCAGCAGGGCAAGCTGAAGATGGGGCTGGCTGTTTGACACACTGGGAAAAGGCAGTACAATAATATAGGAAAAGGAGGAAGGGATAACTGCAATCTGGCTTGCCCTGGCATCAGCTCTGCAAGAGAGGAAGATACATTGCATAATGTTGTCCACTGTGCTTGCGATCCAAGTGGTTTTGCTCCTCAATTACTGATATATGAGCAATTATGCAGCAAACATACTTGCCCAACGCACACGGCATTGTTGCACAGACAACAGTGGGAGCCAAGGATGAGGAACGTGTCCTTTTGAGGGGTGAATGGATCATTCATGGTGTAGCACTCCTCCAACAGTCTATAAAAAAAAAATAATTGGTAAACATCCACTCTCCATGGTGGAGCTTCTGTATTTCACTCTCGTGCTTGTACCAGGCACTTTACATTTATTATATTTAATGGGCTTGAAAACCTTGCCATTTAATCCGCTAACCTTATCTTGTATTCAGGTAACTTGCACATCACAAAGAAAAAATATTTACAGGCCACAAGTTTATATTGATCTGGGCTGACGTAGTGTCCGCATATTTCATGGGCGAAATAGCCCCTTATACTTTACTTCAACACAGGCAAATTATTTTTAAATTAAATGTTCACTAGGGTTTCAAGGCAGAGAGGATGATAATGAGATAATCTTTAATGGGGATTAGGGAAGGGGGGGGTGGAATCCAATCTTTTCTGAGGGTCCAGAAAATCAAAATGGAGCAATGAAAAATATAGAATGAATGAGAATAGAACGAGTGCAAATTTAATTTAATGGAAGTTAGAAGCCTCAGGGCCATGGAAATGCATTACCTGAAAACAGCCCTGAACTAAAACAGCCTTTGATCAGAGGTTACTGGAAGTTTTGAATTTCTGATTTAAAATAAACCATGAAAGGTAAACAGGCTATACCAACGGGCTATATCTCTACTGTAGTCAACTGCAAGATCTAAATAATTTTTCTACCAAATCAGCATGGTGGTGTAGCTCCCACAATTTATTTACAAAGATAGTGTGGTTCTGTAAAGGAATTCTCAAATACGGTAAAAGGATACATTCTGCCAGGTCTGTCTCATCTTTTCTACCAAGCATTTCATAGCTCTTTTTGGGCATTTAACTGCGTTACTGTCATTGTCACACATCAAGAGGGCAGTCACGTGACACACTCCTGGACCTCTATCAATTCCATTACATAACCAACTATTTAGAGATTCTTAAAGGTGGTCTGGTCTTTTCCTGACAGTCTGATGTGATAACTTTGGATCATGAGTGGTCCAGGATTTTAAATCATAAAATTAGCCACGTAATGGGACTAATTGTTCTTTAGCTCTACAGTTATGGTTCAATATTGGACTAAGAGTAGGCCATTTAGCCCGACGAGCTTCTTTCATCGTCCACTGAGTTCACGGTGAATCTGTGACCTAACTCCATATCTCTGATTATCTTTGGATAACAAAAAACTATTGATCTCAGATTTAGCATAAACAAATTGGTCCAGCATCAATTGCCATTTGTTGAAGAGAGTTCTAAACTTCTACCATCATTTGAATCATAAAATTTACAGTGTAGAAGGAGGCCATTCGGCCCATCGAGTCTGCACCGGCTCTTGGAAAGAGTACTCTACCGAAGCCCATACCTCTATCCTATCCCCATAACCCAGTAACCCCAACCAACACTAAGGGCAATTTTGGACACTAAGGGCAATTTAGCATGGGGAATCCACATAACCTGCACATCTTTGGACTGTGGCAAGAAACCGGAGCACCCGGAGGAAACCCACGCACACACGGGGAGAACGTGCACAGGCAGTGACCCAAGCTGGGAATCGAACCTGGGACCCTGGAGCTGTGAAGCAATTATGCTAACCACTATGCTACCGTGCTGCCCATATGCTACCGTGCTGCCCAAAGTATATAAGTATTTTCTCAATTCACTCTGAAAGGCTTGGCTCATAATAATACTCTTTATTGTCACAAGTAGGCTTACATTAACACTGCAATGAAGTTACTGTGAAAAGTCGTTAAGCTATGTTCGCTTGTTCTGGGCTCTCCGAACATCGGAGATAGTTTTTTCCCATGTTCCCTACCAATCTCCATAATATCGTGAAAGCTTTGATCAAATCACCCCAAATTTTTAAACTCCTGGGGGAACATAACGTTAGTTTGTGTAATCTCTCCTCAGAATTTAACCTTGGTGTCATAGAACAGTACAGCACAGAACAGGCCCTTCGGCCCTCAATGTTGTGCCGAGCCATGATCACCCTACTCAAACCCACGTATCCGCCCTATACCCGTAACCCAACAACCCCCCCCCCCCCTTAACCTTACTTTTATTAGGACACTACGGGCAATTTAGCATGGCCAATCCACCTAACCCGCACATCTTTGGACTGTGGGAGGAAACCGGAGCACCCGGAGGAAACCCACGCACACAGGGGGAGGACGTGCAGACTCCACACAGACAGTGACCCAGCCGGGAATCGAACCTGGGACCCTGGAGCTGTGAAGCATTTATGCTAACCACCATGCTACCCTGCTGCCCCCAAGTATCATTCTGGTTTAAGAATGAACTTGTAGGCCTGAAGCCTTGGGTGTCACAGGTAATTGAGGCCCAGAAATATGCGCATTTTTGCCCTTATTTTGCCAACGTCAAGATACATCCAAGTATTGTGTCCAAGTAGTACTGAACTTAAATTAAATCATAAATCAAGGTAAACCAATCAGTGAAGAACACTCTTAAAATAATTGAAGTAACAGAAAGTTAGCTTTGTTTCTTGCTGAAAATGTTGAGTGACCTCCCTGAATGAGCACTGTTAAGATATTCCAGTTTGAGAGTTTGGTGGAAGGTTATTGTGGTTTAATGGAGTCTGATAGCTAAAGATCGAGGAGAGTTGGGCTTATTGTACATCTCTGGGTAATTTACATATGCCCAAAATTCCATGATGTTTTAAGCCATGTAATTGGTTTACATCTAGATTATGAGTGGATCAGGGTGCAAATTTGGAGGAGATTTCAGACCACAATGCTTAAATAGTCACTGCCTACTTTAAATATAAACATCAGGGATGAAGTATGTCTGCTCTATTAAACAGGCAGCACAGGCACAATGAACCAAATGTGCTGTAAGTTTCTATGATACTACGGAGTCTCTACTATCTGCTGCTGAATAACATATTGTTATAATGATCAAAAGTTACTAACACAACAGAGCATGCGTTTGGGGGCTTCTGTCCATGGTAACTGTACGGTGCTCTGAGTCCACACAACCGACATTCAAACACCCCTTCTGGCTCTTCAACGGACTGCATCTGAAACAAAGGTGCAAGAAGCCATTTCATTTATTATTACTCATGACAGATTTCCTATTTACATACAGCATAAGAAAATGGGATTGTTAGCATTTGTAACGGACTGAATTGGCAGCACAGGCTTTAGAAAGGAGCTTAGGAGCAACTTTTCACCCAAAGGGTTGTGAATCTATGGAATTCCTTGCCCAGTGAAGCAGTTGAGGCTCCTTCATTAAAAGTTTTTAAGATAAAGATAGATAGTTTTTTGAAGAATAAAGGGATTAAGGGTTATGGTGTTTGGGCCAGAAAGTGGAGCTGAGTCCACAAAAGATCAGCCATGATCTCATTGAATGGCGGAGCAGGCTCGAGGGGCCAGATGGCCTACTCCTACTCCTAGTTCTTAAATCAGTTTCTGGTTCGACCTGTGGTTGACTGAAAATAAACTATGCAGAGGAGGAAGGTCCACAGTCACATATGGATTTTCACTCAGTCAGCTCATTTTTATCGAGTATCACTGGGCAAAACAGTTGGCCTCGGCAACCACTGCAATTATTGGGCAGAAATGATCAGTGAGAGTTTCTGTTTTTAATTGCCATCCTGTAACCCTTGCTGAAAATACACTCACGTGGAACATCCAGGGTGAGAACAAGACTTGCTGACCTCCAAATGCTGACTATCCTGAAATCACTGAGTCTCTGGTCTCGAATAAGGAATAGTAGCTTGGATTCCGCAGTTTGTTAGTCTTCTCACTGTTACTGCTGCCGCCCCTTCATCCCATAATTCTGCTAATTCTTCCCAAATTGTTCCTTTTTCTTGAATATAGTTTTCTATTTTATCATTGTGTTGTGATCCAGTTGATATTATAGCTGGATGTGAAGATCCCAGAGTGGAACCTGGCTCAAAAGAGTATAACTTTTAAAAATAAAACATGGAGAAACAGTGTAACAGGAGCACTACACTTTAACAACAAGGAAACATTTATCAGACATGAAACAATTGGATGCTACAATACTTCTTTACTCTTTCTCAGCTTAACAAATTCACCCAGATTTAGAGATTAAATTGATTACAAAGTTCCTCTAATGATACAATGATCTCATTAATACAGTCCCATTTAAGCACATAAGCTGACTGTGGTCAAATACATGCACTCCGCTCTGAACCCAAGTTAGTGTGTGTGGTTTTCTCCTCAGAACCCCCCAGATGATTGACACGAGAGTTTCCAAACTCTACTACCAAAAACACGCTGTAAAATCTTCTCATAAGAAAAGTACTTTCCTTTAACGGTTTGCATTCAAAATCCAGTCCAGGTTTTCCAAATGACACTCTTAAACAAAGCTTCCACTCCATTTTTAACAATGAATTCATCCAGCATTTTACACCAACCCCTTTCGGATTTCTTTGTCTTGACTGCTGTGCAAACTACTCAACTGTTTTAACTCTCGATTCCCAGACTAGATTAAAATGGCATCACACGTTTGGTTAACCTTTAAAGGCCGCTGTCTCACTTTAAATGTGGTTACAACATATAATGAACTCCAATTGGCTTTATTGGTTGGCCAATTGGAGTATGAGCTCCCTCAATGATAGCTCATTGAGGGGGCCCATATAATCACCTGTGTAGGCTTTGTGAGCTAGTCTTAAGTTGACTGGACTGCTAGCTGCTCCTGTAATATCGTTATTGTAAATAAATATTGGTGTGGTGACGGAACTCCTGCCTCCCGTGGATTACTACAGTGGCGACGAGGTAAACTACGAATTTTGCGGAGACCAGCTTCCGCACTCGGAGGGTAAGCCTTGCCATTTAAAAAATGCCGTTTTTTGGGAGGTTAGAGGCATTCGACCCGGCTATTGAGGACTGGTCCCAGTATGTGGAGAGAATGTGTTACTTCTTCCGGGCAAATTATATACTGACGGACGAAAGGAGACGGCTTAGCCTGCTGTCGGCGTGCGGACCCTCCGCTTTCGCCATTATACATAGTCTGACTTATCCCGATGCGCCGGACACGAAAACTTTCCAAGAAGTAATGGAATTGGTGAAAGAGCACTACGACCCAAAACCACCCCTCATTTTGCATAGGTACAGATTCTACACAGCGAAGCGGGAAGACAGGGAGTCAGTCACAAATTTCTTGACCCGCCTGAGAAGGCTGGCGGAAAAATGTGAGTTCGGCCCGACGCTAAATGAAATGCTTCGGGACCGGTTAGTGTGTGGTATAAATGACCTCACAATACAGAAATGCCTGTTGGTGGAAACGGAGCTAGACTGCAGGCAGGCGTTACAGCTCGCACTGTCCCTAGAAAAGGCAGCAAGTGGGGCGCAGGAACTACAGGGCACGCCAATGGAGGTAGATACCTGTGAGAGGGACTACCACAACGGGTCCTGCTACCAGATAGCCACACTCAGGAAAAACCTGAGGAATAGAGGGAAAAAGGAAAACCCCAGAACTGCCCCCAAGTCTGCCAGGACTAACTGGAGACCGAGGGAAGTACCGGCTGAGGCTCCCCCAACAGAGAAGGACTGTTTCTGGCACCCGACAGAGTGGGGTAACAACGACAGAAACCCTAGAAGGAGGTGGCAAAAGAGGAATAGCAGGTGGGGACGCAGGGAAGTGCACAACCTAGATGCCCCATCCTCTTCCAAAGGGGAACAATTATATAATATTACGACGAAGAAAGCAGAACCCATTCGGATTACCCCACGGGTGAATGGGCGGCCGACAATAATGGAAATAGACACGGGTGCGGCCGTATCAGTAATGGGAGTAGCACCATTTAGAAAAATCAAAGATGGACTCCAGCCACTAACCCTAACAAAAACATCGACGAGACTTAAAACCTACGCGGGGAACCCCTGGAAGTTCTAGGCACGACTCATGTACCTGTGGAATATGAGAAAGAATTGCTCAGATTACCGTTGACGATAGCATACCAGTTCTACAAACATCACCATATTTGCCAGATATATAGAAGTGGTACAGTGGCACAGTGGTTAGCACTGCTGCCTCACAGCACCAGGGACCCGGGTTCAATTCTGGCTTTGGGTGCGTGTCTGTGTGGGTTTCTTCCGGGTGTTCCGGTTTTCTCCCACAGTCTAAAGATGTGCGGGTTAGGTGGACTGGCCATGATCAATTGCCCCTTAGTGTCCAGGGATGTGCAGGTTAGTTTACAGGTAGAGGGCGGAGTGGTTCGGTGCAGACTCGATGAGCCGAATGGCCTCCTTCTGTACTGTCGGGATTCTATGATTCTACAACAACATAGCCTCCGCAGTAATATAGTGGCAATAAACAACACTACAAATCCCCTCTTGCTGGCCAAGATGCCAAGAAATGAATGCACACGCAGGGCATTACATGTGATTTTCTATATCATAGCACAAACCAAGAAGCAAGTCACTATCCTGCCACCTTGCCACACCAACACTTAAATAGGAAAGAAGTTAGTTGTGGATGAATTGCTGCTATCTGACTGGGAGCCAAGGACATTGACACAAGGCCAAGAAAAACAAGGAAGAAAAGATTGAGTCAGAATATTTCAAATGTCGGCAGAGTTTCACTTCTGTTTTACTGTGCAATCAAAAGTGAAAGTCTGCTGAAGTATTTCAACACTTGTGATGACAGTGCTTAATCATTGAAAGTTCACTCCCACAGTTTATACTGTTATATGAAATTCTTGACTCTTAAGAATCCATTATCCACTATATAGCCACAACCCAAATCCACCAATATCCATTTTTCAGTGAATGCTCTCCACTCCTTTCTGGAAGGTACTGAGGCATGCCAGAAGGCAGTTTCAAAATCACATTTCCAATGCCAAGCTCCATTAGCTTTACTTCACGTGTGACTGCAGGCAGTGCTGGCAGCATAGGTCTCTAGGTGGTAATCCAGAGCAAATTTTTTTCCTTCGGTGATGCAAATTTTGGAATGAGCCCCTTACTGCACGTAACACTACTTATTCAAACCAGACCAAAGTGATTTTCAACTAATAGAACATAGAACATTACAGCGCAGTACAGGCCCTTCAGCCCTCGATGTGAAACCCCTCTAAAGCCCATCTACACTATTCCCTTATCGTCCATATGCCTATCGAATGACCATTTGAATGCGTTTAGTGTTGGCGAGTCCACTACTGTTGCAGGCAGGGCATTCCACGCCCTTACTACTCTCTGAGTAAAGAATCTACCTCTGACATCTGTCCTATATCTATCTCCCCTCAATTTAAAGCTATGTCCCCTCGTGCTGGACATCACCATCCGAGGAAAAAGGCTCTCAATGTCCACCCTATCTAATCCTCTGATCATCTTGTATGCCTCAATTAAATCGCCAGTGCAATACTCTCTCCAAGGATTCAGTATCTTTAGTTCACATCCAGTCTTTTTTCCTTAATGAAAGTCAATACATCGTCTGGTCGTCTGGTGTTTCAAAGTAAAAATCCCGTTCCTCATATGTAACCCACAGACGGGCTGGGTACAACATCCCGAACTTCACCCCCTTCTTAAAGAGGGCCGTTTTTGCCCGATTAAACCCAGCTCGCCTCTTGGCCAAATCCGCGCCCAGATCTTGATAAATGCGCAGTTCTCAATTCTCCCACCTGCTGCTCCATTCTTTCTTGGCCCACCACAATCTATGCAAAGGTACCACCATCGCCCTCGGCGGATCATTCGCTTGGGGCTTCTTCGCGAGGGCTCTGTGCACTCTATCCACTTCCAGGAGCCGAGAGAACACCTCAGCCCCCATCAATTCTCCAGCATGATCATCACATAGGCCCTCGCATCCGATTCCTCATTGCCTTCAGGGAGGCCAATGATTCTCACGTTCTGCCTCCTGTTCTCCAGGTCCTCCAGCTTCTCTTGCATTCTTTTCTTCTTTTAAAAATATTTTTATTCACCATTTACATATTTTCTTCAGAGTTTACACCCCACCAACAAACAGTAAACAGTAATAAATACAATGTCTATCCCCTTATCAACAACAATGATCCCATCCTCCCACCGTTCCAAACAGCAGCCCACCTGACAATATAAGCATCAAATAAAACAAACCCTCCCACGGTGGGAAAAAGAAGAAAAAAGTGGGAAAAAAAGGAATCAGGAATCGCCTATGGTCATCATTAACATATAGAGTCCACCCTCAACCCCTCCCCCTAATATTCAATGCCATCCAATCCCCGAAAGAGTACCGTGAATGACACCCATGAATTGTAGACAGCCCCCACCCCCCAAACCTCCCCCACCCCTCCCAGACTCCTCCCCCTCTTGTAAACTCCTCCCCCAACCTCAGTTCCTTCCCCCAACTTTTCACCCCGGCTAGACTCATCGGAACCTGTTCTACCAGGCTCTGATGGCCGCAGCCCCTCCCCCCACCTCGCTCCGTTTCACTGGTTGGCTTAAACCGGCCAGCGAGGAGACCCCCGCCCGGGTCTCCTTCCCCCTTTCCTGGTCCCAGGAAAGGATGTCCCGAAGCGTGGTACATTGGCGAGACCATGCAGACGCTGCGACAACGAATGAACGGACATCACGCGACAATCACCAGGCAGGAATGTTCCCTTCCACTTGGGGAACACTTCAGCAGTCAAGGGCATTCAGCCTCTGATCTCCGGGTAAGCGTTCTCCAAGGCGGCCTTCAGGACGCGAGACAATGCAGAATCACCGAGCAGAAACTTAGAGCCAAGTTCCGCACACATGAGTGCGGCCTCAACCGGGACCTGGGATTCATGTTGCATTACATTCATCCCCCACCATCTGGCCTGGGCATGCAAAATCCTACCAACTGTCCTGGCTTGAGACAATTCACACCTCTTTAACCTGGGGTTACCCCTATCTCTGGATCTGTAACGACTTAATCACCTGCTAATGCTTGCAATCTAAGCATTGTCTGGCATCTTTGAATTTGTCTATATAGGTATTTCTGGAACATACCTCTTCATTCACCTGAGGAAGGAACAGTGCTCTGAAAGCTGGTGTTTGAAACAAACCTGTTGGACTTTAACCTGGTGTTGTAAGACTGGTCCCAGGAAAACCAAGAAATCCCCTTTAGCACACAACCGCCGCATACACACCCAAGCCTCAAAGAACTATCATTGCAAATGAAAGCCCCATCTCTTCCCTTGTCCAAATATATACAGCGTTGACTCATTTAGTACATCCACCAACATGCAGTGAAAAACTAAAGTTACATGAGGCTACATCGGTACACAACCATTTCTCAATTCTGCCACAGTCCTTCTGCCTTCTCCTGCATTATTTTCTGACGGTCATTCATCATCTTCACCTTGGTCTCCAGCACGGTTAGGTATTCCTCGTGCTCGGACACTTTTTCTCCACCTCCTGGATCGCATGTCCATGGGTTTCTTGATTCTGCACCATCTGATCAATTGAAGCCTTGATCGGGTCCTTCTTCAGCTTGGTGAAGCAATCTTCAAAAAACTTCGGCAGCTGCTCCGTCGACCACTGTGCCATTTCCTCGCGGCCCTGCTTCTCCGCCATACTTTCCCGCGTTGCCAGTTCTGCTCGCGTCTTCCTTGTAGAACTTTGTCTTCTCACACGGCCACTTCTGGTCCAATTCTCCATACATTGGAGGGGGATTTCTCCTCACTGTCTCACTCTTCACCGATTTATCCAATAAAATCCAGAAAAAAACGCGAGAAAAAGGTCCAAAAGTCCATCACAGGTGGGAGCTATCAAATGTGCGACCTATTCCTCCATGGCCGCCACCGGAAGTCCCCCTATAATATTACTTATTAGTTAATTAATTCATACTTATTAAACCATACAGAATTTAGTCCAGCCTTGAACATTTCGTAAAATGCCTTTCATTCCGACAGCTATGCGATGCAACATTGCTGTCAAATCATATAAAAGGGACTGTGCAACAAAGATTGACTCTTTGTACTCAAACTACTTTCAATATTTTGTACAATTTATCAACAATTATACATAGTATAACAGTTGGAAACATACATTTTGCAAAAAGTTTTTATCAAATAAAATTGTGCATAGTTTATTAAGCATTCTATTAATTCTGCACCAAGACATACAGACTAGGGATCAGAAGTGTGATGAATGTAGAAATTATTATATGTTTTATATTCAGTTGTAGCAATGTTATTTAAAAACCCTGGTTTAAAATACATACCGGTAGTGATCTACTAAAGCTGTAACTATAAAGTCGCTAAAGGGGAGGGAACCATTAATTCCAGACACTTAATTGGCTGCACATCAAATGCTGTGATTGCTGGAGATTCCCTGCAACGTAGATAATTTATGAGATTGTATTTAGTCCTAGCTAAGCTGGTCATGGAACGTATTGGGATACAGATCATTTAATTAATTAGAGGAGCCAGGTGGGTCTGTAGTCTTGCAGTCTGTTATAGAGGGCGGTATTCTCTGGTCGCACGGTCAAGTGTTTCTCAGCAGTATGCAGTTTGCTCACGGTGGGATTCTCTCTTCCCACCGCTTGTCAATAGGATTTCCCAGACTTCCAGTGGCAGTACGTAGAGGTAAAACATAGTGGCTCCCACTGGGATACTTTTTAGCCCTTCTCGAACAGTTACTGGGGTATTTTTGCTGGAAATCCCACTTGTGCGATGGTATAAGGTTCCCACATAAGGAAAATGTTCAGAAGGACCAGGGCAAAGTAAATTGAAGCCTTCTCAGTGCTATTCATTGAATCAAATGGTGGCGGATGCTGGGACTCTGGCAGCTCCACTAACAGCGGGTTGTGGCTGAGGACCTTCATAAGTCAAAGGGGTTGGCATTGGAGAAGACCAACCAGTCAGTAAAAGTGCACGGCACTGTGATATGTGATAAAGGCGGTGGAAGCAGCTCTCTGTTTTTTAAATTTTAGAGTACCCAATTCATTTTTTTCAATTAAGGGGCAATTTAGCGTGGTCAATCCATCTAGCCTGCACATCTTTGGGTTGTGGGGGCGAAACCCACGCAAACATGGGGAGAATGTGCAAACTCCACACGGACAGTGACCCAGAGCCAGGATCGAAACTGGGACCTCGGCGTGTGAGGCAGCACTGCGAACCACTGCACCACCGTGTTGCCCCAGAAGTGGCTCTCTTGACGCATAGAGCCTAGATTGCCTCTCTGAAATCTAAGATGTCTCAGATGGCTGGTGTGAATAAAGCACTGAGGGCCAAAGTGGATGATTTGGAGAATCGTTCCAGGATCGGAATACTCAGATCAGAGGGATGCCAGAGGGAATGGAGGCCCAACTCCCAGTGAATACTTTTGCAAGATGTTTGGGAACATTGTGGGGAAGGTGGATTCACATCTGGTAGCACAGTGGTTAGCACTGTTGCTTCACAGCGCCAGGGTCCCAGGTTCGATTCCCGGCTTGGGTCACTGTCTGTGTGAAGTCTGCATGTTCTCCCCTTGTCTGCATGAGTTTCCTCTGGGTGCTCTAGTTTCCTGCCACAAGTCGCGAAAGACGTGCTGTTAGGTCATTTGGACATTCTGAATTCTCCCTCTGTGTACCCGAAGAGGTGCCGGAATGTGGCGACTAGATGCTTTTCACAGTAACTTTATTACAGTGTTAATGTAAGCCTACTTGTGACAATAAAGATTATTATTATTATATTATTATCTACACCAGAGCTGGATCAAGCCGATCCCCATCGGACACTCTTAACAGAAGTCATGCCCAATGAACCAGCACGGGCTGTTAGAGTGAGGCTCTACAGCTTCCACACAAAGGAATATCGCGACTATAAATGGGAAGGCCATTCCATCAGGCTTTATCAAGACGTTGGTGCGGATATGGCAAGGAAGCGGACGACGTTTAACAAGGCGAATGCCATCCTGTATAAGAGTGGAGTTCGATTTGGGGTGGTGTAGCCGGCGTGGCTGAGGGACTTCTGAGGCAAAAGACTATTTTTTGATGTGTCCATAAGACATAGGAACAGAATTAGGCCACTTGGGCAGACAATCGAGTCTGCTCCGCCATTCAATCATGACTGATGTTTTCTCATCCCCATTCTCCTGCCTTCTGCCCATAACCCCTGATCCCCTTATTAATCAAGAACCTATCTATTTCTGTCTTAAAGACACCCAGTGAATTGGCCTCCACAGCCTTCTGCGGCAAAGAGTTCCACAGATTCACCCTCTGGCTGAAAAAATTCCTCCTCATCTCGGTTTTAAAGTATCGTCCCTTTAATCTGAAATGGTGTCCTCTGGTTCTAGTTTTTCCTACAAGAGGAAACATCCTCTCCACATCCACTCTATCCAGGCCTCACAGTATTCTTGTACCTTTCAAAAGATCCCCTCTCATCCTTCTAACTCCAACGAGTACAGATCCAGAGTCCTCAAACGTTCCTCATACGACAAGTTGTTCATTCCAGGGATCATTATTGTGAACCTCCTCTGGACCCTTCATTCTTCCTTAGATATGGGGCAATACTCCAAATAGGGTCTGACCAGAGCCTTATAGAGCCTCAGAAGTATATCCCTGCCGTCTCGACATGAATGCTAACATTGCATTTGCCTTCTTAACTGCCAACTGAACCTACACATTAACCTTAAGAGAATTGTGAACAAGGACTCCCAAGTCCCTTTGTGCCTTCCGAAGCATTTCTCCATTTAGAAAATACTCCATGCCTAGATTTTCCTTCCAAAGTGTATAGCCTCACACTTTTCCACATTGTACTTCATTTGCTACTTCATTGCCCACTCTCCTAGCTTGTCCAAGTCCTTCTGCAGTCCCCTTGCTTCCTCAATACTACCTGTCCCACTACAGATCTTTGTATCATCTGCAAACTTAGCAACAGTGCCTTCAGTACCTTCTTATAGATCATTAATGTATATTGTAAAAAGTTGTGGTCCCTGAGGCACACCACTAATCACCGGCTGCCATCCTCAAAAAGACCCCTTTATCCCCACTCTTTGCCTTCTGCCAATCCTCTATCCATGCCAGGATCTTACCCTTAACACATGGGCTTTTAACTTATTTAACAGTCTCCTATGCGGCACCTTGTCAAAAGCCTTCTGGAAATCTAAATAAATCACATCAACTGATTCTCCTTTGTCTAACTTGC
The DNA here is from genome assembly GCF_902713615.1 of Scyliorhinus canicula. Lineage (NCBI taxonomy): Eukaryota > Metazoa > Chordata > Chondrichthyes > Carcharhiniformes > Scyliorhinidae > Scyliorhinus > Scyliorhinus canicula. The sequence goes on along the minus strand of NC_052165.1, from coordinate 67,833,249 downwards.
TTGTTATCTCCTCAAAGAACTCAAACAGATTTGTCAAACACGACCTCCCTTTGACAAAGTCGTGCTGACTCAAGTCCTATTTTACCATGCACTTCCAAGTGCTTCATGATCTCATCTTTAATAACAGACTCTAAAACTTTACCAATGACCGAAGTCAGGCTAACCGGCCTATAATTTCCCGTCTTCTGCCTCCCTCCCTTCTTAAACAGTGGTGTTACATTAGCCACCTTCCAGTCCTCTGGGGCCCTTCCTGCCTCCAGTGATTCCTGAAAGATCATCTCTAATGCCTCCACAATTTCCTCAGCTATCACTTTTAGGACCCTGAGGTGTAGTCCATCCGGTGACTTATCCACCTTCAGGCCTTTCAGTTTCCCCAGTAATGGTCCTTAGTAATGGTGACTGCACTCACCTCTGCCCCCTGGTTCTCCTGGAGCTCTGGCATCCCACTGGTGTCTTCCACCGTGAAGACTGATGCAAAGTAACTATTCAGTTTATCTGCCATTTCTTTGTTTCCTATTATTACTTCTCCAGCCACATTTTCTTGTGGTCCAATGTCTATTTTTGCCTCTCTCTTACCTTTTACAGATTGAAAAAAATCTCTTCCTATCTTCCTTGATATTACTCTGGCTCACTGGGAGAACTCACTGGGAATGAGTTAAAGTTGCTCTTTTTAAATTGGCCTGAGATGTCACCCAGAGTGGTGATGTCAGTGGAGATGGAATCTTTTGTTAAAAAATATGGGCTGGACAAGATTGATGGAGGTTTCTCTGAAGTTTCTGGAGGTTTTGGGGGCGGGAGATGTTTTTGGGGCAGGGTAAGTTTTGGGGGTGGGGGCAATGTGGAAATGGGGAGTTGTTGGAGTTTCTTGCACATGTTCACATTTCTTTGTTCTTATGTGGGATAAGTATTTTGAAAGGTGGATTTGGAGGGGGGCTCACTGGTATGGGGGTCTTGTTCTTTGTGTTATCACTATTATGGGAATTATATAGCTCCCTGTTAGAGTATTATGCTTTAAGGATTTGTTTTACACTTTGTGTCTTTTCCTTGTTGGTATTTTTCTCCACTCTGGGCAGGGGCTGCCCTGCTGAAGAGTTAGCTAACGAGAGAAGGTGGTAGCTTCAGTTCATTATATTAATTTGGGTTTAGATAACGAGCTTTGTGTTTTTATTCTGTTTGGTGTTAGGGTTGGTAGAAGTAGGGTTTCGTGGTTTTTGCTCACCTCATGGTTATTTGTATGTTCATTTGAGTGTGGCACTGTTTGGGGAGGTGGGAGAAGGGGGTAGGGATAGTTTGCTGACGGTGACTAGAGATTTTTCTTTGTTTTGTCTTGTTGGTGGGTTTGGCAGCCATCTTGGGTGAGCCTGGTGCCTGTACTCTCCACGTAATTATTGGATAACCCCTCTTGGTGGAAATGGCTGCCTCCGTATCGAGTGGGAGTGGGTGGCCCCCATTTTGGTTGGCCTCGTGGAATGCAATGGGGTTGACTACCCAGTGAAAAAGGTCAAGGCTATTTGCTCCTCTTAAACATTTGAATACTGATGTGGTGTTTCCACAGGAGGACTCATTTGCGGATATCGGGCCAGACAAAGAAGGGGTGGGTGAGTCAAATAAGTCACTCGGGCTTTGATTGTAGGGTCCTGGGTGAGGGTGGGGGGGGGGGGGGGGGGGGGGGGGGGGGGAGCATGGCAAATTTGATCAATAAAAGGGTTCAATTTTCGGCCGTTAAGATCTTGGTGGACCCTAATGGCAGACGTGTGATTGTCAATCCTTGGCGGGCACCTCGGGAGGCCTGATTAATCTCTATGCGGCGAATTTCTATGCGGGATGATACAGGTTTTATTAATAAGTTGCTAGTCTCCATTCCATTGGATTCACATCAGATAACTTTGGGGTGGGGGGGGGGGAGAAGGGGGGATTAAACTGTGTTGTAGATACAAGGTTGGATGGATCCAGACCCAAATCTCTGACTCCATCAGGTGTGGCAAAAGCGTTGTTGGCTTTCATGGGCAGAGGGAGGGGGGGGGGGGGGGGGGGGGGGGGGGGGGGGGGGGGGGGGGGGGGAGACAAATCCGGGGCTTTTTTTTTTCACCAAAGAGATAAAGAGTTTTCTTTCTTTTCCCATGTCCATCAGGTTTACTCACACATTGAATTTTTTGAGGTGGGTAGGTCTCTCCTCCCATGGGTGGAGGAAGGATGTTCGATGATTGTGATTGGGTCATGCCCCACATTTTGTAGCTTTGATGCTGGAGTCAGGTCCCTCCCAGTGCCCGCCATGAAGATTCATGATGTTGGCGGACAAAAGATTTTGGGAAAGAATGTCCTCCTCCATTGGGGAAGATATTAAATTTAATAAAAGTGATTCTATCTCACCTTCTACGTTGTGGGAAGCCCTTAAAGCGGTCATCAGGGGGAAGATAATTTCTTTCAAAGTATACATGGAAAGGACTGTGCGGATGGAGTGGCAGAGGCTGGTGAACTCCATCCTCAAAGTGGACCATCGCTTGTCCACACCCCGGAGCTGCTTACAAGCAGGAAGAAGCTGCAGACACAATTTGAATTGCTATCATCAGGTAAAGCGCTGAGCCAGCTACGACGTCTGAGAGAGACTTTTTCTGAACACGCGGAGGTCAGTCGCCTTTTAGCTCATCGGCTGAGGCGGCTGACGGCTACCTGGGAAATTGTGGAGTTAAGGGATTCGGGTGGCAGTTTGGTTTCCATTCTCTCTAAGGTCAATGCGACATTTGAAACATTCTATCGGAATCCCTATAGGTTGGAGTCCCCAGAGGAGAGTTCAACAATGACGAAGTTTTCGGATGGGTTATCCTTCCCATAGGTGGCGAGGTGGGAGGAGTTAGAATCCCCGCTGGATCCTGAAGAAATTATGAAATGCGTTGGGTTAATGCAGATGGGTAAAGATCCCGGCCCTGATGCATTCCCGATTGAGTTAGATATTTCACAGTAACTTCATTGGGTGGCACGGTGGTTAGCACCTCTGCCTCATGGTGCTGAGGATCCGGGTTCAATCCCGGCCCCGGGTCATTGTTTGTGTGGAGATTGCACATTCTCCTTGTGTTTGCATGGGTTTCACCCCACAACCCAAAGATGGGCAGCACGGTAGCATGGTGGTTAGCATAAATGCTTCACAGCTCCAGGGTCCCAGGTTCGATTCCCGGCTGGGTCACTGTCTGTGCGGAGTCTGCACGTCCTCCCCGTGTGTGCGTGGGTTTCCTCCGGGTGCTCCGGTTTCCTCCCACAGTCCAAAGATGTGCGGGTTAGGTGGATTGGCCATGCTAAATTGCCCGTAGTGTCCTAAAATGTAAGGTTAGGGGGGGGGGGGTTGTTGGGTTACGGGTATAGGGTGGATATGTGGGTTTGAGTAGGGTGATCATTGCTCGGCACAACATCGAGGGCCGAAGGGCCTGTTCTGTGCTGTACTGTTCTATGTTCTATGTGCAGAGTAGGTGGATTGGCCACGCTAAATTGCCCCTTAATTGGAAAAAGAAATTGGGAACTCTAAATTAAAAAACAAACTTCATTGCAGTGTTTATGTTCGGCTACTTGTGACACTAATAAATATTATTATACTATTATTATTGTGAGAGGTTCATAGGTCAGTTGATCCCTTTAATATCAGATATGTTCAATAATTCCTTGTCCTGGGGTTTGTTGCCCATTACACTAGTGCAGGCCTCCATTTCCCTATTCCTGAAGGAGGCCTAATGCCTTGAGCTCGGGTTATTTTCCATTGAATAGGGGTACGCAGAAATCCATTGTCTCCTCTTCTATTTGCTTTAGCACATGAACCGCTAGCCACAGCGTGAATGTCTTCCGGTGAGTGGAAGGAGATAAATCAGGGAGGGAGAGAGCAAAGGGTGTCCTTGTACGCAGATGATCTGCTTCTTTATATAATGGACCCAGTTTCCACTACAGATGAGATAATGAAGCTACTTAGGAGTTTTGGCTCCTTCTCGGGGAATAAGCTGAATTTGGACAAGAGTGAACACTTTCTAGTTGACTCTTGGGGAGGAGAGTTGATCAGGGAATGTTGCCCTTTCGCCTTGCCAGATCTAACTTTCGTTATCTGGGAGTCTGGGTGGCCCATGATTGGGCCTCGCTTCATAAATTAATTTATGCCAGTCTGGTTAATAGTGTCAAATCTAACTTGCAGGAGTGGGATAACCTTCTCCTATTCTTGGCGGGCAGGGTTCAGACTATTGAAATGAATGTCCTCTCGAGGTTTTTATTTCTTTTGCAGTGTCTCTCCACTTTTATCCCCAAATCTTTCTTTATTAGTGTCAATAAATTAGTGTCCTCTTTTAATTGGCGGGCAAGGCCCCAAGGATCCGTAGGGCATTCCTCCAGAGAGATAGACAGGTGTTTTCAATAAAAATATATATTTTTAAAGTCAATGGGATTTCCCACTGAAGCCAACCCATGGCCGAGGGTGCGCTGTCAGTGGGAAAAGAGAATCCCAACGAACGGAGAATTCCAGTCAGGATTTTAAGTTGAACAGTAGCTTTATCAAATGCTGTTAGGTTGAGCAGAAGTGTACTGGAGGATCTGCTCTCGAAAGGTCTGCAAGGCTGTGCAAGTAAACCTGTTTTGTTAACTTTATTTAAAAGTGATATTTGAACTGTAGAATCTTGGAATTATTATACCGCAGAAGGAGACCATTCAGTCCATCGTGTCTGCACTGGCTCTTCAAATGAGCCATTTAGAGTCATTTCCCTACATTTTCCCCCGTAACCCTGCATATTATTCCTATTCATTTAATCATCTAATGCCCTCTCGAATGCCTCGATTTGGGCAGCACAGTAGCATGGTGGTTAGCACAATTGCTTCACAGTTCCAGGGTCCCAGGTTAGATTTCCGGCTTGGTTCAGTGTCTGTGCGGAGTCTGCACGTTCTCCCCGTGCGTGCGTGGGTTTCCTCCGGGTGCTCCGGTTTCCTTCCACAATCCAAAGATGTGCAGGTTAGGTGGATTGGCCATGCTAAATTGCCCTTAGTGTCCAAAATTGCCCTTAGTGTTGGGTGGGGTTACTGAGTTAAGGGGTTAAGGTGGAGGTGTGGGCTTGGGTAGGGTGCTCTTTCCAAGAGCCGGTGCAGACTCGATGGGCCGAATGGCCTCCTTCTGCACTGTAAATTCTATGATTGAACCTGCCTCCGCCACACTTCCAGGCAGTGCATTCCAGGCCTGGACCACTCGCTGTGCGAAAAAGTTTTTTCTCACCTCACATTTGCTTGTTTTGCAAATCATTTTAAATCTGTGCTCTCTCGTCTTGATCCTTTTACAAGCAGGAACAGTTTCTCCCTATCTCCTCTGTCCAGCCCCTCTCAGGATTTTGAACATCTCGATATCAAATCTTCTCTTAACCTTCTTCTCTCCAAGGAGAACAGTCCCAAACTCTACAATTTATCCTCAGAACTGAAGTTTCTCATCCATGGAACTCTTCTTGTGAACCTCTTCTGCACTCTCTCCAATGCATTCCCATCCTTCCTATAGTGTGGCGCCCAGAACTGTACACACTATTCCAGCTGAGGTCTAACTACATTCAGCATAGCCTCCATGTTCTTGTACTCTGTGTGCTTCTATCAATAAAGCCGAGGATAATTATTCACTTCATTAACTGCTCTCCCCAACTGTCTTGCTACCTTCTCCTGCAACCCTCGAGAATGTTATTGCATTGGGTTGCTTAATTGGAATTAGTGGCAGGTGTAGCTAGTAACTAAGTTTTTCCTTTTAGTTAAGAACTGTTGAACTGACAATTGTAAAGCTATTTATTTGATGTTAATATGGTTAATTCTGTGTTTAAATTAAAGTTTGTTTCAAAAGATACCTATTGGTCAGTCATCACTCCTGGGGTGAAGTATCTTTTCCTCACAGTTTTACAAATTGAAAAATTGTTTGGGGTTCTCGTCCGTTATTCTAACAGAAGTTGGGGTCTGGTCCGGTATCCTAACAGAATTCAAATCCCTGGCCTGAATCAACCGGCAACCTCCTCTTCATTATCCAGTTAATCGTGTGTGTATTTGTGGGTGTTGTGTTAGTTTTAGCTGTGACATCTTCCACAATTGAATAGTCTGCAGTCACGCCTGCAGTGTTGGCGATTCAGCACGCCATAGTTAAGTTATCATGGGGCTATACTTTGACTGGCCGGGGTGAGTAATACCACAATTTCCTTCATCCTCATCCACAAAGCCTCCGTCTCCCTGCTTCAATCCCGCACCTTCTCCGCTTTCGACGCCAAAAATTGTATAACAGTTTCAGAAGGGCCAAGCCCCCCACCCCACCCCCGCCGACTATTGCCCTCTTGTGAAGTACTGACCCCCTAATCCTTGCCACCTTACCTGCCCGCACAAAAGACAAAACCAACATATCCACCCCATTAAAAAAAACAATTTCGACAAAAAGATCAGTAAACAGTGAAACAAAAATAACTGCAGAAAAATGTTCATCTTAACCTCCTGCACCTGCCCTGCCTACGATAGGGGAAGACTGTCACACCTGGATAGATCTGCCTTGACCCTGCCCACCAGACTTGTAAAGTTCACTTATGGAACTGGGCCCAATTCCGAGCCACTTGCACTCCCAAATATTCAGATGAATTTGTATTTCTTCATTTTTTATTCTTTTAAACTTTACCTTTTTCTTTTTGGCTCCTGATTTTGAAAGGATGTATCAAAATAGTTTTCCTACCTACAAGATTCTGGTTAAGGGGCCACAAAATGCTATCTTCATACAGAAAATCAGTCACAGTGCCTGCACAGGTTCTATAGGTGGTGGGCATCACAGGGAATCGTGTCTGATGGACACAGAGAATGAGGTTAGGGTTTGGATTGTACATCCTTTGGGCTTTGTTCAAATTAGATTTGATGTTTAAATTCTTCTTTTAGCTGTGCCTCATTCCAAGATTAACTTTGTTTTCCTGCAGCCAAAGCAAAACAGATGCTGGAGATCTAAAATAAAAACAGGAAGTGCTGGAAAAACTCAAACAGGTCTGATAGCATATGTGCAATGAGAAAACAAAGTTAACGCTTCAAGTTCATTCTGATTTATTTGGATTATACTTATCTGTTTGGATGAGATTTTCCACACACCTCCGATCAGGAAGGGGTGCATTTGATTTGATTTGATTTATTGTTACGTGTACCGAGGTAGAACGGAAAGTATTGTCCTGCGTACAGTCCAGACCGATCATTCCACACATTAAAAACATGGAAATGGAAATCGCTTATTGTCACAAGTAGGCTTCAAATGAAGTTACTGTGAAAATCCTCTACTCCCCACACTCCGACACCTGTTCGGGTACACAGAGGGAGAATGCAGAATGTTTAATTCACGTCTTTCGGATTTATGAAAGAAAACTGGAGCACCCGGAGGAAACCCATGCAGACACAGGGAGAACGTGCAGACTCCACACAGACAGTGACCCAAGCCAGGAATTGAACCTGGGACCCTGGAGCTGTGAAGCAACAGTGCTATCCACTGTTCCACCATGCCACCCATCTGCAAGGATTCCATGGAACTATTTCCAAGAAAAGCCAGGAGTTATTCACCCCTGGCCAATAATTACCCCCCTCCCCCAAACAGATTATCTGCTCATTGCCACATAGTGAGAGCTTGGTGTACTCAAATTAACCGCTACCTTTCGTACAAGGCACTGGTACCTCGATGATTGAACAGAGCTTTAAGACATCCGGCGATCCTGGAAGTCGCTATACAAATGCAGGTCCTTCCCTCCGCCGTCAGCCCACATGACAACCTGACCGGCTCCTCACCTGATCACGTGATCGCCCTTGCGTACGCGTCGCTGCGGCGCCTGGGGGCGGGGCTAGGTCGTCCAAAGAGAAGGGGCGGGGCCAGAGTGTCGTGCGGGGCGAGAACGTCATGGGGCGGAAAGGTGAAGGGGCGGAACCTGAGGCGCGGACCCGCACCCCAGTCTCGCGAGAGTGACACGCGCCGCTGCGCTGCCCAGCGGCGAGGGGAAAAGGGCACACGCGCGCCGCTGCTGGGCCATTCGGCAGCGGTGGGAAGCTGCAGGCGGACGGGTGTGACCGTTGTGTACAGATTGCCGCTTCTCGTCACCGCTTTATCATCCACTACGGAGAGACGTTAGCGGCTTGAGATGGACAGTCGCAACGGCGATTTCAATATCCTGCTGGCCACCGACTCATACAAGGTACGCACACCACACCACAACACCAGGCTTGCTGCTATCGCTGAGCTCACCGTAGGCCGCGGGAGCTTCAGCTGGAATAGGTTCAAAAGCCATCAGGTGCTCCTGACCCCCCCCCCCCCCCCCCCCCCGATGGATACCAGGACACTCCGCTCGCTGCCTCGTAGCGCCGGGGGGGTGGGGGTGGGAATGGATGTGAAGACTGTCTCTCAGCCCGGGAGGGCACACGGGTTGCTCACTGCCGGCTTTCATTGATTTTGGGGAGATGGAAGAGAGTTCTAGGAGGATCCACTCCTTCGCCCCCCAGAACCCACTTTCTCGACCCCCCCCCCAAAGGATCCGCCAACTCTCCCACCCCCAGGATGCACCCTCTTCTCCCCCCCCCCCCCCCCCAGGATGTGCTCCCTCAGGATGCGCACGCCCCCTCCCAAGGATCCATTCTCTCTTCCCCCCCCCCACGATTCACTCTCCTCCCCCTCCCCACGATCCACTCTCCTCTTCCCCCCCCCATCCACTCTCCTCTTCCCCCCCCCCCCATCCACTCTCCTCCTCCCCCCCCCATCCACTCTCCTCCTCCCCCCCCATCCACTCTCCTCTTCTCCCCCCCCATCCACTCTCCTCTTCCCCCCCCATCCACTCTCCTCTTCCCCCCCCCATTCTCCTCTTCCCCCCCCCATTCTCCTCTTCCCCCCCCATTCTCCTCTTCCCCCCCCCATTCTCCTCTTCCCCCCCCCATCCACTCTCCTCCCCCCCCCATCCACTCTCCTCCCCCCCCCATCCACTCTCCTCCCCCCCCCATCCACTCTCCTCTTCCCCCCCCATCCACTCTCCTCTTTCTCCCCCCCCATCCCACTCTCCTCTTCCTCCCCCCCATCCACTCTCCTCTTCCCCCCCCCCCATCCACTCTCCTCTTCCCCCCCCCATCCACTCTCCTCTTCCCCCCCCCCATCCACTCTCCTCTTCCCCCCCCATCCACTCTCCTCTTCCCCCCCCCATCCACTCTCCTCTTCCCCCCCCCATCCACTCCCTCTTCCCCCCCCATCCACTCTCCTCTTCCCCCCCCCATCCCCTCTCCTCTTCCCCCCCCCCATCCACTCTCCTCTTCCCCCCCCCCATCCACTCTCCTCTTCTCCCCCCCCCATCCACTCTCCTCTTCCCCCCCCCATCCACTCTCCTCCCCCCCCCCCCCATCCACTCTCTTCTCATCTCCCCCCCCCCCATCCACTCTCTTCTCTCCCCCCCCCCCCCCAATCCACACTCCTCTCTCCTCCCCCCCCCGGATCTGCGCTCTCCCCTTCCCCGGATCTGCTCTCTTCCCCCCCCCCCCCCCGGATCTGCTCTCTCCTCTTTCCCCCCCCCCCCCCCCCAAGGATCTGCTCTCTTCCCCCCCCCCCCCCCCCCCCCCCAAGGATCTGCTCTCTTTCCCCCCCCCCCCCACCCCCAAGGATCTGCTTTCTCCCCCCCCCCCGGATCTGATCTCTCCTCTTCGTCCCCTCCCAGGATCCCACCCCCGCTGCCCAAGCCTAGCTCAGTAATCTACCATTTGTCATCTCATGATCAAGTCCAACTGACCCGCTCTCGACTCTATTGCTGCTGCCCAGTCTCAATCAAACTGCTTGCCACCTGTAAATGCAGACCAGGGTCTGTCTCCCTCTTCCCACCCACCCACCATCCATTGTATAATTCCCTGGTCAGTGCAAACGTTGCGGGGGGGGGGGTCAGATAACTTAATCCTGTTGGAAGAAACTGCAGGCTGAGCAGTTTCCGATTAGTCTCGGGTTTGGTCCTGCGAAACCGGGAAAGGAAACTGAAAGCTCCTTTCCTTTCGTGCCTCGCGCACACCCTTTCACTAATTTATTATTTCTAAATACCCTGTTGCAATGCTATGCTTTCAGCTATCTGTTCCAGATGTCAAGGCTGCATAATTTTTTAAAAAAGGATTGCAATTTTTATTTGCCATATGAATAGACGAGCACTTTATACATGAACTAGACAATGAGACAAATCGAAAGTCATTCTGTGAGTGCTGTTGAATGATAAATTTGGGGATTTTCCACTCTTGGCCTTTTGCACCTGTCATTGCTCACGTCAGACTTTGGTCCCTTAAACTGTCTCAAACTCTCCTTTCGATTTACGTGAAGTTGAATTGGGTGAAATGTAAAAGCCCTTGCTCTTCGGTTGTTTTTATTTTCCCTCTGGCTAGGTGTTCTTGTTTTTTCTGCGTACCAGAATTGGTTAGATTTTAATTATTTTTCTTGTACCAATTCTCATTAAAATTCCATCCGTGTGGAGTTTGCACATTCTCCCCGTGTTCGCGTGGGTTTCGTCCCCACTACCCAAAGGTGTGCAGGGTATGTGGATTGGCCATGCTAAATTGCCCCTTAATTGGAAAAAAAAAAATGAATTGAGTGTTCTAAATTTAAATAAAAAGAGAAAAAAATTCTATCCCTTATCAGCCGAAAGGAGGCGGTGTTTCACCGTAAAACTGCTCTAGAGTTAAATCATGAAAGAGATGTGATTGACACATTTGTGTCCTGAAGAAAGAAATGCGTCCAGACAAGTTATACCGTCATATTATTATTATTGACTTGATTATAATGTACTTTTTTGCTGTTAATAGTATATTTTACAAGTTGCCGAACTGAAAAAAGATTGAAATTGCTCATCAGCTGCTAAATGCATTCTTTGCCTGCCAGCCTTTTGGTGTCTGCAGGTAACCACATCATTGCAATGTTGACTGAACATTCACTGTTATACCTGCTTCTAATTTTCACCTTTTTTAAAACAATTTAAAACGTGTCCTAATATGGGTGAACTCCAATATATATATATATATATATATATATATATTATATATATATATATATATCTATCTATCTAGAAAGCTTAAATGCTTGGTAGAGTCGATGATTGGGATTCTTGTGGTGTCCCACTGAAGTGAAGTTTAGAACACTGGAAAACATGTTCAAAACAATCTTCCATGAGGGGAGTGGGGCAATTTTCAGGTTTAGTCTTTAGAGGCTGCACTAGTGAATACTTCTTCTCAATGCAGACCAGTGTCCGAGAATGCTGTGCCGGCTTGCTGAGGTATTAAGTTTCCCACAAATTGTTAACTTGGAGACCAGCAAAGTACTGCGGATTCTGAAAGTTTGAAATTACTGTGTAAAATGTTGGAAATACTCATCAGGTCTGGCAGTGTCTGTGGTGAGGGAGACAAACAGGAAACATTTCATGTTGATTATTTTTTGACACAACTGTCGGACAAAGTCGTCAACTTGAAATGTTACCTCTTTTTTACACAGATAATGCCAAATACAAGAATTTCTAACATTTTCTGTTTCATAAACTCTGTTTGAAACTTCCATCAGGATCATCATCTGGACGTGCCTGGATTCCTAAGAATCACTGTTTACCTTTTCTTAGTTTCATCTCCAACCCTCAGGAGATTGATCTAACCGATGGATCTAACCAAGTGCTTCACAGGAGTGTTATAAAGTTTGACACAAAGCCAAGGAAGGAGATATTAAGGCAGAGGGTCAAGTTGATTTTAAAAAAAAATTATTATTAAGGAGTGTTTTAAAGGAGGATGACAAGACTGCAAGATTTAGGGAGGGAATTCCAGCGCTCTGGTCCTTAGCAATTGGCTGCACCATTGGTGCGTCTTCAGTGTAATACCCAGCACTGTATCCCACTGGTTCAAGATGATTAGGAGAAAACTGCCCGTTTGGTAGGCATTCCATTTACCTCTTAAACATTTACTTCCTCCACAGTGGCAACAGGGTGTACCACATACAAGATGTCCTGCAGAAACTCATCAAGGTCCCTAAGACAGCACCTTCCAAGCCCACAACCTCTACCACTAAGAAGGATAAGGACAGCAGATGACAGGGAACACCACCAACTACCAGTTCCTCTCCCAGCCACACAATATCCTGATTTGGAACTATTTTGCTGTTTTCACTGAAGGTCATTCAAATCCCTGGAGCTCTCTGACCGAGTGGAAATATGATATTGTAGCAATCACTGAGACATGGTTGAAAGAAGGGCAAGACTGGCAGCTCAACATTCCATGGTATAGAAGTTTCATGTGTGATAGGGGTGAGAGGAGGGGGCATTACATTATTGATAAAAGAGACCATCACTGAAGTAATGAGGGATGATGTCTTTGAATGCTCTTCAAATAAGGCCAAATGGATGGCGCTCACTTTGCTTGGATTATACTACAGGCCTCTCAACAGTCAGAGAGAGATAAAGGAACAAATATGTAGGCATATCAGAGGTGTAAGAGAAATAGTAGTAGGAGGTTTCAACTTTGCCAATATTAACTGGAATCACCTTTAGTGGGAAAGGATTAGATGAGGTGGAATTTTTAAAGTGCATCCAGGAGAGCTTTTTGTGCCAGAATTTAGATAGTCCTACTAGGGATGGAGCATTGCTCGACTTAATCGTAAGAAATTAAGCCGGGCAAGTGGCCAAAGTGTCAGTGGGCAAGTATTTTGGCGATAGCGATCATAATTTCTACATTTCAGGCGGTTAAAGTGAACGTGTTGCGTCGATTTTTGTTTATTTTCCAATGCCTGCTGATTATTTTCCAATGCCTGCTGATTTTCCTGCCAAAGGCATTTTTTAGAGAGATTGAAGGAATGATTACCTCGTTCATATGGGGAGGGAAGGTGACCAGAGTTGGAAAGATGCTGCTACAGAGGGGAAGGCAGGCGGGGGGGTTTGCGTCTTTCAAACCTAATGTATTATTACTGGGCGGTGAATGTGGAGAAGGTGCGGAGCTGGGTCAGAGGGTTGATTCCCAGTGGGTCAGAATGGAGGAGAGTTTGTATCTGGGTCGGGATTGAAGGTGCTAGCAATAGCGCCACTCCAGGGAAATACTCTGGGAGTCTGGTAATAGCTTCATTGAGAATTTGGAGGCAGTTTCGCCAACGCTTCGGGTTGGAGGCAGGGTCAAGGAAAATGCCGATTTGGGGGCACCACAGATTTCAGCCAGGGAAGTGGGACGGAAATTGAAGGAGAAGGGGATTAAGACACTAAAAGATTTGTTTCTTGGGGGTCGGTTTGCAGGATTGAAGGAGCTGGAAGCGAAGTATGGGCTGGAGCAGGGGGAAATGTTTAGATACATGCAGGTTCGAGATTTTTCCAGGAAGGAGATACAGAGCTTCCCGGTGGAACCAGCCTCCACATTGCTGGAGGAGGTGCTGACGACGGGGGGGACTGGAGAAGGGGGTAGTGTCTGCGGTTCACGGGGCTATTTTGGAAGAGGATAAGGCACCACTGGAAGGGATCAAAGCAAAGTGGGAGGAAGAATTGGGATGGTATGGAGGACGGGTTCTGGTGTGAGGTACTCCGGAGAGTGAACGACTCCACCTCGTGCGTGAGGTTGGGCCTGATACAGCTGAAGATGGTATATAGAGCACACCTCACAAGGGTGAGGTTGAGCCGGTTCTTTGAGGGGGTAGAAGATGTATGCGGACATTGAGGGGGAGGGATCAATCACCTTCGTAGGTTTTGGACCTGTCCAAAGCTGGAGGATTCCTGGAAGGAGGTTTTTAGGGTCAACTCTAAAGTGGTGCACTTGAAACTGGACCCGAGCCCTCGGGTGGCCATATTCGGGGTGTCAGACCAGCCAGGGTTAGGAACGGGTGCGGCGGCAGATGTAGCTTTCGCCTCGTTGATCGAAGGTGGATCCTGTTGGGATGGAGAGCAACCTCTCCACCCTGTGCCTTGGTGTGGCGGAGGGACCTGTTGGAATTCTTGACGAGAAGGTTGGGTTTGAACTGAGGGGAAGGATGGAGGGGTTCCACAATTCATGGGTGTTATTCATTATGTACTTTCAAGAATTGGATAACATCGAACATTAGGGAGGGCTGTGGGGAGAGGTTCTCTTGTGTTTTTTTTTTATTTTATAAATAATTTTTATTGAAGTTTTTACAAAATATAAACATCATAACTCTATTAACGTACACCTGCGGTAACACCCCGTAAACAGTGCCCCCCAGCTGCAAGAGCAACTTCAAACAAACGGAAAAAACAAAACAGAAACCAAAAGACAGAGAAAAGAAAACAAGGGAGAGAGATAGCACCCTCCACAAACCCATGTGTACAGTTCTCCCTCACTCCCCCATCCTTGCCGCCCCCCCCCCCGGTTGCTGCTGCTGTCGGCCTATTTCCCTACCGTTCCGCCAGGAAGTCCAGAAAGGGCTGCTACCGCCTGAAAAACCCTTGTACTGATCCCCTCAGGGCAAATTTCACCCTCTCCAATTTGATGAACCCTGCCATATCCGAGATCCAGGCCTCCACGCTTGGGGGCCTCGCATCCTTCCACTGGAGCAAGATCCTCCGCCGGGCTACTAGGGACGCAAAGGCCAGGACCCCGGCCTCTATCGCCTCCTGCACTCCTGGCTCCACTGCCACCCCAAAAATTGCGAGTCCCCAGCCTGGCTCGACCCTGGATCCCACCACCCTTGACACCGTCTTTGCTACCCCCTTCCAAAACTCTCCCAACGCTGGGCACGCCCAAAACATATGGGCGTGGTTCGCTGGGCTCCCCGAGCACCTAGCACACCTGTCTTCGCCCCCGAAAAACCTACTCGTCCTCGTCCCGGTCATGTGAGCCCTATGTAGCACCTTGAACTGTATGAGGCTACGCCTCGCACAGGAAGAGGAGGAATTCACTCTCTCCAGGGCATCCGCCCATGTCCCCTCCTTAATCTCCTCACCCAGCTCCTCTTCCCATTTACCCTTCAGTTCCTCCACCGAGGCCTCGTCTATCTCCTGCATCACCCGGTATATGTCCGAGATCCTCCCTCCTCCGACCCACACCCCCGAGAGCACCCTATCCCGCACCCCCCGTGGAGGCAGCAAGGGGTACCCCTCCACCTGCTGCCTGGCAAACGCCCTCACCTGGATGTACCTAAACATGTTCCCTGGGGGGAGCCCAAACTTCCCCTCTAACTCCCCCAAGCTCGCGAACCTCCCCTCCACAAACAGGTCCCTCAACCTCCTGACCCCTGCCCTGTGCCAGCCCCGGAATCCGCCATCAATGCTCCCTGGGACGCACCGATGGTCCCCCCGTATAGGGGCCTCCATCGACCCCCCCCATTTCTCCTCTGTGCAGTCTCCATTGCCCCCAGATTTTGAGGGTAGCCGCCACCACCGGGCTCGTGGTATACCTCGTTGGAGGGAGCGGCAACGGCGCTGTTACTAGCGCTTCCAGGCTCGTGCCCACACAAGACGCCGCCTCCATCCTCTTCCACGCTGTCCCCTCCTCGCCCATTACCCACTTACGCACCATCGCTGCGTTGGCCGCCCAGTAGTACCCACAGAGGTTGGGCAACGCCAGCCCCCCCCTATCCCTGCCTCATTCCAGGAACACTCTTCGAACCCTTGGAGCCCCATGTGCCCACACAAATCCCGTGATACTGCTGTTGACCCTCCTGAAAAAGGCCTTTGGGATAAAGATGGGGAGGCACTGGAACAAGAACAAAAACCTCGGGAGCACCGTCATCTTGACGGACTGCACCCTCCCCGCCAGTGACAGCGGTAACATATCCCACCTCTTAAACTCCTCCTCCATCTGCTCCACCAACCTTGTGAGGTTGAGCTTGTGCAGGGCCCCCCAACTCCCAGCCACCTGGACCCCTAGGTACCTGAAGCTCTTCCCTGTCTGCTTCAGTGGGAGCCTACCTCTTGATCCCCGGATGCACCACGAACACCTCGCTCTTGCCCAGGTTCAGCTTATACCCCGATAAACCCCCGAATTCCCCAAGGATCCTCATCACCTCTGGCATCCCCCCACGGGTCTCCCTGGCCGCGTCTTGCTTCCGGAGCTGGTGCGCCAGCATCCTGCTCGCCTTCTCCCCGTGTTCATACACCGCCCCCTGTGCTTTCCTCCACTGGGCTTCCGTCTTTCTGGTCGTCAGTAGGTCAAATCTGGCCTGAAGGCTACGCCTCTCTCCCAGCAATCCCTCCTCTGGGGCCTCCGCATATCTCCTATCCACCTGCACCATCTCCCCTATCAGTCTCTCCCTCTCCCTCTGCTCCCCCCTCTCCCTATGGGTTCGGATGGAGATCAATTCCCCCCTCATCACCGCCTTCAATGCCTCCCAGACCGTCCCCACCCGAACCTCCCTGTTATCATTGGCCTCGAGGTATCTCTCAATACACCTCCGGGCCACCTACTCCTCTGCCAGCAGCCCCACCTCCATGCGCCAGAGCGGACGTTGGCCCCTCTCTTCCCCCAGCCCGAGGTCCATCCATTGCGGGGCATGATCCGAAATGGCAATGGCGGAGTATTCCACTTCCTCCACCCTCGACACCAGCCCCCTGCTCGGGACAAAAAAGTCAATCCTCGAGTAGGCCTTATGTACATGGGAGAAAAACGAGTACTCCCTGGCCCTTGGCCTCACAAAACCCCCCCCCCCCCCCCCCCAAAATCTGGTCCATAAATCCCCTCAGCACCTTAGCCGCCGCCGACCTCCTACCCATCCGGGACTTGGATCGATCCAATGGGGGATCCAACACAGTGTTAAAGTCTCCCCCCATGATCAGGCCCCCCACCTCCAGGTCCGGGATGCGGCCCAGCATACGCCACATGAACCCCGCATCGTCCCAATTTGGGGCATAAACATTCACCAACACTACCCGCTCCCCCTGCAGCTTGCCACTCACCATCACGTACCTCCCGCCACTGTCAGCCACCACCTTCAACGCCTCAAACGACACCTTCTTCCCCACCAGGATCGCCACCCCCTTACTCTTCTCGTCCAGCCCCGAGTGGAATACCTGGCCCACCCACCCCTTTCTCAGCCGGACCTGGTCCACCACTCTCAGGTGTGTCTCCTGGAGCATGGCCACATCCGCCTTCAGTCCCTTCAGGTGCGCAACTACTCGGGCCCTTTTGACCGGCCCATTCAGCCCCCTCAACGTTCTAGGTTATCAGCCGGATCCGAGGGCTCCCTGCCCCCTTCCCCTGCCGATTAGCCATACCCCATCCCTTGCCTGCCCCCGGCCAGCGTCCCACGCTCTGCCAGTTTCCCACGGCGGCACCCCCTGCGTCCTCCAGCTCCTTCCTGACCGTTTCAGCAGCAACCCGGTAACCCCTCCCCCCACCCCCCCAGGCTAGGACCCCTCCTAGCCGCGCCCCCCCCTCTACAGCACTCCCGTGAGCCAGCTATCTTCTGCTGACCCCGGCGGCTCCCGCCCTACTTTCGGCTCCTCCCAACGTGGGACTGCCCCTCCTCCATAGTGCCCATCAACCAGTCCACCGCTCCTGCGCGGGAAAAGAAAACCCCGCCCCCTCCCTCCCAGCGCGGGGACCCCGCAGAAAGCCCGCGCTTTCGCCCTGTCGGGCCCCGCCGCCTCCAGGGCCACTCCCATTGTCGGTCCCCCCCACCAGCTCCCCAAACACCCCGTTTACCCCTCAGTCCAAACCCGTCCACCCAACTCCTGCTAGAAAACCCATAAAGAAAACACCCGTACGGCATCACCCCACCCACCCTACGGCCACCCCACATCATACCCTAAACCCCGCAAATACACATACAGTATAAATAAATACAGTATAAATAAATACAGTATTCTACAGCATCCCCCATCCAGGGGACCCTCAGTTTGTGTCCAATTTCTCGGCTTGCACGAAGGCCCACGCCTCCTCCGGGGACTCAAAATAGTGGTGCCGATCCTTGTAGGTGACCCACAGACCCGCCGGCTGCAGGATTCCAAACTTCACCTTCCGTCTGTGGAGCACCGCCTTCGTCCGGTTAAACCCGGCCCTCCGCCTCGCCACCTCCGCACTCCAGTCCTGGAAGATCCGCACCTCCGTGTTCTCCCATTTGCTGCTCAGCTCCTTCTTGGCCCACCGGAGCACACACTCACGATCCACGAACCGGTGGAACCTCACCAACACCGCCCGCGGCGGCTCGTTCGGCTTGGGCCTCCTAGCCAGAATTCTGTGGGCCTCTTCCAACTCCAGGGGCCCCTGGAAGGACCCAGCCCCCATCAGCGAGTTCAGCATCATCACCACATAGGCCACTAGGTCCGCCCCCTCCAGCCCCTCCGTGAGGCCCAGGATCCGTAAATTCTTCCTCCTCGACCGGTTGTCCAACTCCTCGTACCGCTCCTGCCATCTTTTATGGAGCGCCTCGTGCACCTCCACCTTCCCCACCACGGCCACGACCTCGTCCTCTCTTTCGGCGGCCTGCTGCTGCAGCTCCCGGATCGCAGCCCCCTGGGCCGTCTGGGTCTCCATCAGTTCCCTGTTGGTTACCTTGATGGACTCCAGCAGCTCCACTTTCAGATCCTGGAAGCAGCGCAGCAGAGTCGTCTGCTGCTCCTGGACCCACTTCTTCAGTTCTTCAAAACTTTTGCCGGCCGCCATTTTGTCCTTCGGGTACCGATTTTTTTCAAGAGTTTTTCCTCCCGATTCTCTCCCTGCTCCGCTCCTGGTCTGCAGCATGGGACGTCTGGGGTGACTCCTGGCCTCCTTCCCTCGTCGGGATTTGCCTCTCAAGCTCCGTTGGGAGCCTTTAAAAAAAGCCCCGAAGTCCGTTTTGTTCGGGAGCCTCCGAACGTGCGGCTCAGCTGGTCATTTCCGCTACTGGAAGTCCGGTGCTCTTGTGTGTCAATGGTGACTATGGATGATTCCTGATTCCTTTTTGTTATTTGTTTATGTTAACTTGCGGGTAGTTTTGGGGTTTGCGGGAGGATGGGATTGTTGTTGATATGGGGATTGACATTATATTCATTATTGCTTATTGTTTATTGTTGATGGGTGTAAATTTGGGAGAAAATGTGAAAATAGAGGAGAATAAAAATATTTTTTTTAAAAGATTAATAAGGATGAGGTTTTAGATTTTTTAGCGGGCATAAAGGTGCATAAATCCCTAGGGCATGATGAGATGCATGCATCCCAGGCTGCTGTGGGAGTTCACCTGGGGAAGGAGCAGTGTTCCAAAAGCTCGTGTTTGAAACAAACCTTTTGGACTTTAACCTGGTGTTGTAAGACTTCTTACTGTGCTCACCCCAGTCCAACGCCGGCATCTCCACATCGTGGGAGTCAAGGGAGGAGCTTGCTGGGGCCCTGAGAGATATTTAAATCTTTGCTGGCCAGTGACGTGCCAGACGACAGGAGGATTGTTAATGTTGTACCTTTATTCAGGAAGAGCAGCAGGGATAAGCCAGGTAATTTCAGGTAGTTAGTGTAACGTCTGTGGCAGGGACATTGTTGGAAAAAAATGAGGGACAGATTAATTAACACTTGGAAAGGCAGGGATTGATCACAGATAGTCAGCATGGATTTGTTGGTGGGAATGGATTTGTTGGTGGGAGATCCTGTCTAACTAATTCAAAGGTAACTAAATATATAGGTGAGGATAGCACAATTGATGTGGCTGACATGGACTTTAGTAAGGCCTTTGACCAGGTCCCACATGGAAGGCTGGTCCAAATGGTTAGAGCTAATGGAATCAAACTAAAGTTCCCAAATTAGATTCAAAATTAGCTTGTTAATAGGAGGCAAAGGGTACTGGTGGAGGGTTGCTTTTGTGATCGGAAGCCTGTGATCATTGGTGTACCACCAAAATCAGTGCTCGGTCCCTTGCTGTTTGTTATCTGCAGTAATTATATGGAACGGTATAATTAGCAAGTTTGCAGATAACACACAAATTGGTGTTGTTGATAGCGAGAAGGATAGTCTTAGGATACAGACTGATATTGATCAGGTGATAATTTGGGCAGAGCAGTGGCAGATGAAATTTAATCCTGATAGTGAGGATGCATTTTGGGAGGGCTAATGAGGGTAGGATCTACACAATAAACAGTAGATCCCTATGGAACATTGAGAAACAAAGGGATCATGTGTACAAGTGAATGGATTCCTGAAGTTGGCAGCACAGGTAGATAGAATTATAGAATTTATAGTGCAGAAGGAGGCCATTCGGCCCATCGAGTCTGCACCGGCTCCTGGAAAGAGCACCCTACCCAAGGTTAACACCTCCACCCTATCCCCATAACCCAGTAACCCACCCAACACTAAAGGCTATTTTGGACATTAAGGGCAATTTATCATGTCCAATCCACCTAACTTGCACATATTTGGACCGTGGGAGGAAACCGGAGCACCCGAAGGAAACCCACGCACACACTGGGAGGATGTGCAGACTCCGCACAGACAGTAGAATAGGGTGGTGAAGAAGACATACGGAATACTTGCCTTCATTAGCCAGAGTCTAGAATATAGGAGCAGGCGGAGTCTTGGTACAACTTTATAAAACATTGATTGGGCCACAGATAGAATATTGTGTGCAGTTCTAGTTGCTACATCATTGGAAGGATGTGATTGCACTAGAAAGGAGCAGAGGAGATTAACCAGGATGTTCCCTGGGATGAAAAGTTAAAGCTATTAGGAGAGACTGGATAGGCTGGGTTTGTTCTTCTGGAGCAGAGGAGGCTGAGAGGATCTGATAGAGGTATACAAAATTGAGATGCATAGATAAGGTAGATCATGAGAATCAGTTTCCATGGCAAAGGTGTCTAAGGAGGGCATAGGTTTACGATGAGGAGGTTTAAGATGAGGAGTAAGTGGTTTAGAGTGACCTGAGGAAACATTTTTTCACCCAGAGGGTGGTGGAGATATGAAATGCGCTGCCTGAGAGGGTGGTGGAGGCAGGTGTACTCAACATTTGGGAAGCATCTAGATGAGCACTCAAATTGCCATGGCAAAATAGGCAATGGATTAAGTGCTGGTAAATGGATGCGTATAGATTGGTATTTGATGGTATTTGACGTGGTGGGTTGAATGGCCTGTTTGTGTGCTGTCTGACTCTATGGGCACTGTGGGGATAACTACACATGGAATGTAGTAGTTCAAAAAGACGACTCACCACCACCTTCGGTCAATTTGAGATGGACAAATGCTGCCACAGCCACACCCAAATCTTCTATGGTGCATCCTGATCCCCAGGTAAGTTTGCCAATAAACAAATTTCCCTTTCAAAAATGAACTCCTTTTAGTAATGCACATCCCATATATTGCTGACCACTTGAAGAGAATGAAAAGTAACCACGGGCAATCTTATCTTAACTTTTCCATCTGAAAACAAATGGTTTTGGTGAGACTACCACTGCATGAATCTTGGTGCTCTAAAGCTAAAGATTTAGCTCTGGTCGTCTTTGTGAGCTGCAAGTGAAAGTAACAAGAATATATGCATAAAATATCGAGTGAAATAATGCCTGCCCCTTTTTAATTACTTGTCCCTCCAGCGTCTGATACCACATCCGAGAGTGACTGGTTTCATTAAAAGCAAATTACTGCGGATGCTGGAATCTGAAACGAAAGAGAAAAAGCTGGAAAATCTTAGCACGTCTGGCAGCATTTGCAGGGAGAGAAAAGAGCTAGCGTTTAGAGTCCGATGACTCTTTGTCAAAGCTGTCATCGCTTTTTAACAGGATTTTAAAACTTTCATTTCAACCATAACTACTGTAATCTTACTGTATGTTTTCTCTGCCCTGGTTTTGAATAACTATTGCACTATCCATATGTTGCCAAATAAAGGTGTTACTTTGCAACAAAGTTCTTCATCTGGTACTGGCATATAATTATCTTATTTTGATTCAATGAATCCTTGCCTTGAGATTGGATGAGTCTTTGGTAGTTTTGGACTTGCTTCAATTTCCTTCTGGAACTGAAGTGTGGTGCTTACAGACTGTGTTGTGGAAAGTTGGATAGATTGCTAGCTCTGAAATTTTTGTCCTCTACCTAGGAAATGTATTTTATATTAAAACCCTAATATTATTTTCTCCCAGCAATTTATTACATTCTGTTGACAGTTTATGAACTATTCTGGCTGCATTAATTGTTTTATGTACCCCATTCCTCTAGTGTAACTTGGTGTATTTTAAATTAGCTTTCAATTAATTTTTAAAATTGTATTTACTGTTACATTTTCTCCATTTACACAGGTGACTCACTATCTGCAATACCCACCAAATACAAGCAAGGTATATTCTTATTTTGAATGCCGTGAGAAGAGGAAAGAAGATATCAAATCCAAGAAGGTGCAATATGATGAAACTGTGTTCTATGGTTTGCAATACATTCTCAAGAAATATTTAGCAGGTGACTTTTTGAAACTTCTTGCTATTAAGCATGTGAATCAAGTATAGATCAATTTTTGTATTACCATCTCTACTGCAACATATTGTTGTTAAGATTTTTAATGCTCATTCTCAGTTGTGCTCATTGAAAATTTGAATCATTCAATTTGAGATGCATATTGTAATGTTTAGATGCATGTAGTGATAATGTGGGCACATTCAGACATTGAAGAATATGATACTAGTGCAACCTTCACTATGGATCCAATGACTTTGGCCCAGATTTTGCTGTGCTTGTCAAAGGAATGGTGGCTGCCATTCGCCTGCTGCCAACTTTCGAAGCAGCATTCGAAGCAGGTATCTGACCCAGCCCTGGATCACCTTCAGGAAGTTTGAGCATGACAAGTCACAGCTTTTGTGGTATTGGCATTAGTACTGCAAACGTCTTGCCATTTAAAATGCTAAGCCTATCAGCAGGAACTGTTGCACTGCACCCTTTGGAAGAGCAGGATATTCTTGATCTAAGTTTATGCTTTTAACATGAGATGTAAGTTGCTGTATGATTTAATCTGTTAGAACAAAGAACAATAATAGCCTCTCCTGTATGTTCAAAGCAAAATCCTGAGTCACATTTGTTCTGGCCACCCTCTTACTGACGTCCATCTTAAATTTTACATTTCAAACCCCTGAGCTTAAATATTGAAGTATTGTTTCCAGTCTGCTTTTTCTATCCCATGAAGAATGTTGTGCATCTCCAAAGGTCCCGTGCAGACATGTCTTTTGAGGCTAAAGACTTATCTAGTTGTGTTCATGGTTGTTCTGTCTGACATGACTCCAACTAAGTTGACCCCACTGTACTGTCTGGAGCCCAGATGTTCCATAAATACAATGGAGAGTACTCTGGGTACAGACTGACCAACACTTTGATTTCTGGGAGTGTGAATGAACTTGCATGATTGGATCAACTTTATTATCATAAATTCTCTCTTGTCCATAGAATACAACAACATGCTGTTAGTCTGGAATGAAGTAACTTAGTTAATCATTAACAAATGTTCGGTTCCAGATAAAGCTTGTTTACCACATCATATCTTGTCTGCCACCTTTGAATCCGCAGGCTTTCTCGCTTTGTGTCAGATAGAAACTTGCATTTAATTGGCCATTCACTAACATTAGTTTGAACCTAAATATTGCTTTGCTCTCATAATAATATCTTTATTAGTGTCACAAGTAGGCGTATATCAACACTACAGTGAAGTTACTGTACAGAGAACATTGTCTTTATATGGGTGACGCAAATCGCTTGGTTACCCATTCGTTGCAAAAATATGGTGTTTTGATTTATCATGACATGATTCAAAAATTGGTATGATACAATTCTTTGACGTTAGCAGCAGTAAACCAGCTTGTCCAAAACATCCCTTTCAGGAAAAAAGTGGTATTGTTATTTCTTTGTGTAAATAAAAAAATTCTGAAGATTGGGTCTGAACTGCATGGCAAAAAAAACATGATTAATTGTTTAATCTGAATGAAAAGGTCTTCCTCTAAATTTTCCTCTAAATTTTTAACAGGCAGAGTTGTAACAAAGGAGAAAATTCAAGAGGCCAAAGAGGTTTACAGAGAACATTTTCAACATGATGTATTTAATGAGAGTGGTTGGAATTATATTCTTGAGGTAGGAGATTTATGTTTTTGTGTGCTGCAGGAATTGCAAGTGTCAAGAATTATTGATTTTATTCCTTGAACCAGATGTTTTTGGCTTTTCTTCCCACTTCCTTGGCAAAGCATTTAATTATTGTGAGGCTACAGTTTAAGTTATCAATTGGCCTCCACCTTGTGATTATTTATGTATCAGCCTTGGTAAAGATTGTGGACTCTTTGACTGCAAGAGATTTCATGGTCCAACCAGTACTATCTCCCGTTATATGTCATATTTCTAAATATGATTTCTGGATAGCTGTTAGATTTCCTGGCATTACTTTTATTGATACCATCACTTCACCCCTCCTTAAACCCAGGGTGCTGAAGCCATTTGTTCCACTATATATAATAGCAATGTAGTTTGGAGGCTTGCTTTCTCATTAAATGGGGGGGGGGGAGAGGGAGGGTTGGAAAATCTTCTGGATAATGGTTGTTTAATTCTTTAACCGGTTAAGTGTCAAGAATATGAAATGTGAAACATTTCAATGCACCCACAACAAATGGCTTGGCATCAGTAATAATGGGTAAGATATTGGAGTGATTCACCATTAGTCAACGAGAGGCTAAAATCGGGATACAAATAAAGGCCTGGATTTAAATTAAAAGGATGTTCTTGCCTTTTGAGAGGGAAGAAGTGAATAGTTATCTGGCTTGTCATGTGAGAGTACCTTTAAGAAATGGGTATTTGTAAATGGGTGTGTATATAAATATCTGCAGTAAGAGTACCTTTAAGAAATGGGTGTTTACTACTGCAGTGATGTCAGAGTGGGTGGAGCTGGGCTGTCTGTCAACTTTTTACTTTCATTTTTGAGCAGGCTGCAGGGTGTGTTTTAGTTTCGTTTTCAGAGCTGGATAGCTGCAGTCACAGCCAGAAGGTGTATGAATCTCTCTCTGTAATCTAAAGACTCTGTAAATCGATCCTGGTGATTTAAAACTAATAACAGTAGTGACTTTAACCTGATGTGCTTCTGTTAAAAGTTCTATTTTAAGTCTTGTGGATGTTAAAAGGAAAACTTAAAGGATTACTTAGTGTTGTATTCTTTGGGGGTTGTATTTGAATTAATGGTTGCTAAGATGTTCACTATGTTTCAAAACGGTTAACTTGAGTTCATAGAATAAACGTTGTTTTGTTTTTTAAATACTTTTCCATTTCTGCTGTACCACACCTGTAGAGTGAGCTGTATGCTCCCCATACCACAATCTAGTAAAAGTTGTGGTTCAGATGAACTCCACGATACACTTTGGGGTCTCTAAACCCTGGCCCATAACAGGCTTGAGTGAGACATGTTGAATAATAGTACCTCATTCAACATTATATACCAGGTTTGTGGTGGTTGGATGCAGAGTAATGGCCAAATGAGTATATTAAATTAGGAACTTTGTCAGCTCCAGCTGCCAGGTTGTAGCACATATGGTGTTTCTCTCCTGGAGCCAACTTATTTTAACTTCAGTAGAATTGGTGTAGGCAGTTGGTCAAATTCAGTTTTTATAATTTCTTGGGAGTTTGTTACCAGTTTAGCATTAAAACTCCAGCAGAGGAAGAATGGAGAATTTTGTAAATTAAACTTCAGACTTTTTAATGAACAGTATAAATTGTATTTTAATTAAACTGTCAGGTGTTTAAGAAAGAGATGCCGAACCAAAGGTGATATTAAGAGGGATGATGATACTTGTTTACAGAGGTAGGTTTTAAGGACAGTCTTACAGAAGGCAACAATGTTTTAAAAATCTTTAGAAAAAGATGTTGGAAATGGTGCAGTAAATTTGCAAGGATTAAAGGGCTGAATGTGTTTTAGTTTTCTGGAGTGGGCTGAATGACAGTGATTTTAGTCCGAACAGTGGCTATTTAGCACAAACTATTATTCATGTAAGTTTCTGTGGGACCAAGAAGGGAAGTCAGTGAGTAATTGGAATGGGATCAAGTGAATTTCATGCACTAGGTAAGATTGAAGTACAAAAAATGGGATTAAAACTAGAAATGGGAGTTCAAAGCAGAGTTGGCGGGGGGAGGTAGATTTAGCTTGGGGAAGAGATAGAACCGAGGCAGCTCAATGGATGGTCTCTTGCCTTTGGAAATCAATGAGCTCTTTACATAGACATAGAATTTACAGTGCAGAAGGAGACCATTTGGGTCCACACCGGTCCTTGGAAAGAGCACACCACTTAAGCCCACACCTCTGCCCCATAAACGTAACCCAGCAACCCCACCCAACCCCTTTGGACACTAAGGGCAATTTAGCATGGCCAATTCACCTAACCTGCACGTCTTTGGACTGTGGGAGGAAACCGGAGCTCCCGGAGGAAACCCACGCGCACACTGGGAGCACGTGCAGACTCCGCACAGGTAGTGACCAAGCCAGCAATCGAACCTGGGACCCTGGAGTGACAATGCTAACCATTGTGCTAATGTGCCATCCACACTTTACACTTGTTGAGAGCATAAAGCAGTGGGTGCTTTAAGATGTGGGTGTTGAGAAGCTGGGTTATCTTTGCTCTCCTGGATGATATTGGACAAGTTGGCAGTTTTAGTAGAAGTGAGAGGTCCAGTAGAGCTTGATGTCAATACAATTAGACTTGGTGATGGATGGCTAAG
The DNA here is from genome assembly GCF_902713615.1 of Scyliorhinus canicula. Lineage (NCBI taxonomy): Eukaryota > Metazoa > Chordata > Chondrichthyes > Carcharhiniformes > Scyliorhinidae > Scyliorhinus > Scyliorhinus canicula. Next base: position 67,806,675 of record NC_052165.1, on the reverse strand, counting down.
TCTGTTAGATGCAGTATACTAGCAAGGATACAAGTTGTGTTCAGAAACACCGATAGTGCATCAACAACTGAGGTCCATGTAAGAATTTGTTTTTAAATTAAAGACTCTAGCTGAATGCCTGAGGCATTCATAATAAGACAGATGAACTAACAGCACAAATAAAGAAGAATAGTTTGTATCCAATTGCCTTTACAGAGATATGGTTACAAGGCGACCAAGGTTTGGAAATAAATATTCCAAGTGGATTATGAAAGACGGGCAGATTAGAAAAGGAGAGTTAGCCCTTGTACTGAAGGACAATATAAGGACGGTACTCCAAAAGGATCTTGGCTCAGAAGATCTCGAAAGTAGAATAAATAGTGGGAGTTTGGACTCCCGAAAAGTAATTATGTTGTTGGACAGATCATTAAGCAAGAAATAATTGGAGCTTGTAACAAACGCAAGGCAATGTAATAATTGTGTGGGGCATTAATCTTCGTATAGACTGGTCAGATAAATTGGGAAAGGAAGTGTAGAGGATAAGCGTGTTGAATGCCTGAGCGATAGTGGAAACAACTATTGCTAAAACTATTTTAGACCTAGTGTAAAATGAGGGTTAATTTGTAATCTCTTAATAAGATTCTCTGGGAAAAATTATCATATAAATTAATTTGGTATTTAATTTTAAAGAAAACATACTCCAATCAAAAAATAAATTTAAAACCAATTAGAAAAGTATGAGGGCTAAGATTAATTGGGTAAATCAACTGAAAGGTATGGAGGGAAAATTGAATATGGGAATAAAGTAGCCAAGAATATAAAAACCAATTGGAAGAAGCAAATGTCTCCATTATAGACCAATATAATTGGGATGTAATTATGACGGGGAATGGAAAGGCAGATATTGAACAGATATTTTGTTTGTCTTCACAGTGGAAGACAAAAAAATATATACTATAAAGCGTAACCAAGAGTTAACAAGATAGAGGAACTTAAGATAATTATTAAGAGAAAAAGTATTGGATTAAAATCCGACAAATTCCTAGGACCTGCTGGCTTGCGTTCTAGGATGTTATTATTTCATAGTTCCTTAGATTAGCAAATGTGAGCGCAGCACGGTGGCGCAGTGGGTTAGCCCTGCTGCCTCACGGCGCCGAGGTCCCAAGTTCGATCCCGGCTCTGGGTCACTGTCCGTGTGGAGTTTGCACATTCTCCCCGTGTTTGCGTGGGTTTCGCCCCCACAACCCAAAGATGTGCAAGGTAGGTGGATTGGCCATGCTAAATTGCCCCTTAATTGGAAAAAAATAATTGGGTACTCTAAATTTAAAAAAAAAAAGGATTAGCAAATGTAACAGCTATTCGAGAAGGGACAGACCGAGAGAGAGCACTGTGTATAGGCCAGTTAGCCTGATAGCAGTTAAAATGGAAAAATGCTGTTACATATTAGTAGAGACACCACTGCAGTTAGAAAATCCATTGTATAATCAGACAAAGTCAATGAGATTATGTCAAAAGGGAAATAATGTTTGACAAAATTATTAAGAGCCTTTTGAGGATGTAATTAGGTTAGATAGGTGAACAAGAAGATAGTGTGCTCCGATTGCCAAGGGCATTTGACAAGGTACCTCAAAAAGGCTAATATACAAGACAAGGGTCCGTGGAGCTGGGGATTGGTTAACAGAGAGGAAGCAAAAAGTAGGGATAAAGGTATTTTTAAGTTGGCAGGCTTGGAGTACCACAAGAATCACTGCTGAGGCTGACAAAGAGACAGTAATACATCTAAGTTTGTGATACAAAACCCCCAGGTAGGAATCTGGAAGCTGTGTGTTGGACACAAGCTACAAAGAGATACAGATCAATTAAATGAATGGAATATAATATGGGGAAGTGTGCAACATGTGAAACTTGTAAATGCTGATGCTGAGACATTTGAGTGTACCTCTTACACGGAAAACAAATAAATATTATGCAGGTACAGAAAGCTATTAGAGGCAAATGGTCCCGAGTCCAAGAATAAAGAAATCTTGCTAAAAATTGTACGGGGCTTTGGCAAGACCACACTTGGAATATGTGCTCAATTTTCATCTCCGTAAGGAAGGAAATACCTGCAGTGAAATTTCACCAGATTAGTTCCTGGGATGACCTATGACAAGAGTCTGGTAAATTGTTCCTATTTTATATGGAGTTTAAAAGAATGTGAGATGATCTCATTGAAACTTACAAGATTCTAAAACGGCTTCCGAGACTAGATACTGAGACATTGCCTGGATTTTTCCGGTCATTGCAATTCATTTTTCCCGCTGATGGCGCACCCTAGTCTGCGTGTTTCTTGGCGGTGTGGGCTGGTTATAAAGGGAAATCCTATTGACAAGCGGCCTGAAGATAGAATCCCACCGCCAGCGAACTGTGCCCGGCCGAGAAATGCACGGTTGTGGACTGGTGAATCCAGCCCATTGTTTCCCTTGGTTGAGGAATTGAGAACACTGGCACAACCTCAGGATTAAGAATTACTCTGGACTAAAACTTCTTCACTCAAAGGGTTGTAAAACTTGGAATTATCTACCCCTGAGGGTTGTGGATACTCCCATCGTTAATTGCATTTGAGACTGAGAGACACAGACTTTGGTGCTGGGGAAATCTGGGGATGCGGTTGGGAAAGTAGATGCAGATCATCATGCAGTGAGGTAGTTTACCAGCCATATTAAATGGTTGAGAAGCATCAATGGGCCATTTGGTATACCCCAATTTTGTTCCGTTCAAAATGGAAATTTCAGAAAAGTTGTTTCTCAACATTTTCTTGTTTATTGAGGAAAGTTTATATTCCATTAAAGAGAACAGATGATTGCTGTGAATTTTCTTTTTCTGTGTTAATACTCAGGAATAAGATAGAGGTTTGACTAAACAATTGAACAAGTTTTAAACTAGGCATAACATGCATTAATATTTCTATCCTGGGGTAAAAGCTAAAACAAACAAAATGTGAAGTGGGGAACAATCAATGCAACCACTTTTTTTTAGAATGTGGAATTTGTTACCTCCCCTTCCAAAGAGATGCTAAAGATTACAGACAAGCATTAGTGGGATGTACTGTATTTTGACACACTGCTTCGATTGGGCAAGCCTCTTTTGGGCTTGGTGTAATCCAATCAAAAGCCAGTTTAATAAATCTTGGCTTGTACGACAACAGTGAATCATCTGGTATCTGTATTTGCCAAAAGACCATTGCTTTGCTTAGTACATGTTTGATATTATATTCCTTTTTTTTTTATATAATTTTTATTGGAATTTTTTACAGAAAATATAAAACATAACGACAAACAATGAAATGCAACAAAATAACCCATAATAACTGTGACACCCCCAGACCGTATCGGCGCATGTATCACATCCCCCCCCACCCCCCCAACCCTAATGAACAACAAAAGAACTTAAAAAATATTAAAATTAAATAAACAAACATAGCCATTGTCGGCCCCCCCCTTTTCCCTCCCCTTTTCCCTCCCCGGGTTGCTGCTGCTGCTGTCCCCGTACCCTATCGTTGAGCCAGAAAGTCGAGAAAAGGCTGCCACCGCCTAAAGAACCCTTGTACCGACCCTCTCAGGGCGAATTTGACCTTCTCTAGCTTAATGAAACCCGCCATGTCATTGATCCAGGTCTCCACGCTTGGGGGCCTCGCATCCTTCCATTGTAGCAAGATCCTTCGCCGGGCTACTAGGGACGCAAAGGCCAGCACACCGGCCTCTTTCGCCTCCTGTACTCCCGGCTCCACCCCAACCCCAAAATCGCGAGTCCCCATCCTGGCTTGACCCTGGATCCCACCACCCTCGACACCGTCCTCGCCACCCCCTTCCAGAACTCCTCCAGTGCCGGGCATGCCCAGAACATATGGGCATGGTTCGCTGGACTCCCCGAGCACCTGACACACCTGTCCTCACCCCCAAAGAACCTACTCATCCTCGTCCCAGTCATGTGGGCCCGGTGCAGCACCTTGAATTGGATGAGGCTAAGCCGCGCACACGAGGAGGAAGAATTAACCCTCTCCAGGGCATCAGCCCATGTCCCGTCTTCGATCTGTTCCCCCAGTTCCCCCTCCCACTTAGCTTTCAGCTCCTCTACTGACGCCTCCTCCGCCTCCTGCATAACCTTGTAGATATCAGATATCTTCCCCTCTCCGACCCAGACCCCCGAAAGCACCCTGTCGCTCACCCCCCTCGCGGGAAGCGAAGGGAATCCCTCCACCTGCCGCCTAGCAAATGCCTTTACCTGCAGATACCTGAACATGTTCCCCGGGGGGAGCCCAAATTTCTCCTCCAACTCCCCCAGGCTCGCAAACCTCCCATCAATAAACAGGTCCCTCAGCTGTCTGATGCCCGCTCTGTGCCAACCCTGAAATCCCCCATCAATGTTCCCCGGGACGAACCTATGGTTCCCCCTTAACGGAGCCTCCATCGAGCCCCCCACTTCTCCCCTATGTCGCCTCCACTGCCCCCAAATCTTGAGGGTAGCCGCCACCACCGGATTCGTGGTATACCTCGTAGGAGGGAACGGCCACGGCGCCGTTACCAGGGCCCCCAGGCTTGTATCGCCACAGGACGCCCTCTCCATCCGTTTCCATGCTGCCCCCTCCCCCTCCATTACCCACTTGCGCACCATCGACACATTGGCCGCCCAATAATACCCCGAGAGATTGGGTAACGCCAGCCCCCCACCATCTCTACCCCGCTCCAAGAAGACCCTCTTCACCCTCGGGGTCCCATGCGCCCAAACAAAGCTCATGATGCTGCTAGTCACCCTTCTAAAAAAGGCCCTAGGGATAAAGATGGGCAAACACTGGAAAAGGAACAAGAACCTCGGGAGAACCGTCATTTTGACGGACTGCACTCTACCCGCCAACGATAGCGGCACCATGTCCCACCTTTTAAATTCCTCTTCCATCTGCTCCACCAGCCTGGTAAAATTAACCTGATGGAGAGTCCCCCAACTCCTGGCCACCTGCACCCCCAGGCATCTGAAACTCTTCACTGCCCTCTTAAATGGGAGTCTCCCGATTCCCTCCTCCTGATCACCCGGGTGTACTACAAATACCTCACTCTTGCCTAAATTTAACTTATAGCCCGAGAAGCCCCCAAATTCCGCTAACAGCTCCATCACCCCCGGCATTCCCCCTTCTGGATCCGCCACATACAACAGCAGGTCGTCCGCATACAGCGATACACGATGTTCCTCCCCACCCCGCACCAGACCCCTCCATCTCCCTGACTCCCTCAACGCCATAGCCAAAGGTTCAATCGCCAGTGCAAAGAGCAAGGGGGACAGGGGGCACCCCTGCCTGGTCCCACGGTAGAGCCTAAAGTACTCCGATCTCCTTCCATTGGTAACTACACTCTCCATCGGAGCCGCGTAGAGCAGCCTCACCCATTTGATGAATCCCTCCCCGAATCCGAACCGCTCCAGCACCTCCCACAGGTACCCCCACTCAACTCTATCAAATGCTTTCTCCGCATCCAGCGCCACCACTATCTCAGCCTCCCCCTCCACTGCCGGCATCATAATAACATTTAGTAGTCTCCGCACATTCGTGTTGAGCTGCCGTCCCTTGACAAATCCTGTCTGATCCTCATGTATCACCCCTGGCACACAGTCCTCTATCCTGGTGGCCAGGATCTTCGCCAGCAACTTAGCGTCAACATTGAGGAGCGAGATAGGCCTGTATGATCCACACTGCAAGGGGTCCTTATCCCGCTTCAGGATCAGAGAGATCAGTGCCCGCGACATCGTCGGGGGCAAAGCCCCCCCCTCCCATGCCTCATTGAAGGCTCGCACCAACAGGGGGCCCACCAGATCCGCATACTTTTTATAAAATTCTACCGGGAACCCGTCCGGCCCCGGCGCCTTACCTGACTGCATTTACCCGATCCCCCTGACTAGCTCCTCCAACTCTATCGGCGCCCCCAGCCCCTCTACCAGCTCCTCTTGAACCCTTGGGAAGCATAGCCTGTTCATGAAGCTCTCCATCCCCCCTCTCCCCATCGGAGGTTCTGACCGGTACAGTTCCTCGTAGAAGTCCCTAAAGACCCCATTTACTTCTGTCCCCTTCTGCATTACATTCCCACCCCTATCCGTCACTCCACCAATTTCCCTAGCCGCATCCCGCCTGCGGAGCTGATGCGCCAACATCCTGCTCGCCTTTTCCCCATACTCATATACCGCGCCCTGCGACCTCCTCCACTGTGTCTCTGCCTTTCTGGTGGTCAACAAGTCAAATTTGGCCTGCAAACTACGCCGTTCCCCCAGCAACCCCTCCTCCGGTGCCTCCGCGTATCTCCTGTCCACATCCAGGAGCTCCCCCACCAGTCTCTCCCTCTCCTTCCTCTCCCTCCTTTCCCTATGGGTCCGTATGGAGATCAGCTCCCCCCGGATCACTGCTTTCAGAGCCTCCCAGACCATCCCCACCCGGACCTCCCCCGTGTCGTTGGTATCCAGATACCCCTCAATACTTCCCCGGACCCTCCTACACACCTCCTCATCAGCCAGCAGCCCCACATCCAGTCGCCAGAGCGGGCGCTGGTCCCGCGCCTCCCCCATCTCCAGATCAACCCAGTGCGGAGCATGGTCTGAAATTGCTATGTGATATTATATTCCTAATGTCTTAATAGTCTTTGCCTTCCACTTGGTATACTTCACAACAAGATGTTTTTTTAGTTTGTTTTTAATTTAGAGTACCCAATTATTTTTTTTCCAATTAAGGGGCAATTTACCGTGGCCAATCCACCTAGCATGCACATCTTTGGGTTGAAGGGGTGAAACCCATGCAAACATGGGGAGAATGTGCAAACTCCACATGGACAATGACCAGGAGCCGGGATCAAACCTGGGACCTCAGTGTCGTGAAGGAGAAGTGCTAACCATTGCGCCACCGTGCTGCCGATAAAGTTTTTAGTACGTGAAATAACTGATTTCCCTTGTTTGTTTTGTGCCCCCCTCACCCTCAATGCAGATGTTTATAAAGGAAAATTTTGTACCATGCTGCTGGGGCTATTCAAATGATGTGGAGATGCCAGCGTTGGACTGGGGTGAGCACAGTAAGAAGTCTTGCAACACCAGGTTAAAGTCCAACAGGTTTGTTTCAAACACAAGCTTTCGGAGCACTGCTCCTTCTTCAGGTGAATGGAGAGGTATGTTCCAGAAACATTTATATAGACAAAGTCAGAGATGTTGGACAATGCTTGGAATGCGAGCATTTGCAGGTAATGAAATAATTACAGATCCAGAGATAGGGGGTGATCCCAGGTTAAAGAGGTGTGAATTGTCTCAAGCCTGGACAGTTGGTAGGATTTTGCAAGTCCAGGCCAGATGGTGTGGGGGGAGAAATTAATGCCCCCCACGAACTTGGGGGGGGGGGGGGGGGGGGGATTAATGCCCCCCACCATCTGGCCAAGATTTGCAAAATCCTACCAACTGTCCTGGCTTAAGACAATTCACACCTCTTTAACCTGGGATCACCCCCTATCTCTGGATCTGTAATTATTTCATTACCTGCAAAAGCTCGCATTCCAAGTATTGTCTGGCATCTCTGACTTTGTCTATATAAATGCTTCTGGAACACACCTCTTCATTCACCTGAGGAAGGAGCAGTGCTCCGAAAGCTTGTGTTTGAAACAAACCTGTTGGACTTTAACCTGGTGTTGTAAGACGTCTTGCTGTACTCACCCCAGTCCAACGCCGGCATCTCCACATCATGGCTACCATCGACACCGCAAACTGCCGGCTCAAAGTGGAGAGGATCTCCAGGAAGATCGTGCATATAGACACTGACATTAAGTTTCTACAAAGATGCAAAAAAGCAGACAAGATCCCGAAAGGGCTACAGATCACAAACCCACTCAAGTCGACCTACAACACAGACTATGCTGAAAGACTCTGCCGCCACACCTCTGTCACACTCCTCAAACACCTTGTACACCAGCTCTACAGCAGTCGACGCAACCTGGAAACCAAGATAGAGGCCATATTCTCAACCTGTGTTCAGGACACAGCAGACCAGCTGCGTAACACCGCCAAACAGATGAGACAACGATACTATGCCACCTATAGGCACACCAAGAACAGGAAGCTTGAGAACCTCAGTATCACCACCAGCAGCAACCAAGCTTCCCCCGGTACCACAGTAGAAAACAACACAGGGAAATGTATTGTCAACTTGTCGGACTACACCCTTCAACCAGACGAAATCAAAGTCCTCAGCAGAGGGCTCAATTTCTGCACCACCACCAAAATGGACCCCATCAATCTCGCGGCAGACACAAAGGAATTCATCAGGCGAATGAGGCTCCGGGAATTTTTCCACAGACCCCAAGAGGTCGACAGCGAACCCAAGGAGACAACCAATGAACCGGAACAGCAGACCGCGAGATCTGCGGTGCAGCAATCGAAAAGGAAAGAGTCGAATTGGACCCCTCCGGAAGGCCGCTGCCCTAGACTCAACATGTATGCTCAAGCCGTCAGGAGTCGTGTCAATGCCAGATTCATCAGTCGCATTCACAAGGCAGCCCTGAACGTCACCCAAGCACAACACAACACCATCCACGCTCTCAAGACCAACCGCAACATAGTCATCAAACCAGCAGACAAAGGGGGGGCCACCGTCGTACTGAACAGAACGGACTACTGCAAAGAAGTGTACCGACAACTCAACAACTAGGAACACTACAGATCCAACCAAGGAACACATCCGCCAACTCAACAGACTGATCAAGACCTTGGATCCAGACCTTCTGAGCACCCTATGTACTCTCATCCCACGTAATCCCCGCATTGGAGATCTCTACTGCCTCCCGAAAATACACCAGGCCAACACACCAGGCCATCCTATCGTTTCAGGCAATGGGATCCTGTGAGAGAACCTCTTGCCACATCGAGGGCACCTTGAAACCCATGGTACAAGGTACACCCAGCTTCTGTCGCAACACGACGGACTTCCTACAGAAACTCAGCACCCATGGACCAGTTGAACCAGGAATATTCCTCGTCACAATGGATGTCTCTGCACTCTACACCAGCATCCCCCATGACGACGGCACTGCTGCAACAGCCTCAGTCCACAGCTGCCAATCTCCAGATGCAATTCTGCAACTCATCCGCTTCATTCTAGATCACAACGTCTTCATCTTCGACAACAAATTCTTCATCCAGACGCACGGAACTGCCATGGGGACCAAATTCACACCTCAATATGCCAACATCTTCATGCACAAGTTTGAACAAGACTTCCTCACCACACAGAACCTTCAACCAACGTTATACACCAGATACATCGATGACATTTTATTCCTTTGGACCCACAGCGAAGAATCACTGAAACGACTACACGATGAGATCAATAAGTTCCATCCCACCATCAGACTCTCCATGGACTATTCTCTAAATTCAGTTGCATTCTTGGACACTCATCTCCATCAAGGACGGTCACCTCAGCACTTCGCTTTATCGCAGGCCCACAGATAACCTCACAATGCTCCACTTCTCCAGCTTTCACCCGAAACACATTAAAGAAGCCATCCCCGATGGCCCAGTCCTCCGTGTACACAGGATTTGCTAAGACGAGGAGGAGCGTAACAGACACCTACAGATGCTGAAAGATGCCCTCGTACAAAAGGGATATGGCGCTCGACTCATCGATCAACAGTTCCAACGCGCCACAGCAAAAAAGCCGCACCGACCTCCTCCGAAGACAAACGCGGGACACAACTGACAAAGTACCCTTCGTCGTCCAGTACTTTCCTAGGGCAGAGAAACTACGACATAATTTTAGCAGCCTTCAACACATCATCAATCTTGCCAAGGTCATCCCCACACCCCCACTACTTGCTTTCAAACAACAGCGCAACCTCAAACAAACCATTGTTTGCAGCAAATTACCCAACGACCGCGGCGCCGCACAACCCTGCCAGGGCAATCTCTGCAAGACATGCCAGATCATCGACATGGATACCACCATTACACGTGGAAACACCACCCACCAGGTACGCGGCACATACACGTGCGACTCGACCAATGTAGTCTACCTCATACGCTGCAGGAAAGGATGTCCCGAAGCATGGTACATTGGTGCGACCATGCAGACACTGCGACAATGAATGAACGGGCATCGTACGACAATCACCAGGCAGGAATATTCCCTTCCAGTCAGGGAACACTTCAGCAGTCAAGGGCATTCAGCCTCTGATCTCCGGGTAAGCGTTCTCCAAGGCGGTCTTCAGGACACGCGACAACGCAGAATTGCCGAGCAAAAACGTGTAGCTAAGTTCTGCACGCATGAGTGCGACCTCAACCGGGATCTTGGATTCATGTCGCATTACATTCATCCCCCACCATCTGGCCTGGACTTGCAAAATCCTACCAACTGTCCTGGCTTGAGACAATTCACACCTCTTTAACCTGGGATCACCCCCTATCTCCGGATCTGTAATGATTTGATTACCCGCAAATGCTCGCATTCCAAGCATTGTCTGGCATCTCTGACTTTGCCTATATAAATGTTTCTGGAACATACCTCTCCATTCACCTGAGGAAGGAGCAGTGCTCCGAAAGCTTGTGTTTGAAACAAACCTGTTGGACTTCAACCTGGTGTTGTATGACTTCTTACTGGGCTATTAAAATGATGTTTCTTCTGAGTATCCGTTTTTTGTCTTTCACTTTCTTGAGGGAACAATTTAAAGCATTTAACTTTAAAATTTTACTTTTGGTTGTTTGCCTTGGGTCAGTAAAAATGGTGGTTGTTAGTGAAGTGTACCTGGATTATGAGAGCATTTGGAAGTATATGAAAACTAATTAGACTTTTAAAAAATTATAGTACAATTGCTGACCTTGTTTTGGATTTTGATTCTCCATTTTAGAAACACGATGGACACCTTCCAATAGAGGTAAAAGCTGTCCCTGAAGGGAGTGTCATCCCCCGGGGAAATGTTCTCTTTACTGTTGAAAACACGGATCCAGAATGCTATTGGCTGACTAATTGGGTTGAGGTATGTATGCACTTTGCAGGATATTCAGTCTCATTTAATTTTATGCAGTTTCGCCTTTAGTCTTCCTGTAATTTGGGTGTGGGCAGAATGTAGTCTTGTGGACGGCAGTGACATTGCATTTCCTTTTATTCTTGTTTTTAGACTAGTCTTGTTCAAACTTGGTATCCCATCTCTGTGGCCACGAATTCCAGAGAGCAGAAGAAAATTTTAGCCAAATACTTGATGCAGACTGCTGGTAATTTAGATGGACTGGAGTACAAGCTTCATGACTTTGGTTACAGAGGGGTTTCATCACAAGAGGTAAATACTTTGTGCAATGACCCATGTGTTTTACTAGTGAAAGTTTAACTGAATAAACAGAATGGCTTGGTTAAGATTTCAACCAGGTCTTAAAATCCTACAACCTCGATCTTTCTACTTGTCATTACTGTCTAACCGAGCAAAGTGATGATGTAATCACTCCTGAGTTCACATTGCCCTGGAGTTAAGACCATACGCTGTTTGCACAACGGGATGCATGGTTGGAATCTGAATTACGTGCAAAATTATGTCCCCCACCTTGGAAAAATTGCATAACCAGGGTACAGGGCTTGATAAAAAGCAAAATTTATTGAATTTAAAATAATGGTGCCTATGAAAAGGCTGAGATGTAGTTTTGAATAGGTATTTATTCCAAAACCATGACTAAATTTGTACACCTTCACTTAATCATCTGCATGTCATAACATCTCTTTTAGACAGCAGGAATTGGGGCATCTTCACATCTAGTAAACTTCAAAGGAACAGACACCGTTGCAGGAATCACCGTCATCAAGAAGTATTATGGAACAAAGGACCCGGTGCCAGGCTTTTCAGTACCAGCAGCAGAACACAGGTGAGCACTTTCATAATTTAACTTACTATTGGGAAGCTGCATTAAAAGTTTTGACAGTAAATTTCACAAAATGCTAGGAGGAACACTTTGCCAAGTACTTGTAAGTATTAAAAGTATTTATGTTGTGCAAGTCTCCCGTTTTGAATTCTCATTTATATTCTAGTTTATTTCTCCTGGGAGTTGAGGAGAAAAGTTCTTAACTCTGATTTTTTGAGATGTAAATTTCTTCTGTGTATGCAAGAATTTGTTTATATTCCCCATTTTTTAATATTTTGAACACAGTCTAGAAATGACACCATTTGCTGTTTGCAGGACAGACTGACACTTAAAAGGATTTGTCAGTATATAAATCCTCAGGATTCTCCAACTGTTAGCTACCCCTAATTAATCTTGCATAAGTGTCAATCTTATCACCTGGTTGCACCATTGCGTTATTCTCTATTTTATTGTAAACTTGATCTTGAATAGTTTCCTGTGATTTTATTTGTCTCTGTCCACAAGAGCTGATAAGAGCAGTGAGTCATTGAGGTTGCTTAAAATATTTGTTCTCCACATTGTTTTGAGGAGCTTTGTTGTCTTAATTCTGATAAAATTAAGTTTGAAAAGAGTTTTTTTTTACAATTAAAGCAGTTTGCAATCAAATGTTGGTCTGTATTTAAGCGCTTGAATGGGTTCTATATTTTATTCCTTTGAGCAGTACAATTACAGCATGGGGAAAAGACTGCGAAAAAGATGCCTTTGAACACATAATGAAGACGTTTTCCACAGTGCCTGTATCAATTGTTAGTGACAGTTATGACATTTATAATGCTTGCGAAACCATCTGGGGTGAGGACTTGAGAAGTTTGATAGAAGCAAGAAGCCCTTCAGCCCCACTCATTATTCGGCCAGATTCAGGAAATCCACTTGATACAGTTTTACAGGTAACATATTCTCTTTTTTTAGAGTGTAGTTCCTTCTTTATGATCTCCTCAGTAATAATATGACACAGAAGTATCAATGTATATTTAAAAGTAAATAAAAGTGCAAGTTAAATTTATCAGAATGGGAGTTGAAATGGCGAAATAAAGTATACTAAATATTTAAGAATATACTTTTTCAAGCTCTTCAGTGGCTCAGACTGACCTAATTCCTCCAACTAATTAGTTCAGACTGCATCTGAAGTTGAACCCAAAGTTTGGGGTTTCCTTTAAATGTAGTCCGAGACTGAGAGGAAAGAAAAGCATGGCGGAGATTATTCGTGAAGCCCCACTTCGCAATCTTGCCCCATGCCCGAGGTGATAAAAGTGAAATTAAATTGCAAGCATTTAATTTGCAAGGATATCTACGCCAATTTATAAGGGTTGCTTTACCAAAAAATCCAGAGGAACAGATTATACATCTACATGAATACTGTACTCCCCTTGAGGTTTTAAAAGGAAAACCTTGGTAGAAGTTTAAAAATATAATTGGCAATGGGTATATATACCTATCATGCGAAATCTGCATAAAATATCATAACTGATGTTGTCTCTTGATATGCATGCTGATACTTGGGATGAAAACTATAGAATGCTGGCACTTATGATGAGGAAGTCAATTTGCCAACTCTTGAGATGGATCACGGTCTGCTAAATGGTGCCAACAGATTATGAAACTTTTGAATCTCATTATTTGCTGGATTTGATCCCAGAGAAGGAAATTAATGGAACCAGGTTCCCCAGCTCCGCCTCCACAAATTGCACTGGTCTGGTCCAGACCAACATCAGTGGTAGGCCTTGTTCAAATTGGGCTGGAGAGAAGAACTAAATGACTGCGGACTAATGAATATAAAAACTAATTCACTGTTCTGTAAGAGATGATTTGATGCTTTGATCTTGAAGTAACAAGTCAAATAACTAATCTTTGTGTTGCCGAATTATCAAATTGTCATTTTTCTGGCCTTCAGGTTCTTGAGATCCTTGGAAGGAAATTTCCACCAACTGACAACTGTAATGGTTATAAAGTTCTTCCTCCTTACTTGAGAATTATTCAGGGAGATGGTGTGGATATAAACACTTTGCAAGAGGTAAGAGTGCACAGTCCAGCAAAGGTTTTCAAGAGATATAATAGTGAGATTTTTGGGAAACTGATTGCATGACTGAAAGATCCCCAGTCAGTGAGTGTAATGCAACATCAATTTCATACCAAAGCAGATGATATTGGGACAGATGTTTGTGTGGCTTTAAAGAGGGCCATAAGGTAAGAGAATGGAGAGAATTGAAGAGAGCTTTCCAAGAGCATGGGGCCTATATCACTGAAGGCACAACTGCCAATGATGGCCAAATGGAAGGACACCAGTGGCATAGAATTTAATGAGGAGAGAGTGAGGAATGTTGCATACAAGTGCCAGTTGTCACAGCGATGGAGACTGGTGAGATTGAGGAACTTGAATGGTATGGAAAACGTTGTAAATGGTTTGGAAAACGTTAATCCAGAAAACTAGTTTTGAATTAAACCAGAGACAATGCAACATGGTTTCAAACAATAGAAGTAACTTGAAGACTGACATCAGAAGTTTCTTTATACAAAGTGATTAACTTGGAAAGGACTTCAGCTTAGGATGACGGATGCAAAAACCTTCTTTAAGAAACAACTGGATATACCTATGGGAGGGATGCAGGATTATTACAGATAGAGAAAAGTATGTTGCAGCATGCTATCTTTTAAACTGCTAAAAGTTATATGTGTTTTTTCAGATTGTTCAAGGCATGAAAGAGCATAAATGGAGTATTGAAAACATTGCCTTTGGATCTGGTGGTGCTTTGTTGCAGAAGATAACGCGCGATCTTCTGAATTGTTCCTTCAAATGCAGTTATGTGGTAACAAATGGACTTGGGGTATGTTACACTGTATAGAGTTTTTGAACTGCATTTTAAACACCTGTAGTTTTTGGGTAGAGCATTTCCCACATGTATCGAGCATATGAATCAAATCTCTATCCAATCAATTCTAAATCTACTTTACTGAATAAGTAGGCTAATATCTCTGTGCCCATTCTGGCCAGTTGCACTATACATAACCTTTGAGTCCATCGTTCACTAAATGTCAGTTCACATTAATATCATGTTGGACTTAACTTTACACAATTCTGCTGAATAAGCTGTAACAGTATAACTAAGTAATTCATAGAATGTAATCTCAAACATCTAGGCCTGTTTTGTCCACCCTCCATATGGCTCCTAATCTAAGCCGCTCCTCACGTTTCATGCCCTTTCAGTCATCCTCTTTGAAGCAACTGTCTAATTCCCATTGTGTTTATTGTTGCGCTCTACAGCTACAACTGTTTTCTCGAATTGCTGACGTTCACTGGAATATAATTTCAAAAATAAATAAATATAAGCATCTTTATATTACCATTTCTCAATTTGACAGCAGGCATTTGAGTGTTGACAGACTTATTCATGGATGCACTTTCCAGTGCTGGTTATTGGGGATAGCACTTATGAACCTTCCATTGATGCAGATACTTGTTACATTCACAAAGTATTGTTGTTCTGTTTTTCATGTGTATATTTTTCTAAACTAGTAACTGCTTTCTAGTTCAAGTTATAAATGGTACTACTTCATGTCTGTAAATTGACTTCTCTTGTTTTAGGTAAATGTTTTCAAAGATCCAGTTATGGATCCAAACAAGCGATCTAAGAAAGGACGTTTGTCTTTGCACTGTACTCCTTCAGGGGATTATGCTACACTTGAAGAGGGTAAAGGAGAGCTGGAAGAAAATGGTCCTGTAAGTAAATTGGTACCTTCTTATACTCTGCCACTAAAACATGACAAGTTTAACATGACCTAATAACAAGGTTAATTAAGCAGATTAGAAGAAAACATTGGCATTTAATCTTTTCAGAGAGCCAGTCACATGCAGGCCTGACGAGGTAAGAATTACAGATTTCCTTCCCTAAAGGACATTAAGGAACCGGCTGGGTTTTTTCGACAATTGACAAAATTGGTCCATGGTCACCATGACTTTAGTTCCAGATTTTGTTTTTCTTTTTTGAATTGAAATTCCACAATCTGCCCAGGTAGGATTTGAACACTGGTCTCATGAGCATTATCCTGGGTATCTGGATTATTAGTCCAGTGACAATACCACCACGCCACTGATAGTTTGTAGGTAAAGGAACAAGTGATTTTTCAAGTTTGCTGACATAAGTCCTGGACCCCTGTTAAATTACTTGAGAATAGGCACAAGATGGTTGATGCTGGTATTTGCCATTAAGTAAGTGTGAGCTTCAACATAGGAGCACCTAGACCAGATGATGTGCAAAAGGGTTGTAAAGGCAGTTTAATGCATAGAAATGTGAAATTGTAACTTTGGGGGGGGTGGTGGACAAAATTCATGGACATTTGCAGCAAGATTGTTTTTGTTTTTTTAAAGTATTTTTATTAAGGTTTTGCAGAATTTTTCATAATAAAACAGTTGTAACAATAATAACAAAACAAACTAGTGAATATTAAGAGTGTAAAAAGAGAATATACAATAACAATTAAATAGACATTAACCCCACGCGACCCAGTCCCCACACCATCCCAATGAAGCACTTACCCCTCCCCCCACGGATTGCTGCTGCTGCTGCTGACACTAATTTTCCCCGAGAAAGTCGGCGAACGGCTGCCATCTCCAAGAGAACCCTAGCTCTTAACCCTCTTAAGACAAACTTTATTTTCTCAAGGCTAAGGAACCCAGCCATGTCGTTAACCCAAGTCTCTACACCCGGGGGGGGGGGGGCTTTGAGTCCCTCCACGTTAATAAAATCTGTCTCCGGGCTACTAGGGAGGCAAAGGCCAAAACATCGGCCCTGATCTCCCGGTCTTCTGACACTCCAAAGATCGCTATCTCTGGACTCGGCACCACCCGTGTGTTAAGCCCCTTGGACATTGCCCTCGCGAAACCTTGCCAGAACTCTAAGCTCCGGGCATGCCCAAAACATGTGGACGTGGTTTGCAGGGCTACCCTTGCACCTCATACAACTGCCTTCTTCCCCAAAAAACTTGCTCATTCTCGCTGCCGTCATGTGTGCTCGGTGGACCACCTTGAATTAGACTGAGCCTGGCACATGATGAGGAGGAATTAACTCTGCCCAGGACCTCTGCCCACAGACTTGCTTCCAACTCCTCACCTAGCTCCACTTGCCCTTGAGCTCCTCCACCGGGGTTTCCTCCGCCTCCTGTAGTTCCTGGTAGATATCTGACACCTTCCCCTCTCCCACCCAGGGGCCGGGACCACCCTGTCTATCCTCCGTGGTGGCAGCGTCGGAAAGGCCACTAACTATTTTTCAGGAAAGCTCGTACTTGCAGATATTTAAAGGTGTTTCCTGGCGGCAGATTACATTTGTTCTCTAGCACCTTCAAACTGGTAAAGCTTCCGTCTATGAACAGATCTCCCATCCTTCTGATGCCTGCCCTCTGCCAGCTCTGGAACCCACCACCGGTCGTGTCGAGTAACGGGTCGGCAAGAATGGCAAAGGAGCCGATCTCCCAGACTAGTACCTTTACATGACGCTGCCTCCAGCTGCTCCCCCTCCCCCCCGCCGACTCGCCATTGCCCTTTTTTGGCCAACCTCGAACCCACGCCCTTCGATTCCTCGAGCGCCCTCACAGGGAGCCACTGCCCCGACCCTCAATTGGTACCCCGAAATTGATACCTCCTCTGTCAAAGCAGCATCACCCCCCCCCCCCCCCCCTCCTCCACCAAACACCAACTGAGCACTTGCTCCCACCCCCCACTACGCTCCTGAGAGTCAGCTGACCCTGGCAGCTCCTGCCCCTCGCACCGATCAGACTGTCTCCTCATTGTCCGGACCCCTTGTGGTGAATGTAACTTAATAATTCACACTGTATTTAACAATACTATTGTAAGCGCAGCAGCGTTATCCGACCACTAGGGGGAGTAGCTCTGGGAATGCTCAGGAGTTTGTACAGGGCTCCACCCTTGGCTCCGCCCACGACTCCTCCCCCCTAGACTGCTGTATAAATAACCGTGTCCAGAGCCAGCCTGAGTTCATCGAGAGTTCAACGGGTAACAGGCTGGCTCTAGAAGTAAGTAGATTAAAACCACTGTTCATATCTGAAAGCACGTGTCCTATGAATTGATGGTTCCATCAATCCTCTCCAGCCCCAGTGAGTAAATAGTAATACGACATGAAAACTAAACAGAAGACACTAACATTGCCCCATGAGGAGACACTTGTTGAACCAAGGCTTCAACTTCTTGAAAAATCGCACTAAGTACAGGGCCCCCTCCACCCTCCATACATCAACTTCGCCGAAAACACTGCACCCTCCAGCCACCACCACAGCCCTTACACGCACCCAATGTTGTATACAATCTTATATTAGAAACAGTACCGTGTTACCCAGTCCCACCGCCGCATTGCACCAAAGCTTAACGGTCCTTTAATTCGAGTCCAGCTTTTTTTGTCTGACGAATAACCGCGCTTCGTCTAGCGTCGCAAAATAGTGATGCCATTCCTTGTACGTGACCCATAGCATCCCAAATTTAACCCCCTTGCGGAAGAGGGTCGCCTTCACCCGGTTGAATCCAGCACGCCTCTTGGCCAGCTCCGCACCCAGGTCCTGGTAGATGCTGTTCTCCCACCTGCTGCTCTGTTCTTTTTTTTGCCCACCGCAAGACAAGTTCCTTGTCCGAGAAGCGATGAAATCTCGCCGCCATGGCCCTAAGCGGTTCATTCGCCTTGGGCTTCCTTGCGAGGGCTCTGTGCGCCCTGTCCATCTCCAGCGGTCGAGCCAATACCCCCGTCCCTATCAGCGTTTCCAGCATCTTGGACACAAATACCCGCATCCGGACCCTCCACACCTTGGGGAGGCCCACGATTCTCAAGTTCTGTCTCCTGGACCTGTTTTCTAGGTTCTCCTGCCACTTCTTGTGGAGGTCATCCTGCACCTCCACCTTAAGGGCCAATGCGACCAACTGATCCTCATGGTCGTATAGCTTTTTCTCCATCTCCTTAATCGCTTTCCCTTGTGTCGTCTTGAGTTGCGATCATTGGGTCTATTGATGCCTTCATCAGGGCCAGCATGTTCTTTTTAAGATCAGCAAAGCCGCCCCTAAGGAACTGTTGCTCCTGTGCCCACTGCGCCCATGCACCCTGGTCTATACCGGCCGCCATGCTGTGCCTCGGCACCCGCTCCGCATGCTTTTGTCTGTTGGGACTTAAACACTTCACCCGGCCATTCCTGGTTCAGCTATCCATACAGCAGTGAGGGAATCCTTTTGGCAGTGTTTGCTTCACCAATCTGCCCCAAAACGTCCGTGAGAACCCCTGAAAAATAGTCAGAGTCCGTTCCAGACGGGAGCTGCCGAATGCGCAACCTACTCCTCCATGGCCGCCACCCGAAGCCTCATCACCGCTTCTTCAATGGCCTGGCGAGATCTTTTCACGGTTTTTCCCTCTGCTGCTGGAGTTCAGCTTTAATAAAGGCCCTCCAGTCAGCTTGAAGCCTTTAAGCTTGCCTATCCCCCGCCTTCATGCTGGAAGAGGCTTTTGTCTTTGCTGCAGCTCCAGCCAAATATTTCACTGTTTCTGCCAGGTCTGGTAACCAAGAGACATGCCATTCCTGGGGGAAAGTACTCCTCCAACATTCACCTACATCTTTTCATCAAAATTCCACCCTGTATTGATTTTTGTTTAAAAAGAGCTCTTTTCTCTAACCTTGGGCAGGAGCTGCCTTGTGTGTGACCACTCACTCCATGGTCCACACCGGAAGTCTTGCAGCAAGATTGTTAACGAGAAGAGAACAAGGAGGCAGATACATGAATCTTTAAAGATGAGTGTGCAATCAGGAAAGGACAGGATAAAGTTGGGGGAACAAATTAGATTCTGCACTTTTAGGTATAGAGGCATTAACTACAAAAGTAAGTGATACTAAATTTGAGATTTTCGCTTTGGGCATCTGATTTCATGGCTCCCAATATCTTTCCTGTTATAAAAAAAAATACATATATAATAAAGCTCGCATTCCAACAAGAATGAAAATCAAATTCATAACTTACCAATTAATAAATAAGGCAAGAGCAACTATTCGAACTATTTTTCATGTTAAATGGGGAATATCGCCACTAGAAGGTGAATTAGAAGTGTGTGGGAAGATAAGGTGGGCATAAACTTCATTCCTTCATCCAACCCCCACCTCAAAACCTAGAGCATGCCAAATACCTCCCTTTCCCCTCCACACATCGATCTGCTGTAGCCACTCTGCTCTTATGCTACCATTTAACCCTTCTAATGGGATCAGTTTATTTACTTCTGACCAATTCACCCTCTTGTGGATAGAATCCTGAAATGAGAGTTTTGCTGTTCTGCATGCCCTTGATCCATTGTCGACCTGCTCTAGTTTGCTAAACTGGCATTGGATCTTGAATCACGCATAGTGCTATAAGTGCTTTAAAAAATAAATGAGCAACATAGATCCCTTGAGATTATTCTTGTCGTTCAATTAGATTATAGCTGGTCTGTACCTCAGCTTCATTTACCCGTCTTTGCTCCATATCCTTTTATATTGATCTTGAAAATTCAATTGATCCAACACTTGGTGGTGCTAAAGTGTATTAAGATGCTTCTTGATTTAATTTGTCCGTTGCTTCACCATTATGCGAATAGTCACATTTAGATGACCTGACACTAGTTTCTCTCGTGCCATAGTTTGGTTCACTAATTTAGTGTCTCTACTTCTCTTTCTAACATTCTTCTCTCATTTTCATTTCCTGTGCCGCCTCGTATCGTATCATGTGCATTATTGTCTATAAGCCCATCGCTCCAGTTATTACCATAACTGTTGAAGCTGAGGTCCCAGTTCTCCAGCAAAAGGCTGAGGGAGGAACGTCGATTAGAGCAGGACTGGACGAGTCGGCAAGAATGTCAGTGCAATACTGCTTCTAACTAAATTGTCATGACCCGTAGTCGGTTATTTCCTGTTTGCCTGTTAGGAATGCTAAGTAGTTTGAGGTTAGAGGGATGATGGGAAAAGACAGTCAAAATCAACAGAAAAGTGATGCATGTTTAGAGCAGGAATTCTTCATAATCCTTTCTTCTGAATTCCTTCACAATCTTCACAAATAGTGGCTAAGAACTGGCTGCAGATGGAGCATTAGTGAGAAGAAAGGCTTGCATTTTATTTACTGTCTTTCACAATTACCTGACTTTTCAGCCATTTAGTGGAGTCACTGTTGCATTGTAAGAAACCTAGCAGACAATTTGCGCACAACTCCCTCAGACAGCAATGCAACAGTTAATTTAAGGCATAAATATTGGCAGGAATAACTCCCTGTTCAAAATAGTGTCATGGAATCTTTTTTGCTCACTTGAGCAGGCAGACGGGGCATCATTTTACTGTCTCAGCTTGTGGCTTTTCGTAATTAGTTAATCCACAGTTCAAAAGGCAGCATGATTCTATCTGATTTTGAAATGTTTCTTTATTTATAGGATCTGCTGCATACGGTTTTCAAGAATGGCAAAGTTATAAAGAGCTACACCTTTGATGAAGTGAGGCAAAATGCTCACCTGAAGCCAAGGGATTGGAGAGAACTCCCATAAATTCAAGTTCATGTCAAATATATATATATGTACACAATGTCAAGTCTGTTGCGGGTTCAATGCACAGATGTATGTATCATAACTGTTTTAGAATTTACCTATAAAGTTTAAAAAAAAATTATAACTATGCTGCGCCACATAAAACAGCAAATGACACCCACCCATACCCTGATCATCCAGTGCAGTTTGCATTTTTAACTGACGCTGGACACAAATTTTAAAAATGTGTTGCTTTGAACAGCTGCTGCTTGTGTTGTGATTTGTACATTGTGGGGTATAATAGTGGTAACTAGAAATTATGAACATGTGCAAATGTTGGTCAGATGTTTGAACTGGACAACCAACTTCAGTGAATAATGTTGGCCAATATTGGAAATAATTTAAATATATATATTTTTTAGTGTACATATATACCAAACCCCTTTTCAATCTTCCTATTTTATGAAGTTTTTGCTTTCTTTTTCAGGGGATTCTATTTTATAATTACAGACTTTGTTCTGGTTTGGGACGAAGGACAGTTTGCCGATAGGAAAGAGTAGTTGTGACTGTTGTACAACCATTTGGTATTGTGGTGAACAAAACCTTTTAGCACACAAATGTGTTTAGATTTTGAGGGGATGGGTAGTTAATAGTGCACTTTTTTTATAGACCTATTTGTGTGCTGAAAAATGTAGTCTTTTAAAGAAGGTAAGCACTGAGAAAAGAAAAGTATCTAACCACAATGAAATTTCTGCAGTTTGATGGAACAATCAAAAGTAAATTCACTGTTGAAGGACTTTGTAGTTTATCAATATTCACTAATTCTGATGAGACTTGCACTGCACTTGTTGAACTCCAGCCTTCTATTTCTTCTTTCTTCCAAAATTGATAGGAAGGACACTTTCTTTTGAGATGCCAGGTTTGTTTTGCTTTTTTTCCTTCACATTTTTAAAATTCAGCTAATCATCCCAAATAAATGTTTGTACACTGAGGTAACAATGAAAGGGAGGAAGAAATTAGGTGTCTCAATTAATATTCTGATGGAACATCAAAGTAAACATAACTTTTACAATGACGGGAAGAGGCAATAAAAATATAAATGTTATTCCAAAGTGTAAAATTGCCCTTAAAATTCTACCTTCTACCCTGTTCCACAGAAAATTCAAATCCTGGGACTGTTGTATGCACCAGCAGTGTTGCAAGTTTCCTGTATTCTGTACTATTGTTTAATGTTCCCAGATTTGAGTATTGCTTTTAATATTGATATTTCTTACTGTAGCAATATACCTAAACAGTAAACCAGATTGCTAGACTATGCAATAGGATTCTTTTTTTTTTAAACCATATCGATTCCATACGTCTGTGAAATGACTGGAGAAGAACCTTTTTTGAGTTATTTGGGTGTCGTGAATTCAGTTTTTGTCCCACCATAGGTGTAAAGCAGAAGTATATTTGCTACGGTTCAAAAAGACAATGATTTACTCTCAAATGGTTCATCAAATTTGAACATTTAGTAATATTGTTTTCTCCAATCTATTTTGCTGCTGATTCACTAATCATTAATACTAGGAAAAACGTGCAGAATATTATCCAGCTGTTCAAAAGCAATTCTGGGACATCAAATGATAGAGGAAATGAAAGGGTTGTCACTGGAACATTCAAAAATATCCTAGAATGCTTTAATACAAAAACACACCATTTTAAAATTGTTTTTTCAAAATGACTCACATGTCCAATTACTGTTTCTAAACTGAACCGCTTTACATAGTGATTCAGTTTAGATTATTCCAAATTGAAAAATGTTACTGTCTTTGCCGTCCCGATTTAATAAATTTAATGTGAATAAATGTGTTAAATGAAAACTTTGGAGTTAATGCTCCTTGAAAATGCATTATTGCCATTTAGCTAACCTTGAAGAATGAGTTCAATGAGTGTGCCAGCAATTTGTTTGAGGTTTTGATGAATGGCAAGTTAAAGTTATGGAGTTGCATAAGTGATGCAAATCGTTACAATCCAACTTGATCTGAATTGAATAATCAACACATGGGGATACTGCTTTAGAGAGAAAAAAAAATGCATGTCAGCGGTCATAATATTAATCAAGTGAGTAAAACTTCCAGTGTACCAACCAAATATTTAATTTTATGTGTGATTTCAAACTCTTCAATAAGCCCATCAGGCTTAGAGTTGAAGCATTATTGTTACAAGCCTTGTTTTGAATTGTTAGTTGTCTGATGATGCTGCTCACCTTTTTAAATGAGTTAATTAACAAAGCAACATACCTTCACCTGATCAAGAAACATCCCATACAGGATCTGGTTTCCAAGTGGGTTTTGTTAACCCAATTTTCAGTAGTGGTAGTTCTATTAGTATTGGTTGGATGAAGCTTTAGAAGCTCTGAAGTGGAATGTTAATGAATATCTTCTTGCCTGTCCTTCAAGAATTCTTGTAGATTTCAGTGACTACCTGTTTCCCATATAGTTTTAAATCTTGTTTAGTTGGGATATTGGTTGCATCAATATAATTCTGTTGAGCATTTTCCCTCCCACTATTGTAGATAAACCAATCTGCAATTCCTTAGTGTTTTACTCGCCCTACATTTGGAGTTGTTAGATGTCCTGTGTAGCTCCTTTTTAAAGTTTTTCAATATAATCCTTTGATTTTCTGAGTGTATATTATGTCGTGAGGAGTTTTGAATAAATTTCTACAGCTTTTGCACAATGTATGCTTACTGCTTTTAGACCAGAAAACCACTTACTGCATTTGTAATTCATGGGCAGTTATGTCTTGCTGAAAAACTTGACGTTCCTTTGGCCTAGAGTTCGATTGGTCCTTCTGGAGAAGATTAGTAAAAATGCTCTATTTAATTACTCGCTGTCATTACCACGAATTGTTACATTTGGGTTCACTGGACCATATATTCTCTGAAAGCACAAGTGAAATATTCAGAGTCCTTTATCTTCATAATTAAATCAGATCAAAGTGAAGCTCTATAAAACAAAAGAATCATATTCTCAGTAGCTGAAACATTAAGCTTAGTCAAAATACATAAAAATGAATAATCCAAATTATGCAGTCAGTGGTGAGGGGTCAGCACTTGCCATTCAACTACGGGGACTTTTGAGGGACAGTTTGCTGTCGTCAGGTGTTTGATTTAGAGCGGCTCATTCAACAGGCGATCTGTGAACAGAGCAAGCCAACAGCATGCTTCATCAGAATATTTAACTTGGCTGTATAATCATTTTAAAAAAAATATTTTGGAGTACCCAATTCACTTTGTCCAATTAAGGGGCAATTTAGCGTGGCCAATCCATCTAACCTGCATATCTTTGGGTTGTGGGGCGAACGCACGCAAACACAGAGAATCCACACAGACAGTGACCCAGGGCTGGGATTGAACCTGGGACCTCTGTGCCGTGAGACAGCAGTGCTAACCACTGCACCATCGTGTTGCCCCAACTTAGCCATATAATAATGCAAAGTGAAATAGAGCTGAGATCAAAAGTAAAAAATGACCTCCCAACAATTAGTTCTGAAGATATGACACTCTTAGCTGGTTGGTTGATAGTAAGATGCAACACCCAATTTTAAAAAAAAAAGTAACTTGCATGCAAAAACAGCAATAATGTTTTCCTGTGTGTTTTATATGTAGTTAAGTATAGCAACTTCATGTTCTTAAATCCATTTCAAAGCTGAGTCAGGCAAAATACCAGTAATGGAGCAGCAGGGCAAATAGGGCTTCTGTGAATGTGGAGACTAGCAGTTGCTGTCTGATTTACTTCATGATATGTGAGCACTATTATCCTCCGTTATTAAAATAGGTTATCATGGACTAATTTTCCTTGAAATTGGGGTTTCACTGCACTCTTAGTCCATTTATCCTTCATTTATTTCACTTTGAAAATTTAACCATGAAGGTATTATTTTAACTTACTAATTTGTTGTTTCAATAATTCAATGTGATTTGATACTTTACCTGTTTATTGATATTGCTGCTGCTCACCAAGATATTGCCTTGACCTAGGTGCCAGATTTCAACTCCCTTCAGGAGTTGGCGGGGGGGAACCATAGCATCACTCTATCGTTTGTTGGCAGCTTCTCTTTACGGTCAGTAGCACGTGCAATATCCAGACCATGCAAAATCCAGACCAATCTCGTATTAGCAAATAGATTTCCATTTTGCTCATAAATATCTATTTATAAGTCAATTTAATCAATATCCGATTGAGACAGAAAGTAAAAAAATTGCAAATGTTGAGAAATAAATAAAAACTAAAGAAAGAATTAGCATTGTAGGCTGATGATCTTTTGTCAGAAATAGGCAATTGCTTTCCAAGGAAACATTTTTTTTCTCCCCAACTTCAGCTCCATGACATTTCATCAATTTCTGTGCAGATGCTCCCAAACCTGAAATATTTCCAGTACTTCCTGTTTTAATCTGATGGTTTTCTAGAATTGTAAGTAGTGTGCGTAAAGATTAAGGGTCACAGTGGTGAAGAATGAAGCTGGATAATAATTGGGGCTTTTGAGCCCAGTCAAAAGGAGAAAGCTTAACTAAATTTTAAAATTTGCCTTGAAACTCATGGGCAATAGGCGAAGTTACCAATTGCAGCAGTCCCAATTATGTAAAATGCTAATAGCCATAAGGTGAAGGAAACAAACAGTCTGTTTTGGTTTCTAAACCAACAAGACAATAAACATGAATGCTAAACATAAGCTGTTTATTTATAATAATAACTGATTATTGTCACAAGTAGGCTTCAATTAAGTTACTGTGAAAACCTAGTTGCCACATTCCGGCGCCTGTTCGGGGAGGCTGGAACAGAAATTGAAACCGCGCTGCTGGCATTGTTCTGCATTAAAAGCCAGCTGCTTAGCCCACTATGCTAAACCAGCCCCTGATACAGGTCAAGACAGTAAATGAGATCAGGTGGCAAATTTAAGAAAATGTTTGGGGTGCGATTTCATCAAAAGACTTCCCAAGTGCATTAATGCTGAGGGGGCTGCAGAAGGATTTGTACAGGCAAGGAGAGTGGGCTGCAGAAGGATTTGTGTAGGCTAGGAGAGTGAGCAATGCAGTGGCAAATGAAATACAATGTGGAAAAGTATATGGCTATGTACTTTGGAAGGAGGAATTTAGGCAGACTATTTTCTAAATGGGGAAATGCTTAGGAAATCAGAAGCACAAAGACAATTCTCTTAAAGTTAATGTGCAGGTTCAGCAGTTAAGAAGGCAAATGCCATGTTAGTATTCATGTCAAGAGGGCTAGAATACAAGAGCAGGGATGAACTTCTGGTCAGGCACCATTTGGAGTATTGTGAGCAGTTTTGGGTCCCGTATCTAAGGAAAGATGTGCTGGCCTTGGAAAGGGTTCAGAGGAGGTTCACAAGAATGATCCCTGGAATGAGGAACTTGCCGCATGAGGAACGGTTGAAAACTCTGGGTCTGTACTCATTGGAGCTTAGAAGCATAAGGGAGGATCTTATTGAAACTTACAGGATATTGTGAGGCCTGGATAGAGTGGACATGGAGAGGATGTTTCCACTTGTAGGAAAAACTAGAACCAGAGGACACCATTTCAGATTAAAGGGACGATCCTTTAAAACAGATGAGGAATTTCTTCAGTTAGGGTGTGGTGAATCTGTGGAACTCTTTGCCATAGAAGGTTGTGGAGGCCAAATCACTGAGTGTCTTTGAGACCGAGATAGATAAGCTTTTGATTAATAAGTGGATCAGGGATTATGGGGAGAAGGCAGGAGAATGGGGATGAGAAAAATGTCAGCCATGATTGAATGGCGGAGCAGACTGCGCCGAGTGGCCTGCTTCTGCTCCTATGTCTTATAGTCTTAACTGCCGTGATATTCCCAATGTTTGGCCTGGCGAGGCCACCACAGGTGTAAAATGTTAATTGATCCACTTAATAAGGCCCCACACGCTTCACACTGCAAATGATATGTTTTCTCACCCCCACCCCCACCCTGCCTGCTTGATTCGCCGGAATTGTGCTGACCTAACAAGGGAGAGCAGCAATCGATCCTCTACAACCAAACCGACTCGACACACAGCCATGAATGAAATGAATAAGGAGCCATGCCTCCGAGAAGACCAGCAATCTGGGCAGATTGTTGGATGCGTTTGAGTAGACAGGATGCCTTATCCCCCGAGGGCCCTAAAGAAGCAGCCAGTGCTGCCTGGCAGGAAGTGGTAGTAGACGTTAGCATGGGGAGTGTGACCAGGAGACCAGCACCCAGTGTTGTAAGGTCAACCACCTCTGGGTTGGCACCTGACCCTTCCCCTACCAGGAGTATGTGCTTGGCACCAACCCACACCGTTCCATGCTCTGGCCCATCCCATGTCCAGATGTGCTGACCATGCCATCCTCCCCTCTTTCTCTCTCTTCCCCCCCCCCCCCCCCCCCATTCTCTCTCTCCCCACGATGAACGGTGGTGCCCCTGTCTCACCACAGGAGAAGTTGGTTCTCAACAAGCAGGCAGTGGGGCGCCGGACATCAGAGTCCTCACTTGCTGTAATGAATGGATCCTGAAGGTCAAGGGGTGGCAGAGGACATCTGTCCCCAACGTAGAGGTTGCCGTCCAGTGCAGATGTGAGGCTCCACTGGCCCCCACATAAATGACCTGTCGCACGTGAGTTGTTAATGCCACACAGACTGACTCATCCCTCCCATTGACCACATGTCCATTCTCTCAGGATCTCCATCCGATGGCACCAGCGCATTAGGGGGGTGGTCACACACCTCCCATGGGAACACCTCAGAGGAGCTATCATTCCCCACCCTCCACCAGCGCAGAGGCACGCACCTCGGAGGAAACGGTACTGGAAAGGTTTCTGGGGGGACATCAGGTGGGAGCAGGAATGCCCAGTCGTGACAGCAGTTGGACCTCTGCCGGATCCCAGGACCCAGCTGGGTCCTGTTCCGATGTTGAACCTCGGCCAGGTTTACCCGGAGCTGATGCTAGGGTGCAGCTGTGAAATTCCAAGGGGGATGTCAGTGACCCCCCACCCAGGTCCCAGAGGCCATGGGGCACAGCAAAGGGTGCAGGCAATGCATGGCTCCAAGGCAAACACTACCACTGTGGGTCCAGTGCACAATGTTGGCAGCATGTGTGGAGGTGTCCAAGGCATGGCACAGTCGGTGACAGCCATGGCTGAGTGTCTCAATAGTGTGACCCAGTTGCTGGGGGATGTGTCCCAGTACCAGGTGGATCTTGAAAAGGCGCTGCGGGGCATATCCCAGTCTCAGGTAGGTATTGCCAAGGCCTTCCAGAGCTTGCCCCCGTCGCAAGGGGAGATCGCCCAATCCCATGTGGGCATAGCCGCGGCACTGCGATACATGTCCTGGTCTCAGGTGGGCATAGCTGCCGTGCTGCAGAGCATATCCTGGTCGCTGGGGTACATGGTCCCAGTGGCAAGTGGGCTCCAGAACATCTCAGTCACTGAGGAGCATTGCCGAGAGCATCGACTATGCTGCAGACGTGAGGGAGCCGCTAGGGTTGGCAGAGCCAGATGATGCAGGGGCAGCCAGGGCTGGATCCAGCTAGCCCTCAATCCTGAGGTGAACCCCAGGGCGCTATGGGCACCAACCGGGTGGAGGGGCTGCTGTGTGCCAACCCTGAGCCACCCTACGGAGTGGCAATGGCAGCCACCCGTTCTCCCCTGAATAGCCACTGATTGACACTTCTTGGAGTGAGCACCCGGACAGGTAGAGGCACACACCTCTACACGATGGGCCATGTTCTGCTGGCAACTATGCCGGGGCCGTCTAGCCCCCAGAGTATGCCCACTAAGGGCATCAAAGCCCACGGGACACGATAGGCAGCAGACTGCCTCCACTGGTGTGTGCATCCAGCAGCCACACCTAGACACTGTAGAGAATGGGAGGTCATGGATCACTGAGTGGAGAGGGGGCAGCACCATCGGGGAGGGGGGATTGGGCAGTGCGGGGGGGCACGTGTTAATTAATAAAAGTTGTTGACCTCGACCAAGATGTTGCCTCTGGTACTTTTAAAAATATTCTTATTCAAGGTATTTCACATAAGAATATCAGACCCTAACATCAGCATGAACAGAAACCACAAGTCCTGGACCTCTCCTAAAGCAACACTCCACTGTCCTAATTTCCCTCACTTATTCCCCCCCCCATCGATCCCGCTGACCTCTCAATCCACCTTGAAGAAATCGGTGGAACGGTTTCCACCTACAGGTGGACCCCTACTCCGACTCCCGCAAAGCGAACTTGACCTTCTCCAATCGTCAGCATTCTGTCAGGTCATTCACCCATACCCGCGCCTTCGCTGGCTCCGAGTCCCAAGATCTAGCTCCAGGCTATCGGGGAGGAAAAGCCCGAAACATCGATCTCTCCCCACCTGGACTTCTGGATCTTCTGACACACCGAATATTGCCACCTCTGAATTCGGGCCACCCCCATGCCCCAGAATCTCAAAACATAACATCAGAGAACCCCCTCAACAGTGGACACGGCCAAAACATGTGGACATGATTTTACGAGGCCTCTGGCACTTTCTTCCGCAATGCGGGCCGAGCACCAATCCCATCTACCCGACGTGGAGGTCCTGGATGCCCCCCCAACCCGTGCAGGTGATAGATGTGAGCGAACACTCAGCAGAGAGGCAGGGGTCAGACAATGACACTAAATAAAGAGCACCAGCACTCACCTCGCAACGAGTTATCATCAGCCTCCCCCCACCCCGCCCTTGACAGTAACCCACTGACAGTGCTGACACAGTCACCCTGGGAGGGTGGGAAATGATGAGGGAATGGGGGAGAGGAAGGATGAGGGATCGATGCAGGCGAGGATGAGTGCCTCCCTGGCCCCGGGGCATGCCGGACCTTCACCACTGCCGCCTGTCGTGTGGGTCCTCCCTGGGTTCGTCCTCCAGCTCCTCCTGGTCTGGTGCCTCCTCACCCTCCTCCTCCTGCGGTGGACACCTGTTCCCCCTTCACCTCCAGCACATCGAGCTCATTGCCCAGAACCACCCTCATGTCTCTGCAGCTGCCCTTCTGCCAGCTAAAAAGGAGTACTAATTGGTGCCCGCATGACTACTTAGATCGGGAATCGCTCCCGTTAATTGTATGGAGACTTGGCTTAAGCCTTGATTGTTGGTTTGTTGAAACTACGGTTGGATCCCCAATGGGAGCAGGCCGTTTAGATCGCAAACAGATCGATGCCTGGCATCTCCTGCAATTTAATGGCCTTGTGCTTTCGCTTAAGCTCCATGTGGCCATTGAATTGTTCCCATGATGCCTAAATGTTGCGGCCCCCGACCGGAGCGGTGTGATCCCCGCCCCTGCCAAAAAACCGGTGCCAAAGAATTCAGCAGCCAGCGGCGGGGCGGGATTCATGCCACTCCCCGGCGCTCTTCCGACCCAGCAGGGGGTCGGAGAATCCTGCCCCAGGGTGTCGGCACAAAAGCAGTTAAATGTGGAAATCCTGGGAGCTGCTGAGTCATTCCCTCCTCAGTGTCTGCTGTTGAAGTTTTGCAGATGACAACCTTAGAAACCACTGAAAGCTCACCCTTTTACATTGTACAGGGATTGAACCCTCAACACTGGCCTTATTCAGCAGCATGCTCTAGCCATCTGAGTTAATTTGAGTTTCTGAAGTACTTCCTCGTAGATGTGTGTCCCAACTTGCGAACGGCTAATAAAACTTCGGGATATTTTGAAATGGGGATAGTGAGCAAAGTATAAATCCCACTCCCACTCTTTGTAGTGTCCTTCCCTTGGTAATGAAATGTAACTGGTTGTTTAATGGCATACTTAGCCATAGCTACTGCTGAATCTCTTCCTTGGCCCGGGAAAATAATTTTAGATTTGTAGAATATCATTTTTTTTCTGTTTTTACTCCTTTTAAATGAAACTTCAGCTTCCAATGTGTGTGCCCAATCTTGATTTTGCTCTCTAAAATGTATTTTGAAATAGAGTATAATCAGTGAATTTTACTTCCTGGTTTTCTGTCCATTAGAATTCATCAATGTAGGGCAGCACGGTGGCCTAGTGGTTAGCACAACCGCCTCACGGCGCTGAGGTCCCAGGTTCGATCCCGGCTCTGGGTCACTGTCCGTGTGTAGTTTGCACGTTCTCCCCGTGTCTGCGTGGGTTTCGCCCCCACAACCCAAAAATGTGCAGAGTAGGTGGATTGGCCACGCTAAATTGCCCCTTAATTGGAAAAAATAATTGGCTAATCTAAAAAAAAAGAATTCATCAATGTGATTGGCTATCTATCCTGCTTTATTTCATCACTTGTTGGGATTCTGGAGATTCCTTTCAACTGGCACCAGATTGAATTTGACATCTGGATAGGTGAAGCCCAAATTCACAGAGATTGCTAGATCTTTGTGGACGGCATTATTTGAGGTCAGGGGCGAGCACCTTCACTTCGGTGCTGACTGTCTGCAAATCTGAGCTATTAAGTAATGGTTGCTGGTTTCAAACATTCCATCGTGATTCCTGTAGGTGGGGCGAAACCACTTCTATTGGCAGGAATATTGATAACCAGAGGACAAGATGGTTGGCAAAAATACAAAGGTATAAGGGGACAAATTGATTTTTATTTTAATGCAGTGAATTATCTAGAATTCATCATTTGAAAGCAGATTAAATCATTCCTTTCAAAAGGGAGTTGGGTAAATACTTGAAAATGGGCTACGTTGAAACAGTAAGGTGGTGGGAATAATTGAAGCTGGGGTGGTATGGTAGCACAGTGGTTAGCACTGTTGCTTCACCGCACCAGGGACCCGGGTTTGATTTCTGGCTTGGGTCACTGTCTGTGCGGAGTCTGCACGTTCTCCCCGTGTCTTCGTATGTTTCCTCCTGGTGCTCCGGTTTCCTCCCACAGGCCAAAGATGTGCGGGTTAGGTGGATTGGTCATGATAAATTGCCCTGTAGTGTCCAAATGTTAGGTGGGGTTGCTCGGATATGGTGGAGGTGTGGGCTTAGATAGGGTGCTCTTTTAGGGGCCATGTAGATTTGGTGGGCCGAATGGCCTCCTTTTGCACTGTAAATTCAGAGCTAGAATATGCACAATGAGTAAAATGGCCTGGTAGGCTGCAAAATTATAGGCTTTAGTATTCAGAAATATAATGATGTACTTTTCTCTTAGTGACTGAAAATATGTTCTCCCTACTTCAATTGGTTTCACAGTATGGGCAAATAAAGCACAGATAAAGCCATTTGACCCATTGTACCTACTGACTTGTTGAAAGAGCTCTATCCCGATTCTTTTTTTCCCAAATATTTTCAATGCTTACCACTGTGGTGCATGAGTATTGGAAGCTCCATGTTTTGCAGTTGTTTGGAGGAACAAATCACTTGCTCAATACATTGGAAAGTGGGTATGACAGATCGCATGGTGTTTCTTGATACTCTTGTATAGAATTCGGGTGATTGGGCAGCCTCAAGACCCTTTGGAGCTTGATTAAGGCTTGCTGCAAGTAGCCTGTCTCAGATCCCAGTGCCATTTCACTGATGAGTGGATTACCTCTGTTTCACTACTACCTCACGAATGTTGGACATGCAGTTCACCCAGGTATTATCTGTTGACTTTTGTATATGCCCCGTTAGAAAGGAGGGGTCCTTGGCTATGTGCTGAACAAAACTAAGAAGTCTTACAACACCAGGTTAAAGTCCAACATGTTTTTTTCAAACACTAGCTTTCGGAACACTGCTCCTTCCTCAGGTGTTTGAAACAAACATGTTGGACTTTAACTTGGTGTTGTACTGTGCTCACCCCAGTCCAACGCCGGCATCTCCACATCATGAACAAAACTGTTAGCTGGTCCTCCAATTGGTTCACTATCATTTTATTGCTTATGTTTGCACCCTTAAAATAACCAGGAAGTCCTGTAGATTCTGTTTTATAAAGCAGTCGAGCAGGTTTTAATCATTGTGAAAGATAGCCTTTTGCTCTTCCTTTTGTGCCAGTTGTGTAATGTTGCTTTATTTCCTCGTGCTTCATCAGTTTTCAAGCAGAGGTTAACAAAGGATTAACCTCTGAAAATCTAAGAAAGATTTTTCTTCCACCATATAGTGCTCTAGTCTGAGACACTAATCTTGGCTCACATCCTGATATCACTGAGATAAGAAAGAAGAGGTCCCAAGAACTACCCCAGCCAGTACAGGGATTGAACTCTCAATACTGGCCTTATTTAGCAGCATGCTCAAGCCATCTGAGTTAACTTGGGTCTCCGAAGTATTTCCTCATAGTTGTGTGTCCCAACTTAGAAACGGCTAATAAAACTTCAGGATATTTTGAAATGATGATAGTGAGCAAAGTATAAATCTCTCTAGGTCTACTGTTCAAGGCGCTGGCTAGGAATTAGTTTCATACCTCAGCTACAACAGTTTTTTCCAATTTTTGTCATGAAAGGGCAGCAGGTCCGAACAAAGTTGAACAAAATCTTCATATTTCCTGGCCATTATATTTTCTTGGGATTGATTTCAGGAGGTTACACATCAATCTGCACTACATTCCATGAGCTTCAGTTAGATGCATTACCTACCATGGCTGTTGAATTGTATTAGTTATTTGGTGATATTTGCCAAACCTATTTACGTCTCAACATTGACTACAAGTTGAACTTCGTCTAATCTAATGAATTCCACAAGGATTCTCTAACTAAAGCCCAGTTTATGTGGTTCTGTTATTATAATCCCAGACGGGACCCCAACAGTGGCTAGGATACTGGACTGAAACCCTCATATTTTCGTTTAGTTGGATGACTGTGTGGAAAGAATGATTCGCGCCAGGAGTGACTGCATTAAAATATAGGGATTGGGTATTTTTAAAACAAACTTTATTATGAATACAATATTAAAACTCTTAACTTCAAAAAATAAAAGAACAGCTGACCATTGCCCCTTAAATACTACTACTCAATTTATAATAATATTTATTATTGTCAGAAGTATGCTTATATTAACACTGCAATAAAGTTAACAATCAGAAAAGAAGTACGGCTCTCAATCCATCTTACTGTGGGAGAATTGTGGACTCGGTATCAGGCAGATCAGGGGCTGGATTCTCCGACGCCCTGCCGGGTCGGAGAATCGCCAGGGGCCGGCGTGAATCCCGCCCCCGCCGTCTCCTGAAGTCTCCGGTACCGGAGCTTCGGCGGCCTGCGATGGGCCGAAGCCCCGCTGCTGTAATGCCGGTCCTGCCGGCGGAAATCAAAACACCTCCCTTACTGGCGGGACTGGCGGCGCGGGCAGGCTCCGGGGGGCAGGGGGCGCAGGGCGATCTGGCCCCGGGGGGGGTGCCCCCATGGTGGCCTGGCCCGCGATCGGGGCCCACCGATCCGTGGGCGGGCCTGTGCCGTGGGGGCACTCTTTTCCTTCCGCGTCGGCCATAGACTACGCGATGGCCGACGTGGAAGTGAGCCCCTCCCCTGCACATGCGTGGGGATGACGTCAGCAGCCGCTGACACTCCCGCTCATGCGCGGACTTCCGCCAGCCGGCGAAGTCCCTTCGGCCCCGGCTGGCGTGGCGCCAAAGGCCTTCCACACCAGCCGGCGGGACGGGAACCACTCCTGCGCAGGCCTAGCCCCTCAATGTGGGGGCTTAGCCCCTAAAGGTGCGGAGAAATCCGCACCTTTGGGGTGGCCCGACGATGGAGTGGTTCACGCCACTCCATCCCGCCGGGACCCCCCGCCCACCGGGTAGGGGAGAATCCAGCCCCCGAATTCACCTCCTCTCTCCAAAGCTTTCTCCAAAAACCTGCCTCTCTAAAGCTTTTCAAAATGTCTCTCTGCATCCCTGGGCTCCACCCATCAATGACCTCCTCTTCCCAAGCTAAAAAACAAATGATCTCTGCAGGTAGCAAAGTACATTAACTCCACAGAGACTTTCCCAGTCAAACCACATTCCATTTAGTCCAAACTAAAAAACACAACCCTTTGTCAATTTCACTTTCTGGCTGCTAAAGGCACCCGAATCCTGCAAAGCAATTCTTTCTAAAACAAAAGCATGACCATCGCAGTTAAACACACTCTAACCCCAGGATTTTAACCTTTAAAATTACCCAATACCTATAATCCAATATTCCTAAAGATTTTCAGTCGTCACACTGTGGGAAAACTAAGGATTATTATGAACAATGCCTTCCAATCCCTTTTTAGTGTTGTGAAGTAAACTGATATTAGTTCCCCCTCTTCATAGCTGGGATGTATTTATTTTGAAGTTGGATACTGTCTGGCATGCTTCATAAATGAGATTTATTAAAGGAATGTTGACCATTTTTCACCTTGTTAGTTGCTTGTTCTGCAGTGAATGGATTACCCCAGAGTGAACTTGTAC
The DNA here is from genome assembly GCF_902713615.1 of Scyliorhinus canicula. Lineage (NCBI taxonomy): Eukaryota > Metazoa > Chordata > Chondrichthyes > Carcharhiniformes > Scyliorhinidae > Scyliorhinus > Scyliorhinus canicula. Next base: position 67,770,911 of record NC_052165.1, on the reverse strand, counting down.
CAGTGACTTATTGTCTGCGTGCTAGTGTTCCACTGTAACTCAATATCTTTGTATTGAGTGCTACTGTACCTTTGGTAGCACAGTTGGCTTTGGGAGGAACACCTGAAGGTAAGGAAGTTGCAACTATACAAGGCATTGATAAGACCGCACCTGGAGTATTGTGCACGGTTTTGGTCCCTTTATTTGAGGAAAATGTAGTGGCCTCAGAGGCAGTTCAGAGGAGGTTCACTAGATTGATTCCAGAGATGAGTGGTTTGGCATATGAGGAGAGATTGAACAGTTTAGGCCCATACTCTCTACAGTTTGGAAGAATGAGAGGAGATCAAATCGAGGTGTACAAGGTGCTAAAAGCTGTGGATGAGGTCGACGTGGAGCAGATGCTTCCTCTCAGAATAAGAGGTAGCAAATTTCAAACAAAGTTGAGGAGAAACTACTTCTCCAAAAGGGTTGTGAATCTGTGGAATTCACTCCCTCAGAGTGCAGTGGATGCTGGGACAGTGAGTAAATTTAAGGAGGAGTTAGACAGATTTTTAATTGGTAATGGGTTGAAGGTAATGAGATTGGTAATGAGAACGGGCAGGACGATGGAGTTGAGGCCATGATGGGATCAACCATGATCGTATTGAAGGTGTTTAGGCTTCTGCTGCTATATCTTATGAACTTATAAAAGATTACAAACTGAATGGAAATGAACATTTTTCACAGTGATGCCAAGGACTACACCTTGCTTGTGTAATGGCCCTCTTTGGAAAGCTAGAATGGAAAGGCTGCAGGTTTGAATGATTGGCAAAGGCCCATTACTGTCTGTACAAATAATCTAACCTACAAATAAACACTTGTGTTATAGAATCACTTAACCATGGGCATATGGATTGGTCATTGGATTGAAGGCTTCTAATGTAATTAGATCTTGGTACTATACTTTAAAAGTTAGCAGACATTTGGAGGCAGCACCTGATAAGATTTAAAACAATATTTCCTTTCACCTGACACACGATAAAGGCATCAAAATACTTTGGTTTACTTTGTAGATCACAACGGGACCTGGGAAAATCTGTGGCATTTCTCATATTGGAGCGATGTGGAGCTGTAGTTCCCAAATCATGAAAACTGCTGCTGAATAAAATTGCCCAGATCTACAAGGGTACACTTTTTTTTGAATGGTTCAGGATTCTGAGATTCTCCTGCATATCAGATATTTCCCCCACCACCCAAAGTGATGTTCCATTTCTTCCTGTGTGATACCCAATTTCATCCAACCCAATAAAATATCAGACTAAACTGGTATACACTCTCCAGCTGCTTTCTGGTCTGACAGACTGTCAATCTGATGTGTCAGTGCTGCTGCACTGCAACTACTGCACTATTCTGCTGATAAGGAAACTCTCCCACTCTTAGCACTGATATAAGGTGTATCAGATAGATTAACATAGATTACCATGCCATACCATGAAATGAAATGAAAATCGCTTATTGTCATGAGTAGGCTTCAAATGAAGTTACTGTGAAAAGCCCCTAGTCGCCACATTCCGGCGCCTGTTCGGGGAGGCTGTTACACCTTCCCTGGCCATCAAATCAAGGGGTGGGATTCAAACCTAAAACTTTTGGCTTCAAGGTAGGGTGCTTCCCACAGTGCCACAAGATCTTCAATAATAATAATCTTTATTGCCACAAGTAGGCTTACATTAACACGCAATGAAATTACTGTGAAAAGCCCCGAGTCGCCACATTCTGGCGCAATTTCAAGTACACGGAAGGAGAATTCAGAATGTCCAATTCACCTAACAACAGGTCTTTCGGAAATTGTGGGAGGAAAATGGAGCACCCGGAGGAAACCCACACAGACATGGGGAGAACGTGCAGACTCCGCACAGTGACCCAAGCCGCCAATTGAACCTGGGACCCTGGTGCTGTGAAGCAACAGTACTAACCACTGTGCTACCGTGCCACCCAAAGCCCTAACGAGAAACTTCCAAAGTTCTCTCAGTTGGGAATCAGTCCTTTAAATTGGAAATTTGAAGATGCCAATCGAGGCAAACGGAAATCAGGCAATTTTGACTAACCTCCAATTAGCCTAAGATCTGTTATTGGGAAATTAGTATGGTGTATAATTATGGTTTGAGTGAATGAGCACTTTGAACATTTACAAATTCATGCTAACTCCGAACATGATAGGAGGTCATGAGGAGGTGTTTAAAGTAATGGTTAAGAGCCTATCTTAGGGGTGCTTTTTGAATGGACTTTCAGAAGGCATTTGATAATATCTTTAAAAGACTTCTGGCTAATGTGAAGCTCTTGGAATTGAAGGCAAATTATTGACCAGGTTATGGAGTTAGCTGAGTGGTCGGAGACAGAGTAAGCCTTATGGACCGGTGCTCTAATTGACAGGATGTGACTACTGGTACACCACAAGGATCCCTGTTGGGGCCTCAACTACTCACACTGTTTTTATTGATGACTTAAATAATGGGATAAAAGGCCACATTTCCAAGTTTGCTGCTGACACAAAGGTAGGTGCCATTGTAAGCAGCCTAGATGGAAATTTACACTTATGAAGATATATTAACAGGTGAAGCAAATGGGCAAATTTGTGGCCAATGGATTTCAGTGTAGGAAAATGTGAGGTTATCCACTTTGTACTTAAAATGACATAAAAATATCAAAGAAGTAAAAAATGTGGAAATGCAATAGTTATAGGGGATTTCATTGTAAGGGGAATAGATAGGTGTTTCTGTGCCCCAAATCAGAATCCTGGATGGTATGCTGCTGCCCAGGTACTAGGGTCAAGGATGTCTCAGAGCGGCTACAAGATATTCTGGAGGGGGAGGGTGAACACCCAGTCGTCATGACCAATAACATGTAAAGAAAAGGGATGAGGTCCTAAAAGCAGAATATAGGAAGTTAGGAATTAAGTTGAAAAGTAGGACCTCAAATGTAGTGATCTCAGGATTACTACCAATGCCACATGCTAGTCACTGTAGGAATAGAAGGATAGATGAGATGAATATGTAGCTGGAAAGATGGTGCAAGGGGCAGGCTTTCAGGTTCCTGGGACATTGGAACTCGTTCTGGGGGAGGTGGGACTAGTACAAACTCGACGGGTTACACTTGGGCAGGACCGGGGCTGATGTCCCAGGGCGAGTGTTTGCTAGTGTGGTTGGGAGGGTTTAAACTAGAATATCAGGGATGGCAACCTAAGCAGGGTGACAAGGGAAAGAGAAACAATGCCAGTAAGAAAGAACAGTAAAATGCAGAAAGGTAGGGTAATCAAGGGCGAGAGGCAAATAGGGTCACAGTCCAAAGAAAAGTTAGAATGATTAAAAGTGGCAAAACGGCAAGCCTAAAAACGTATCTTAAATCACAAAGCATTTGGAATAAGGTAGATGAACTGCCATGCAAATTGAGGTAATGGATACGGTCTGATGTCCATTACGGAAACACAGTTACAAGGAGGTCAAAACTGGGAACTTAATAAACTGGGACTATTCCCCTTACAATGAAATCCCCTATAACTATTGCATTTCCACACTTTTTACTTCTTTGATCTTTTTATGTCATATTAAGTACGACATGGATAACCTCATATTTTCCTACATTGAAATCCATTGCTGACCTTTCAGAAGGACAGCAGGGAAGGAAAAGGTGGTGTTACTAAGACATTAAATGAGGACAGTTGTGAGGGATGATTTAGACTCGGGTGATGGAAAGTCCATTTAGGTGGAGGTAAAAAACAGCAAGGAAAGAAGACATTGGTAAAAATAGTATATAGACCCCTGAACAGTGGTCACACTCGGAAAGGGTATAAATCAACATATAATAGGAGCATGTAAAAGAATAGAGCAATAATTATGGATGACTTTAATTATTATCTTGATTAGTTGGGCGGCACAGTAGCACAGTGGTTAGCAATGTTGCTTCACAGTGCCAGGGTCCCAGGTTCAATTCCCGCTTGGGTCACTGTCTGTGTGTGAGTCTGCACAGTCTCTCTGTGTCTGCGTGGGTTTCGTCTGGGTTTCTTCCGGTTTCCTCCCACAAGTCCCAAAAGACGTACAGTTAGGTGAATTGGATATTCTGAATTCTCCCTCAGTATACCAGAACAGGCGCCGGAATGTGGCGACTAGAGGATTTTCACAGTAACTTAATTGCAGTGTTAATGTAAGCCTACTTGTGACAATAATAAAGATTATAATTAAACTAAAGATTATCAAGTTGGAAATGGTAGTTCCAACAACAAATTCATCGAGTGCATTAAGGATATTTTCCAAATATATATATCATGGGGCCAACCAGGAAACAGACTATCATGGATCTGTTAATAGATAATGAGGCAGATTTAATAAATTACCTCAATGTAGAAGATCTCCTAGGAAGTAGTGATCATTACATGGTAGACTTTTATATTCATTTTGGAAGTGAGAAACTTGTGTCAGAAACAACTGTGTTTAAACTAATTAAAGGTAATGACAATGCAATGAGGATAGATTTAGCTAAGTGGATGGTTCAATCAGCAGGAAATACAGTAAACAAGTAGTAGACAACATTAAGGAGATAATCGATGATTCTCAGCAACTCTGTGACACAGTGGTACACTGTTGCCTCCCAGCTCCAGGATCGCAGGTTCAATTCTGGCCTCAGGTGATTGTCTGTGCGGAGTGCTCCGATTTCCTCCCACAGTCCAATGATGTGCAGGTTAGATTGATTGCCCATTAGTGACCAAAAGGTTCGATGGTGTTACTGGGTTATGGGCATAGGGTGGAGGCATGGGCTTCAGTACGGTGCTCTCTCCAAGGGCAAAATGGCCCCCTTTTGTACTGTTCATTCTATGATTCTAAATCCCAGTGTGAAGACCCTGGAGGCCCGAGTAGTTAAGTAAGATGGTGGTTTATTTAAGGTCAAAATAGATCAAAAGGTTAGGTGGGGTTGCTGGGTTACGGTGATAGGGTAGAGCTGTGGGCTTAGGTAGGGTGCTCTTTCCAAGAGCCAGTGCAGACCCGATGGGCTGAATGGCCTCCTTCTACACAGTAAATTCTATGATTCTATGAAAGGAACAGCCACTACAGTGACATATGCACTCAAGTCCCAGTCAGGACTACCAGAGTGACAGTCCCTATCCAGGCCGTCTTTTATACAGTCTAATAACGAGCCCCAACTGGGTGGGCCTCCACCAATCGCGGGGCAGCTCATATTCCACGCGTCCCATGGGGAGATCGATTTGGCTATTACACCCAGTAAGGGGGAAAGATTCTAAGAGGGGGATAAACCAACCATGGCTAACCAAGGAAGTTAAGGAGAGTATTAGTTTGAAAGAAAAAGCATAACAAAGGAGGCAAAAGTCTGTGATAACCCCAAAGACTAGGATAAATTCAGAATCCCGCAAAGGAAGATTTAAAAGATAATAAAGAGAGAGAAAATAAACTGGCGAGGAATATAAAAACTGACAATAAGAGCTTCAATAAATATATAAAAAAGAGAGAGCTCAAAGTGAACACAGGCCCCTTAGAAAATGAATCTGGGAGATAGTTATGGAGAAGGAGAAAATGACAAAGAAGTTATTAGATATTTTACATCATTCTTTATGATGGAAAATACTTTAAACATCCTAATAATCTTAAAGAATATGGGGGAGAAATTAAATACAACTACCATCACTAGAGAAGTAGTATTGGACAAACTAATGGGGCTAAAGGAATGGAAGTCCCCTGGCTCTGATGGCTTGCATTCTAGGATTCTAAAAGAAGTAGTTACAGAGGTAGTGAATGCATTGATTCTAACTTTCCAAAAGTCCTTGGATTCTGGAGAAGAACTGAAGGATTGGAAAACTGCCAATGTGACACCCCTATTCAAAAAGGGAGGGAGGCAAAAAGCAGGTAACAATCGACCGATTAACCTAACATCTATTGTTGGAAAAATGTTGTAATCCATTATTAGGGATGTAACAGCAGCACATTTGGAAAATCATAATTTAATCAGGCAGAGTCAGCATGGCTTCATGAAAGTGAAATTGAACGTGACTAATTTATTATATCAATTTATTATAGTTTTTCGAGAAGTCTCAATCAGAGTGAACAGAGAACTAGCAGATGTGTTGAATTTGGATTTTCAGAACGCATTCAACGAGGTAACTCACAAACGGTTAAGTCATAAGATAAGAGCCCATGGTTTGGAGGGAGTATATTATCATGGATAGAGAATTGGTTAATGGGCAGGAAACAGCAAGTGAGGATAAGGGATTTCTTCTTGGGTTAGTGACCTGTAACCAGTGGGGTTCCACAGGGATCAGTGCTCGGATTGCAACTGCTTACAATTTATATTAATGACTTAGAACATAACATACAGTGCAGAAGGAGGCCATTCAGCCCATCGAGTCTGCACCGACCCACTTAAACCCTCACTTCCACCCTATCCCCGTAACCCAATAACCCCATCTAATCTTTTTTGTCACTAAGGACAATTTATCATGGCCAATCCACCTAACCTGCACGTCTTTGGACTGTGGGAGGAAACCGGAGCACCCGGAGGAAACCCACGCAGAAACTGGGAGAACGTGCAAACTCCGCACAGACAGTCACCCAGCAGGGAATTGAACCTGGGACCCTGGCGCTGTGAAGCCACAGTGCTATCCATTTGTGCTAGAGGAAGGAAGCGAATACACTGTAGTCAAATTTGCAGACAACACAAAAATTAGCGGAAAGTGAAGTTGTGAGAGGGATGCAAGCAGTTTGCAAAGAAATATTGATAGGTTAAGTAAGTGGGCAAAAAGTTTTCAGAGTATAATGTGGGAAAATGTGGTTCGTTTTGGAAGGGAGATAAAAAGAACCGAGTATTATTTAAATGGAGAAAAATTGCAGAAAGCTGCCACACAAATGGACTTGTGCACAAAACACAGAAAGTTAGCACACAGGTACAGCAGGTAATCAGGAAGGCTAATGGAATGTTGGCCCTTATTTCAAGGGAGTTGGGAGTATAAAAGTAGGGAATTCTTTGTGGAATGAACGATGTGCTGGTGAGACCACATCTGGAGCACTGTCAGCAGTTTTGGTCCCCTTATTTATGGAAAGATATTGGCCAGAATTCGCCAACCGTTGCCATTCTTTTTTTTGCTTTCTAAATGTTTTTTATTGGATTTTTGCACAGAGTATATTTTGCCGTTATATACACAGGATATGATATATCTATATATATGTAAGTCGGCATCCGTTTGTGCCGGTGAGGCACTTCCGGAGGGCAATCCTCGAGTGGGTCTGGTGCCGGTGTTGCCCCTCGCTTCTCCCGGTCGGATTTCGCCGCCGTTGTCTTCTCGTGCACGCTGCCGCTTCAGCCGGCCCTCCCGTCCTCCGCCTGTATTCTCCTTTTTCTCTGTTCCTGTGGATGTCAGGTTCGTTAACGTTTCCCTGCCTCGCCCCCCCCCCCCCCCCGTCTCCCCACCTCCCTGTCTCCTTACACCCCTTCCTGCGGTTCGCCTTTCCTTTCCTCCCTCCGCCCCCCTCCCCCCCGTGGTTTGCCTTTCCTTCCTCTTAGACTGAGTTGTCCCCCCCCCCCCCCCCCGCTCCCCTCGTCCCGGTCTATCCTCCCTCTCATGCGTTGGCTGCTTTACCCTGGTTCCTGGCTATTCTGCTTGTTTGTTGGCCACAAACAAGTCCCGGAACAATCGGGTGAATGGCTCCCACGTTCTGCAGAAGCCGTCGCCTGACCCTCGGATGGCGAATTTGATTTTCTCCATTTGGAGAGAGTCTGAGAGGTCGGACAGCCAGTCTGCAGCTTTGGGTGATGCTGCTGACCGCCAGCCGAACAGGATTCTACGTCTGGCGATCAGGGAGGCAAAGACAAGGGCGTCTGCCCTCCTCCCCAGAAACAGATCTGGCTGGTTTGAAACACCGAAGATCGCCACTTTCGGACATGGCTCCACCCTCACCCCCACCACTTTGGACATTGCCTCGAAGAAGGCAGTCCAGTACTCCCCAAGTCTGGGGCAGGACCAGAACATGTGGGCGTGGTTCGCCAGGCCTCCTTGGCACCGTTCACATTTATCCTCCACCTCCAGGAAGAACCTACTCATACGGGTTCTTGTTAAGTGGGCTCTATGTACCACTTTTAGTTGCGTCAGGCTGAGCCTTGCGCTGTGGAGGTGGAGTTGACCCTATGCAGTGCTTCGCTTCAGAGTCCCCACCCTATCTTGATCCCCAGGTCCTCTTCCCATTTCCTTCTTGTTGCGTCCAGTACGGTGACGGCCCCTTCTACCAGTCGGTCGTACATGTTGCTAGTTTCCTCTCTCTAATATGCTTGCGTCCAGTAACTCTTACAGTAATGTCTGTCGTGGCGGTTGTGGGTAAGTCCTTGTCTCCTTTCGTAGGAAGTTTCTGAGCTGCAGGTACCTTAGCTCGTTCCCCCTGGCCAGCTGGAATTTCTCCATCAGTTCATCCAGTGTCGCGACCCTGCCGTCGTTGTACAGGTCCCTGACTGTCAGTGTCCCCCTCGTCCTGTCTCCACCTTTTGAAGGTGGCGTCAGTCAGTGCTGGTGTGAACCTATGGTTGTTACAGATGGGAGCTTTGTCTGACATTTTGGTCAGGCCAAATTGCTGCCGTAGCTGGTTCCAGGACTGGAGGGTAGCTATCACCACCGGGCTGCTGGAGTGTTTTTTGGGTGGGGATGGGGTACTGCTGTGGCCCGGGCCCGGAGGGAGGTCCCCTTACAGGAGGCCTCTTCCGCGCGCACCCACTCGGCTTCTTGCTCCTTGATCCATCTCCTTATTTGCTCGGCCATTTTTTTTAACTGCTGACAGCGTCCTCCCCCACTTCATGGGTTTCCCAGCACCGTGGGGTGTACTGGACTGCCTTCTTCGAGGCAATGTCCAAAGTGGTGGGGGTGAGGGTGGAGCCATGTCCGAAAGTGGCGATCTTCGGTGTTTCAAACCAGCCAGATCTGTTTCTGGGGAGGAGGGCAGACGCCCTTGTCTTTGCCTCCCTGATCGCCAGACGTAGAATCCTGTTCGGCTGGCGGTCAGCAGCATCACCCAAAGCTGCAGACTGGCAAGCGGCGGGAAGCGAGTATCCCGCCCCGAGCTAATGACGCATCGCCGCGAAACACGTGGTTGTGGAATCGGAGAATCCCACCCATTATTTCATTGGAGGTGGTTCACAGAAGGTTCACTGGGATGATCCCCGGCATGGAGGGATTGTCTTATGAGCAAAGGTTATACAGGTTGGGACTCTACTCATTGGAATTTGGAAGAATGAGAGGTGATCTCATTGATCAATACAGGATTCTTGAGGGGCTTGACAGGATAAATGCTGAGGGGATGTTTCCCTTCATGGGGGAATCTAGGCCCAGAGGCATAGTCGTATAATAAAGGAGTGCCAATTTAAGACTAAGATGAGGAGGAATTCCTTCTCTGAGGGTTGTGAGTCTTTGGAATGCTTTGCCACAGAGAGCTGAGGGAGCAGAATGCTTGTGTATATTTAAGGCTGAGATATATAGATTCTTGATCAATAAGAGAATCAAGGGTTACGAGGAAATAATAATCGCTTATTGTCACAAGTATGCTTCAATGACGTTACTGTGAAAAGTCCTTAAGTCGCCACATTCCGGCGCCTGTTCGGGGAGGCCGATACGGGAACTGAACCCGCGCTGCTGCCTTGTTCTGCATTACAAGCCAGCTGTTTAGCCCACTGTGCTAAACCAAGATAAATGGTTACTCCCCGTAACTCTATCTGATCTGGATACTAAAGAGCAATTTAGCATGGCCAATGCATCTAACCTGCATCTTTGGATTGTGGGAGGAAACAGGAGCACCCGGAGGAAACGCACGCAGACACGGGGAGAATGTACAATCTCTACACAGTCACCCAAAGTCAGAATTGAACCCGAGTCCTTGCCACTGTGAGGTAGCAATGCTAACCCCCTGTGCCAACATGGCACAACCATAGACCATAGAATTTACAGTGCGGAAGGAGGCCATTCGGCCCATCGAGTCTGCACCGGCTCCTGGAAAGAGCACCCTACCCAAGGTTAACACCTCCACCCTATCCCCATAACCCAGTAACCCCACCCAAAACTAAGGGCAATTTTGGACACTAAGGGCAATTTATCATGGCCAATCCACCTAACCTGCACATCTTTGGACTGTGGGAGGAAACCGGAGCACCCGGAGGAAACCCACGCACACACGGGGAGGATGTGCAGACTCCACACAGACAGTGACCCAAGCCGGAATCGAACCTGGGACCCTGGAGCTGTGAAGCGATTGTGCTATCCACAATGCTACCGTGCTGTATTTCAAGTGGCTGTATTTCAAAAATAACTTCATTGATTGGTACATTGAGGTCTGAAACGTATTATACAAATTCTAGAAACTTAGAATAGTTTCAGAGCAGATCATTCATCCTGTCGTGTCAATGCTGGCTCAGCTAGTCGCTCTCTCTCCCTCCTGTTGCCCCGAACCCTGCGATATTCTTCTCTCCAGGTTCTGTACGTGCTCCAATTTCCTTTCGAAAACCCCAATTGTTTCTGCTTCCACTACACTCTCCAGGCAGTGCATTCCAGATTCTATCCACCGTTGGTTCTTTTGCAAATCACTTTAAATCGGTCCTCTGATTCTTGACCCTTCTGCCATTGGGAACATTTTCTCAGTACCTACTCTGTCTAAGCCCATTGTGATTTTGAACATTTATTTTACACCTCCTCTCAGTCTTCTCTTGAGAACAATCGATCCCAGCTTCTCCAATCTATCCACGTAACAGAAGCTCCTCGTGCTGGGAATAATTCTTGTAAATCTTTTCGGAACCTTCTATAAAGTCTTTAACATCGATCCCAAAGTGTGGTACCCAAACTACCCGGTTAAAGCTGAACTGGAGATGTAGAAGAAAGTTTGCTTTCACTTCCCGTTTGTACATCATGTCCTCATTACAAACCCCAGGATCTGGTATGCCCTTTTCAACCAAATTTTCAATCTGGCACTTTCAGCTATTTACACACAAATTGCTCCTGTACCACCTTTATTTAATACTGTCTCCTCATCCTGCCCACCAAAATGCAGCACTTCACAACTCCCTGGCATCAAATTCCACCCGCCACGTGCCTGCTGCCCACGCTGTCTATCAGGAACTAGCTTCAACCATTCGCCACCAGAGTTCAAAATACTTCCCAGGTTTTGTGCAAATTCTGAAACCGCCCAACGTCTGTCCACGTCCTTAAATGCACATCAAGAGAAGCGCAAAGTGCCTTTGTTTGAGATGTTTTAATGGAGTTTATTGCCAGTTTTTTGTGTGTGTGGATTGGACTGGAAGCTGGTGCACTTTCCCAGTTTACCTGTTGCTGAGTGCTTGCTCTGCCCGGTGTGGGGAGCTGTGAGCAGGAAGCTGGAATCTGCACACTGACTGGGACGCTGCAGGGAGGAGGCTGACGTTTCACTGCTCCGCTGCTGCTGCTGCTCGGGGAGGAACTCGACGCTCAGTTGCCAGCGCAGGAAGTGGAGGCGGTGGACAGGTAGGAGCGGGAGCAGCACTTTCACCCGGGGCCACTTCCCCCTCACTCACTCACTTACTCCAGGTCTCTCTCCCATTGCCTTTGCAGGAATGGCCGGGATGCAGCTGGACTTGGGGCCCCTGAAGGAGCCCATCGGCTTTATCAAAATCTTGGAGTGGGTGAGCTGCAGCTTTCTTGTCTTTTCATGAATTAATTATTTGGGCGAGGGAGGGCCCGAGCGGGGCGCTGTCAGCTCGGGGAAAAGGTTGCTTCAAACTCCAGCTCGGGGCTGAGTGGTCCGGAGCCGGGACTGGGCCCCGGGCCCGGGGATTGGGGGTTTGGGCCCGGATCCCGAGGATTGGGGGTTTGGGCCCGGATCCCGGGCCCGGGGCTCGGCTGCGCCTTGCTCGGCTCTGCCATGTGATCAGCCCCGGGGCTCGATGTCAGCTTCTTGCAGGGAAGGAGGGGAATTGGCAGCAGATTTTCTGCTTAATCTCAAATCAAATATATACGAAACTAAAGCTAGTTTATCAATGGAGAATTAATGCTTACTAATGGAGTACTAGTGAAATTAATGTTTACTAATGGAGTTAATATTGGATTACTTGTGAAATTCATGTTTACTAATGAAGTTTAATATTGGATTACAAGTTAAATTAATGTTTACTAATGGATTTAATATTGGATTACTAGTGAAATGAATGCCTTGTGAAGTTAATATTGGATTACAAGTTAAATTAATGTTTACTAATGGATTTAATATTGGATTACTAGTGAAATTAATGCCTTGTGAAGTTAATATTGGATTACAAGTGAAATTAATGCTTACTAGTGTAGTTAATATTGGATTGCTAGTGAAATTAATGCTTACTAGTACAGTTAATCTTGGATTACTAGTGAAATGAATGCTTACTAATGAAGTTAATATTGTTAGAAGTCTTACAACACCAGGTTGAAGTCCAACAGGTTTGTTTCAAACACGAGCTTTTGGAGCACTGCTCCTTCCTCGGGTGAATGAATTTAATATTGGATTACTTGTGAAATGAGTGCTTCCTAATGAAGATAATATTGGATTACGAGTGAAATTAATGCTCAAGTGTAGTTAATATTGGATAACTAGCAAAATGTTGAATTACTAACTAAATTAAGATTTTATAGTGAAAGTAATGTTAGATTATTAGTGCGATGAATGCTTGTTTGTGAATTTAACTTTTATTTTGTAATGAATGCAATAAACATTAATTTCACCATCAAATGGTAGATTACTCAAATTACCGTTTACTGGGGAAATCAGCATTTTATTAATGAAGTTAATATTTTCTCGTGAAATTAACCATTTATTTGGTAGAACGATTGATAACTAGTTAAATTAATCTTTTATTTATGAAAGTGAGGGAAGTACCTGTCAGGAGAGTTTTTTTAAAACACAAGGTGCCCCTGCTGAAGAGGGGATATTACTCCTGTGGTAGCTGAGCCTCAGTCCTGTTTTATCTCAGGGTTTAGGTGTCATGGTCTAGTTCTCTGACACTGATTGGATTCACGGTTCTGCCCAGTTAAAATAAAAATGGGGGTGTCTCATTCTACTGATGGATCGACTAGCAGGTGGTTTCAGCAGTGTAAATGTGAGGAGACATTCTCCACCTGCAAATGAAAGCTATGATAGCAAATAGAGAATGGACTACTGTATTTGGTGTAAATTATCTGATGCATAGTGTGCAGTGTTTGGGTGCTCGGGCACATTTAACTGTAGACTGAAGCGCATTTGGTGACTTTGGTTGACTTGGTGGATATCACTGCTAACCAGTGCAGGCAAAAGGCCTGTCCTGTTTGTGTTGCATTTGGGGTGAAAATTGGAATGGCCAGCTTACACAACTTCTGGTTTTGTAACCTCCAACTGTGGCTTCTTTTCGGATTTGCTCTTTTGAAATCACAAGCCTACAACTTCTCAAGTCGAACGTTTAATGTGGCATCATTTAAAAAATAAACTTGTGCATTATGGTGTTGTTTAATTCCCCCCTCGGTGCTCCTTATAGATCAGTATTGGGCACAGTCAGAACTGCATGAAAGGGGCAATTTGGCATGTCCAATCCACCTATCCTGCACGTCTTTGGGTTGTGAGGGTGAGACCCACACAGACACGGGGAGAATGTTTAAACTCCACACGGACAGTACCCGGTATCCAGAATCAAACCCAGGTCCTTGATGCCGTGAGGCAGCAGTGCTAACCACTGCGCCATTGTGCAACCTAATTTGCTGAAAAAGTTAACCGTTTAACACTACTTTGTAAACTCTATTCTTTACCTCCTAATGATCACTGAGTTGTTGAACCTCAAACCACAAGAAATTATAATTGTGCCATCTAACTGCACAGTTTGTACTTCTCGTTAAAATTTACTGCTGTTTGACTTTCAGAAAAGATGCTCATACATCGTCTCCATTGGAAAAAAGAGAAAAGCAATCTATTGCTCCTTACGCAGACTAATTTTCCTGTGTATAAATAAGTTTGATTAATTCATGCTGAAACCAAAATTTACTATCTAAGCTATTTGATAATGGATTAAATATTTTCAGAAAATACTTCAGGACCGAAGCAAATGCTCAAATCTGGTACGGTTTGAACACGGAGTTTGGATTTAATTGAATGAAAGACCATCAAATTAGGCCATTCAACCCATCATGTGTGTCCGCTGGATTTCTGAAACAGCCAGGAGTCAATTCCACTCTCCTATTCTCTCGATAGTCCTGAAACTATTTTTCTTTTAAAATATATATTCAATTCCCGGTCAAAAGTTATCATTGGATCTGCTTTGAATTCCAGAATGTTACATAGCTCGTTGAATAAAAATATTTCAACTCGCTTCTCTGCTGGCATTGTTAGCAATCATCTGAAATCGGTGTCCCCTGCCACTGACCCTCACTATCAAAAACCATCAGAATTTTAAAAATAACCTTTTATTCTCACAAGTAGGCTTACATTAACACTGCAATGAAGTTACTGTGAAATGCTCCTCATCACCACACTCCGGCGCCTGTTCAGGTACACAGGGAGAATTCAGAGTGTCCACATCACCTAACCGCACGTCTTTCGGGACTTGTGGGAGGAAACCGGAGCACCCGGAGGAAACCCATGCAGACAAGGGAGAACGTGCAAACTCGGCACAGACAGTGACCTAACCTGGGAATCAAACCTGGGACCCTGGCGCTGTGAAGGAACAGTGCTAACCACTGTGCTACTGTGCCACCCATATTTTGAATATTTGGCCTTACAGGGATATGTGGCAAAATGTTTATGTTTCGCTCAAACCTCCTTTCAGCTTTACTTATTTCAACCCATCACTGTAACCCTCTATTGCCTTGTCCCTCGTATGCTTGATTAGCTTTTTCTCAAACACATTGATACTATTGGCTTCAACCACTCCCTATGGTAGCAAGTTCCACAGTCTCTCTGGTAAAGAAGTTTCTTCTGAATTCCCTGTTGGATTCATGGTATGTATTGATCGTCCCAAGTTATGCTCTCCCTCCAGTCTTTCTCTCAACCCTTCCTGCCCCCGAGGAAACATCATTTTTGTATCTGTTCTAAGGCCCCAATGAAATGAACTCTCAATTGTCTTTTCCAACTTTTTAAGTTCATATGTCGTCTCATTTCCCTCTACTGTGCATGTTCAGACGTATCTTCAATCTCTCTCTCTCCACTGTGGAAATTTGATGTGCATGAATCTCGGTTTGGGTACAAGAGATTGGAAGCTTTACCCCTGATTTCTGAAGCTTGAAGGGGTGGAAAATATTGGATGTCAACAATTTGCCTTGGGCTGCATTAATGATCATTATACTGCAACCCAAATCCATTCCAGATTGAGGTTTTTATTTTCCAATTAAGGGGCAATTTACCATGGCCAATCCACCTACCTTGAACATCTTTGGGTTGTAGGGGTGAGACCCATGCAGACACGGGTAGAATGTGCAAACTCCACATGGAAAGTGACTTGGGGCCAGGATCAAACCCGGGTCTTTGGTGCCATGAGGTAGCAGTGCTAACCACTGTGACACCTCAGATTGAGTTTTAAATACCTCCCACTTTTGAGGGCTATTGTTCCCGATGTTTAGATAATTGTTTATTTTTTAACTTTTTGTTATGTATGCTGGTGTTTGACTTGAGGTTAATTATTGGGTGTCTTGAACAGTGGCTCCATATTCCCATCCTGAATTTTTGTAATGCTTTTTTGAGTTAGGAACAGTTTATTCAGTCAGACCTGCACACGTCGCTAGAGCAAGTATTAAACAACAGGATGCATTTAAATAGCACCTTCATATTGCTCTTTGTGAGAGCTTGCAGTGTGGGAATTGACTACTATGTTTCCTCCATTATAGCATTGACAGCAGTTTGAAAAAACGTCATTGGTGTAAATTTAGAACAGTACAGCACAGAACAGGCCGTTCAGCCCTCGATGTTGTGCCGAGCAATGATCACCCTACTCAAACTCACGTATCTACCCTATACCCGTAACCCAACAACTCCCCCTTAACCTTACTTTTTAGGACACTATGGGCAATTTAGCATGGCCAATCCACCGAAAGCTTTGTATCGTACCGAGGCTGTGAAAAGTACAGTATAAATACAAGTTCTTTCTTTTCCTTCATGTGTAAAATGTCCCAAGTGATGCAATGGTTGCTGACTTTTCTGGTTACACATAGTAGTCCTCTGGGTGTCATTGGGTGCAGGTTTCTCCCCCCCCCCTCACTCCGGCACTGTGCTGATCCACGTCTGAGACTCCAATCGCAGCCTATCTGTGCATGGAATTTTGACAGCTGGCATTTGTATGTTTTCCTCACACTTTTTCCACGGCTCCATCTGCTTCACAGGTGAAAAGCTCAATTTAGTTTTCCTCGTTCTGTTGGCTGGGTTGAAACTGGGAGCTGGCAGTATGAGGAGGCCCGTCGTTTTAGCAACATAAGGGCAGCATGGTGGTTAGCATAAATGCTTCACAGCTCCAGGGTCCCAGGTTCGATTCCCGGCTGCGTCACTGTCTGTGTGGAGTCTGCACGTCCTCCCCGTGTGTGCGTGGGTTTCCTCTGGGTGCTCCGGTTTCCTCCCACAGTCCAACGATGTGTGGGTTAGGTGGATTGGCCATGCTAAATTGCCCGTAGTGTCCTAATAAGTAAGGTTAAGGGGGGGGGGGGGGGGGGGGGGGTTGTTGGGTTACGGGTATAGGGTGGATACGTGGGTTTGAGTAGAGTGATAGTTGCTCGGCACAACATCGAGTGCCGAAGGGCCTGTTCTGTGCTGTACTGTTCTATAATGTACTGTCTTACACGGACAACTCTTAGAATTCATACAAATAGTTCACCAACTGTTTAAAATTGGTAAGAAATGACTCTATAATGTACTGGAGGATTGTCGAAGGGGCCTTAAGGGGCAGTCGAGGCAATCGAATATTGCAGGCATCGGAAGTAGGCGCAGAAGTAGGCAATTGAGCCCATCTAGCCTGCTCTGCCATCGTGCTGATCTCTTCCTGGTCTCAAATCCACCTACCTGCCTGTTCCCATAGCGCTTTAATCTTAAAAGTGCTCTTTTGGCTATACAGCTTAGATTCTCAGAGACTTGGGTTCACTTTATTCATTCATGGGACGTAGGCGTTGCTGGCAAGGCCAGCATTTATTGCCCATCCCTTATTGCCTTAGAACTGAGCTTCTTGCAGGGCCATTTCGGAGAGCATTTAAGAGAGAACCACTTTGCTGTTAATCTTGAGTCACGTAGGCCAGGTAAGGATGGCAGATTTCCTTAAGCTTTTGCGACAATCGACCTTAAATTCGCGATTTTTATTGAATTCACATTTCACCATCTGCCGTGATGGGATTCGAATGTGGAGCCCCAGAACATCTCTGGATTACTGATCCAGTGGCAATGCCATTACCTCCCCATGTTTTTTTTATAAATTCAGCTTACCCACTTTTTTTCACCAATTAATGGACAATTTTGTGTGGCCAGTCCACCTACCCTGCACAACTTTGGGTTGTGGGGGTGAGACCCATGCAGACACGGGGAGAATGTGCAAACTCCACACGGACAGTGACCCGGGGTCGGGATCGAACCCAGATCCTTGGCGCCGTGTTGCAGCAGTGCCGGCCCTCATGATTTTTAAAAAATATATATATTTATTAAGGTTTTACATGTTAACTCCTAACAGCTGACGGTGTCTAGGCCTTTCAAAAAGGAAATAAACGATTACCATCTCAGGTACAATCCCTCCACTGAATCCCTGATGGTGAATTTAATTTTTTCTAAGTGCACAAAGGACATTAGCGAAGGCCGACCTTCGCGACCCACGCTGGCCGACTTGCGTGACCCACCATTTTCTCTTACCTTGTTTGTTGCTGACAAAATTGGAGGAAATGGCTTTGTGTCACTTTGGCCCTAATGGTCCCTTTGTCCGTTTTGTCCCTTTGGCCCCCTGAACATGGGAAAGAAAAAAGGCTGTGACCATATTAAAAAAATGTGGCCGCACTGCGCATGCGTGCCTGATCATATTTGCGCATGTGCAACGATGATCGTGTAAGCATGCGCAGTGCAACCAAATTTTTTTTATCTGTTCCTGGCCATCTTGGAGACTGCTTGCAGCCGGCATTATTAACAGCCGGCTGCTACGGCTGTTGCTCGCGAATGTGCCCGATTGGGGCGCCGTGGCGGACGTCTCCGCGACCCTCCCGCCCCCGACCCACCCGTGGGTCGTGCCCCCGAGTTTGACAATGCCTGAGCTAGAGGCACTAGGCGGAACTGGAGATTTCCAACTCGTATCCGCCTCCGAGCTGTCAGTGCCGCCAAGGCAGTAACGTCTGCCTCTAAGCGACAGTGGACTACCGGTGAGCCCAAAACCCCAAATATGGCCACCAGTGGACATGGGCGTAATTATAAACGGTGAATCTCAGACATGGTGCTAAAATAGGAAGTCCAGAAGCTGGCAGTATGGGTCAGGACAAGAACATGTGTGCATGATCAGCAGGCCAAGTAAACCACGATCACATGTTCTCAACATTTGGCAAAAGCCCACTCATCCTTGCCTTGAGGAGCACCTTGAACTAAATTAGGCTCCACCGATAATGAGGACATGGAGTTGTCTCGCTAGTGAGTCTAGGGCCCAATTCACCCTCCCGTTTCAACCTCACCCAGTTGAGTGAGGAGGGATCAGACAAGAGAATGTGGCCATACAGGTCTGAGATAGACACCCTACCAGGCTATGCCGATGTTAGAATTCCTTTCTGGAAGAAGGAGCCAGGGGGAATGAAAGGAAAGCGGTGCAAGAGAATCACAAACTTGAAAGTAATGAAAAGGACTGGAGTCGGTAGCTGAATTTTGTCCGCTAACTCTCTAAAGCTGGCAAACTCCCCTCCGCAAACAGGTCACCAAATGTTCAAATCCTTTCAATTTCCACAAGTTAAATGTTGAGTCCAACCCAGAAAACGAGAAAAGGTCATTGTTACCGATATGGGCCAGTGAGGAAAAGGAAAGAAGTTTAAAACGTTGTGGGAACTGTTTCCAGATTCTAAGATCGGAGACCATCACTGGGTTCGAGGAGAATTAGGCGGGAGAAAAGGGCAATGATGCAGTAACTATGGCTAGGGGAGTGGATGTAGTGCAAGATCGAGCCTCCATTTGTCCCCAGTTTGAACTGGGATTGCTGATCCACAATAAGATTTTTTTTGGATGTTAGTGGCCAGGCTTGAGTAGTTGAACTTGTGAAGTGAGTTCCAATTGTGGACCACCCCAACCCCCTAAGTACCTGAGAGGCGGAAGGGGAACGTGCCTAATTGGGCTCACCTTCCTGGGGCATTAACTGGAAAACCTCTTTCCTCCATTTAATTTATAGCCAGGTAAGTGTCATCTTTATGCCATCGTTTGAGGGAGTTGGGTCCATAATATATAAAAGTAGGTCATTTCCATTAAGACATACCAGATGTTCCACACCATCCAAGTTAATACCCTTCCATTAATTGGAAGCCCTCAAGGCTATAGAGGGCAGCCCTATTGCCAGGGTGAAGTGGAGAGAGTGGGGCGCCCTCCTGGTGCCCTGATTCAAGGGGAATTTAAAGTCTTAGCGCAAACACTGGCCGCAGGGGCATCATATAACAAGCGGATCCAAGCAACGATGTATGATCAAATTTAAATCTTCCTGAGAATCTCAAACAAATAGTCCCATCTGCCCTGTCCAATGCTTTTTCTGCGTCGAGAGACAGTATCACCTCTGGCTCGGGTGCAGGGGAGGGGGAGAAGTATAACATTTGAAAGGTGATGTATATTGGCTGATAATTGACGGTCCTTTACAAAGCCTGTCTGGTCCTCAGAAATTATACTTGGAAGGCAATGTTCCAACAGGAGCAGCAGAACCTTAGCAAGCAGCTTAACATCCGCGCTTAAAAGCGAAATGGGTCAGATTGAACCTCTTAAGGAGCAGGGAGATAGACTTGAGTAAGGCCCGGAGGCAATGAACTATGGGATAAGGAGTCATTAAGTATCTCTAGCAACAGGCCCGAGCTGCCCTGAAAATTTCTTTCAAAATTCAATCGGAAAGCAATCGGGCCAGGGGCCTTAGCAGCCTGCATCAGACCAATATATTTTAAAATCTCGTAACAGGGAGTCCAGCTCACAAACTCTTAACTGCTTCGACAGCTGGGATATGCAGGTTATCCAGAAAATCAGACATGATCAATTTTCCCGTGGGACGCTTAGATTTGAACAGGTCACAGGAATAGGATTTAAAAGCTGCATTGACCTGGAATGGGGTTGCAGCAGCCTATCTGGGGGATCTCACAGGGTTTAAGTTGGTGAACCAGAAGACAACTGGCCTTCTCCCCATTTTGTAAAAAATACCCCTGGACCACCTTATTGGTGGTTAGTCGCTCAAACTGGGTCTGCAGGCTTTTTCTGCTGACATTCAGCTCTGGAGTAGGATCGAGCGAGTACTGGTGATCTGCCTCTAAAATGAAGCCCACCTGGTCCAAATTCTTCATCTTTGCACATGTGCGCTTTAAGAAATAATTTCTCCCTGAGGAGGCCTTAAGAGCCTCCCACAACGTGGAAGGATGAGTGAGTCAGACCTATTCATGTGATGTAGTCGTAATTAGAGATGGATAGGCGCTCCCAAAATCTTTGGGCCAGTGAATGAGTATCTGACCTCCAGGGTGGGTGTTGGGTGGGGCCGGACTCCAGCAATAGTCCGAACAAAGTTGCAGGACGTGGTCAGAGATTACAATCAGCCACCACTCCCGATGGGAGGAGAGCCCTATCTAAAATGAAACGGTAGATGCGAGAGTACGCATGGTGAACATGAGGAAAAAAAGGAGAATACCATGTCATTGAGGTGCAAAGAATCGCCAGGGGTCTATTTTGCCCTCCCACCCCCCAAACTGGGACATAAAAGATGACAAAGTCCTGGCCACACGGAAGCAAAGATTTCGTTCTAGAACGATTCAATTTAGGGTCCCAAACGCTGTTCAAATCGCCTCCAAAAATGTTTTATTATTTTTTATATAAATTTAGAACGAACATAGAACATAGAGTGCAGAAGGAGGCCATTTGGCCCATTCGAGTCTGCACCGACCCACGTAAACCCTCACTTCCACTCTATCCCCGTAACCCAGTAACATCACCCATCCTTTTCGGATACTTAGGGCAATTTAGATAGATAGATAGAACAGTACAGCACAGAACAGGCCCTTCGGCCCTCGATGTTGTGCCGAGCAATGATCACCCTACTCAAACCCACGTATCCACCCTATACCCGTAACCCAACAACCCCCCCCCCCCCCCTCCCCACATTACCTTTTAGGACACTACGGGCAATTTAGCATGGCCAATCCACCTAACCCGCACATCTTTGGACTGTGGGAGGAAACCGGAGCACCCGGAGGAAACCCACGCACACACGGGGAGGACGCGCAGACTCTGCACAGACAGTGACCCAGCGGAGAATGGAACATGGGACCCTGGCGCTGTGCAGCCTCAGTGCTATCCACTTGTGCCAACGTGCTGCCCATAAACTTTAGAGTTCCCAGTTTTGTTTTTTGTGGCCAATCAACCTATCCTGCGTATCTTTTGGGCTTGTGAGGGTGAGACCTACGCAGACACGGGGAGAATAGCAAACTCCACATGGGACAGTGACCCAGGGCCGGGATCGAACCCTCCGCCCCGTGAGGCAGCTGTGCTAACTACTGCACCATCGTGCCACCCCGACCGCCTCCAAAAATAAGATGATGTGAGTCAAGGTTGGGGAGGGAAACCAACAGAGTGTTAAATGAAATTTCTATCATCCCAGTTAATAATCTTTATTACTGTCACAAGTCGGCTTACATTAACACTGCAATGAAGTTACTGTGAAAATTCCCCAGCCGCCACATTCCGGTGCCTGTTCAGGTACACAGATGGAGAATTCTGAATGTCCATTTCACCTAACAACATGTCTTTCAGGACTTGTGAGGAAAAAAACCGGAGCACCCGGAGGAAACCCACGCAGACACATGGAGAACGTACAGCCTCTGCATAGACAGTAACCCAAGCGGGAATCGAACCTGGGACCCTGGCGCTGTGACGCAACAGTGCTACCGTGTCAGTTTGGGGCATAGACGTTTACCAGAACTACTGGGATGTTCAACAGGAAGCCACAAATGATTATATGTCGACCACCAGGGTCAGTCACAATCAATTGGGGATGGGGCGAACTGGACTTATTGATTAAAATTGGCATGCCCCTGGCCCTACTAATGAAACTAGAAGACAAAACTTGCCCAACCCATCCTTTGCGTAACCTTATCTGATCCTTAATATGTAAATGGGTTTCCTGAAAAAAGAAAACCAGAGTTTAGGCCCTTAAGATGAGCGAATACTCTCGACCATTTTACAGGGCCATTCAAACCCCTAATATTCCAGGTAATCAATCAGATAGGCCTCCCTCAAACCAGAGCCAGACATTCCCAAGGAGAGATGTTAAACAAGGGTAACAGATACGACAAAGTAAGATGATCCACCCAAGGTGGCCCTCGAGCCAAGTGAGATGATATGCAAACATAAACTAACGCTAACCGCCCACCCCTCCCCCCACCCAAACCCAACGGCGTCATTGCAGTCGAGCATAACCACACCCAAAAGCAAATGGGACGGTGGGAAATAATACCTTAACCTTAAAATCTACAAATAACAATACATAACTAAACACAAACTCTGGGCTCATTTTGAAAACTGCTTTGAGCTGCAGAAGACCATTTAATACCACACCCATTAGCTAACACTTTGTTAGCCGGGAGACTCAACTGGAGAGTAAAAGCTTATTTAGCTTGGGACACCACACTGACGACTAAAAATCACGCCAAGTGATAACGAAAAGGGAAAGGAAAAAATAGGTTAATGCAAGGAAAGAACAGGAAACATCTCTCGTGCACCAGTGGTACAGTGGTTAGCACTGCTACCTCACAGCACCAGGGACCAAGGTTCAGTTCCGGCCTTGAGTGCCGGTCTGTGTGGAGTTTGTGCATTCTCTCTGTCTGCGTGGGTTTTCTCCAGGTGCTCTGGTTTCCGTCCACATTCTAAAGATGTGCCGCCGGTTTGGTGGATTAGCTAAATTGTCCCCTGGTGTCGTGGGATGTGCAGGTTAGGTTATAGGGTTATGGAGGAGTGGACATGGGTGGAGTGCTCTTTTGAAGGGTCGGTGCAGACTGGATGGGCCGAATGGCCTCCTACACTGTAGGGATTCTGTGTACAAAGGACATGAAGAGCACACCCAAACGACAAACATGAAAGGAAACTAAATGCAAAGTGTTTGTACTCCAAGTGATGTAACAGATTAGACATAGAACAGTACAGCACAGAACAGGCCCTTCGGCCCTCGATGTTGTGCCGAGCATTGTCCGAAACCAAGATCAAGCTATCCCACTCCCTGTCATTCTGGTGTGCTCCATGTGCCTATCCAATAACCGCTTGAAAGTTCCTAAAGTGTCCGACTCCACTATCACAGCAGGCAGTCCATTCCACACCCTAACCACTCTCTGAGTAAAGAACCTACCCTCGGATATACCTCCCATATCTCCCACCCTGAATATTATAGTTATGCCCCCTTGTAACAGCTACATCCACCCGAGGAAATAGTCTCTGAATGTCCACTCTATCTATCCCCCTCATTATCTTATAAACCTCTATTAAGTCGCCTCTCATCCTCCTCCGCTCCAAAGAGAAAAGCCCTAGCTCCCTCAAACTTTCCTCATAAGACCTATCCTGCAAACCAGGCAGCATCTTGGTAAATCTCCTTTGCACCCTTTCCAATGCTTCCACATCCTTCCTGTAATGAGGTAACCAGAACTGCACACAATACTCCAAATGTGGTCTCACCAGGGTCATGTACAGGTGCAGCCTAACCCCGCGGCTCTTAAACCCATGCCCCCTGTTAATAAACGCTAACACACTATAAGCCTTCTTCACGGTTCTATCCACTTGAGTGGCAACCTTCACAGAGCACAGATTGTGCTTCTGGACAAGAGTCAGCCTCTCCTGGTGCACTAAAAAAGTACCCCTTTTCTCAGAATGTTACTGTAAGGCGGGATGGGTAAATCATCCCGAAATTGACTCCGCATTTGTACAGAGGGTGGATTTCACTTCAACAGAAGCACTCTTTTATTTACCAGGTCAGCACTAATGGCCTGGTACAGCCTAATAGAGTGGCCTTCCCATGTAAAATTTGGGTGCTGTCTTGTCCTCTCGAAGTACCAACTCCTCTTTAAAACTGTGAAATCTTGCGACATCGCAAGAGGCGGATCTCCAGAGCGAGGCTTCGGTTGAAGCGAACAGTGGGCCGGTCTAATTCTGAGGGGGATGGAAGTACACCCTCACCCACCATCCTGTAGAACAGGTCTGAGAAATACTGAGTCGGGGTGCGACCTTCGATCCTCACAATATGAACATTCTATCTCCTGGGACTGTTCTTCATGTCATGGAGAATTTTAGCGTGCATATCTCGGTTGTGGGAGCGAGACCCACGCAGACATGGGGAGAATGCACAAACTCCACACGGACAGGGGCCAGGATCGAAACATTTTAAAACCCTGCACCCAGCTCCTCTTGTGTGTGGTTACTGGGTTACAGGGATATGGTGGAGTTTTGGGCTTCGGTGGGGTGCTCTTTCCAAGAGCTGGTGCAGACTCTCTTTTCCGAATGGCCTCCTTTGCCCTGTAAATTCTATGATTCTATAAGCCCAGTGGCGAGCACCTTGAATCGCTGGCCATTTCTTCAACTGCTTTTTTGATAAAATGCCACTTCGTTTCTTTAATCTGCAGTGTTAAAAGCCATTTTGACACCCAGCACCCAGCCCTCCTTCGCAGCCTCATTCAGCAACGGTGAAGTTCTTTTCACACAGTCCTCTAGGTTGCAAGGATGATTGCAGAGGCAATGTTGTGACTGTCTATTTTGCTTATTTAAAGGGCTGGTACTTTTGTGAAGTACTTTTTAAATAGAGGGGGAAACAAAAAAAAAAACACTAACATTGAAATTTGGGAGGGTGGCAGAAGTGCAAACGTAAAAATTCAGTAATATGCCGATATGTTGCTGGATGGTGTTTGAGGCCTCAGAACAGATGGCACACTATTTCTGTGTAATTTCTATCTGCTCATCTCCACACTTCCTGCATCAGTCGGATGAGTGAACCTCAGATTAATTCATGGCTTTGGTAAGACAGTTTGGTCTGTGGTTGCTGTACCAGGAAGCGAGCTCAGTCCGACATTGATATAGTGCATCAGATCATTAACACACAGTGGCTAATGAGCTGCAGTTTCCACGAACCGGTAAAAGTTCGAATCACTATTTAAGTAATCGTTGCTTCTTAACTCTTCGTGCACCACTCCCGGAGAAATCAAAGCTTTGAATTTCACCACGGCTTCTTGTTTGATGCAGTCGTCTCAATCGGGAAGGAATGCGCAAGGGTGCTCGGTATCACTGGAAGCTAGCTGGTGCCCGCTCCTGTTCTAGTTAATCCCATAGAACACCAGAGATTGGAGATCTTGTCCATGAGCGAATGAACACCTGAAGCTCGTAACAAAACTTTGGTAATTTTCAGTTTTGCTAATTGGCAGTTAAGCTGAATATTCCAGAAATTGTAATGCAGACAATTATTTAACTTCACTACCAGTACGTTATGATTTTCGGCCTCTTCCATTCAAATCATGATAATTTAATATTTTTGTAATTGAATTCTCACATGGCTGTATTATTTACATGGTGCAGAAATATTATTAAATTGTGACTGTATTAACTTATGTGTCAGGTAAGATTTATTTTTGAGTTGCCACTTGTTGCGATTTGGTTAGGGGCTGGTACCTTTGTTTAAAAGTAGATGTGGCTTGGAATCTTGAGTTGCTTACCAGGGAATAAAAAAAACACAAGGTTCCACGGTTTTAAACAACATAAAATGAACTTTACTAGATAAAATTAAGAAGAATAAAGCAATTTACAACATTTAGCATTCGGAATTAACTTGTGATAAATATGAATTAACAGGCAAACTATGGTCAAACATACCACATTAAATGGCAGAAGCGAGCAAGACAGATCCCTCTGATTTTATTCTATCATAGAGCAAGTGTTCCTGGCAAGGTCAGCAATTGTTGTCTATTCCCAATTGCACCTAAACTGGGTGGCTTGTTAGACCATTTCAGACATAGTTAAGAGCCACATTGCTGTGGGCTTGGAGTCACAGGTAGGCCAGGCTGAGTAAGAACAGCAGATTTTCTTCCGTAAAGGTTAATAAAAAATCTTTATTGTCACAAGTAGGCTTACATTAACACTGCAATGAAGTTACTGTGAAAAGCCTCTAGTCGCTACATTCTGGCGTCTGTGCGGGTACATCGAGGGAGAATTCAGAATGTCCAAATTACCTAACAGGGACTTGTGGGAGGAAACTGGAACACCAGGAGGAAACCCACGCAGAGACTGGGAGAACGTGCAGACTGGGCACAGACACTGACCCAAGCCGGGAATTGAACCTGGGATCCTGGTGCTGTGAAGGATTTTAGTGAACCAGATTTGGCTCAAATCCCAAAATTAAACATTCTCTGCACTGCATTTGTGCCGATATTCTGTCGCAAGCTAAGTCAGCCAACCTGCTGTTTTAGGATCTTACATTTCTAGCTGTTAACACTTTAAGTCGACAGGGCCCCAACCTTTTAAGTGCAATAGACTCCAAGCTGCGTTAGTTGCATTTATCCCATTTTCTACAGTTAATCTTTAATTCTCTCAGAACTGAAAACTACCGTTAAAATATTAACATAGGACGGCACGGTGGCAGAGTGGTTAGCACTGCTGCCTCATGGCCTTGAGGACCCGGGTTCGATCCCGGACCC
Source organism: Scyliorhinus canicula (assembly GCF_902713615.1). NCBI lineage: Eukaryota > Metazoa > Chordata > Chondrichthyes > Carcharhiniformes > Scyliorhinidae > Scyliorhinus > Scyliorhinus canicula. The sequence goes on along the minus strand of NC_052165.1, from coordinate 67,744,081 downwards.
GGGTCACTGTCCATGTGGAGTTTGCACATTCTCCCCGTGTCGGCATGGGTCTCATGGGTAGGTGGACTGACCACGCTAAATTGCCCCTTAATTGGAAAAAAATAATTTGGCACTTTAAAAAATATATATTAATATGAACCATGAACTAGATATTGTCACACGCTTCACTGGGCTGTGGAAAAGCTTCCTCCGGCCTTGGTGATTAAAAGCCATTAGCTGTATCGGATGACAAAACTCAAAAAAAAAAACCTTTGGGGTGAATTCTCCATTTTGGCGGGGTTCTCCATTCTGCTAGCAGCACACCCCCACCCACGGCTTTCCTGGCAGAGTGTTGTGGTTACAAGGGGAAATTCCATTGGTCAGCTCTGGGAACAAATACTCTGATCTTATTGAATGGTGGAGCAGGCTCAAGGTGCTGAGTGACCTACTATTCTTCATTTGTTTGTAAGTAAAATGACACCAGGTTTTCACAGCTTTGTCTGTAGCAGCCTTTCAATTGTGTGTGTGTGACTATTTTTAGAGAGTGAGTGGGGTCAGTAGTTCCTAAAAAAAGAGCTCCATCTCCTGGAATGTATTTTGGAGGAAAATAACTTTAGAGGGGGAAGTGAGCTTTTTTTTGGAGGGGAGGGGTGTCAGGTTCTCCTATCTCACTGGACGTCACTTTACTGCTCATATCTGAATGAAGATGTGGGCCATTGACCTGGATGTCAATAGAGAGGTGCCTAGGTTGGGAAAATTGTGGTGGATACTGCAAACAGGTCGACATGCAGAAGATAGAACATAATGTGACCAAAGACTCCTATGGGGCAGAATTTGAAAATGTTTTCTGCAGAATAACACCGCATATCATTCAGATAGTAACACGTGCCCAAAAATACTTTAGGTTTTTGCATTCTATTTATCTTTTGTGAGCAATTGCTACAATCCTTGCTTCCTGCTGGTAGAAAACTTCATCAATGCAAACTGTATATCCTCCAACGATGTGCGGCTGTGAGTTCTAATAAGTTCTTTCTCTTGCTTGCTGCATGTGTAGCCCTACACCCAAATATGAAGGCATTTGGAAATCGTGAGGGAAAACATTTTGGTCATTCGACTATGCCATGTATCGATCTGCTTTTCTTTCCAATGCGACAACTTGGGATTGGTCATGTACAAACTTAACGGATAGGGAAAGACATTCTAGGCCATCGCAGTCATGTGGAAAAATTCCTTTGCCGACTTCCTCAGGATCACATTGACCAAGTATTATCTGCAGTATAAAGCCATTTACCTTCTGTTAGGTGCAATCTCTGCTCCAGTCAGGACACAGTCCAGCTCCTTGAAGGCATGCAGGGAGTAAGCACCACCAGCAATGTACTCCAAATGCTTTTTAAGGCTGTCGTGGCTGCATTTTGTTCTGCCTCTGCCTTCGTGAGTTTAAAATGAGAACCTTTAGACTTTTCTACACAGTGGACAATATGGCATCTCTTAACTAAATAGCTCCAACACTCACCTACGCCCACTTGCTTTGGAAAATACCCTTTTTGCCCCTACCTTGGGAGTAGAGTTTTCCAGGTAACAGGACCAGAATTTAGTGATGAGGCTGGAGCAGCACTGACATTTTATACAAAGTGAAAAGGATCAGATAGTGACAGGGAGATATATAATTGGCAAAGTGGCGAGTAAACCCTGGCATTGGTGAGATCTTTGCTTCAGAATTGAAGAACTGATCTGTGGTCGATGGCTTTTCACGTTCCAGGATTCACCTGCGAAAGCTAACCAAATGGGTTCTTCAGGCAAATTGGATTTTCGTTTCTGGAGAAGAATTGCTTGAGTGCCTGTTATTTCATCTGCATTTAGCTCTCAAGGTGGCTGTGGTGGGGAAGAGACTGTTGCCCACTTCCTTGTGGAATGTGCCTCTGCAAAGGATGTCTGGAGAAAGATGCTGGGGCTTTTGTCGAGGTTCATCCCAAGCAGCTCCATGCCTGCAGCACTCTGTCTGTGTCCAGAGTCACAAATACAGATAAACTGGAGAACCATCAACTTGGTGAAAGACGCTGTTTGGTCTGCCTTATACCTGCTAGTCATCCAGTACAAAGAGTTGCCCTCAACCGTGTGTTGCAGAGTGGCGCATACCAAGGTCCAGGACTATGTGCTGAGGGGGGGTGCTAAAGCTTGGGGCAGCAGTGGCGGAAGCTCTATGGGGAAGGGTCGCTGTCTCAGGTCTTTCAGCCCAGCGCACCAAATGGCTGGAAACTATAGTAACCTTCTCCTGTTTCCATGTTCCTACCCCTGTGGCAATATAAAAGCAAATTACTGCAGGTGCTGGAAATCTGAAATAAAAATTTAGTGCTGGATAAACTCATCAAACCTGGCAGGATCTGTGGTGAGAGAAACATAATTAACACTTTGAGTCCAGTATGGCACTTTGGGCTATGTGCCTGTACGCTGTATGGAGAGAAGTAGAATTCTATTGCACTTTCTGTAATTTGAAATGTTTTGCCCTCGGGCTGCATACCTTGACATGGAAGGTACATTGTGAATTGCAAGAGTATTGCAATTGTATTGAGGGCAGTTCAATGGAACAAGATGTATGGAGACGGGCTGAGCTCTATTGCACTTACTGTAATCTCCAAGTCGATGTATTGCAATGTTACAAAAAAATTATAAAAAAGTACATTTAACATGTTCTAAGGTGTAAGCTGCTATCCTTCTGTCCCAGTACGAAGGGGAGTTCTTGGACTAGAAGAGGATATGGTCAAGTTCGGTGATGTGGTGTTCCCAGCACATGTTTTAAATTATTGGTGCTGAGCTGAAGTCAACGTTTCTGGACTTAAATACTGCAGATGCTAGGAATCAGAAATGAAAACAAAGTGCTGGAAAAAACCCCAGCAGGCCTGGCAGCATCTGTGGGGAGAGAAACGAGAGTTAACATTTTGAGTCCAATATGACTCTGAAGAAGAGTCACGTGGACTTGACATTAATCCTGTTTCTCTGCAGATGCTGCCAGAACTGCTGAGTTTCTCTGGCATTTTCTATTATTGATTTGCGATCCAGTGAACTATTTTTAAAAATGTAAGTGCCAAGTTAAATTGTGGAGAGTTGGGCCCTTCTGAGGAATATTCCAACAAAAAGATACCATCTTTTCATTCTGAACCAGTCTTGTGCATTTTTCTTTTCCCCCCCGTTGTGTGCGGATGTCCTTCACCATGTGTTCCATTCTGACTGCTCAGCGTTAATGCACTGGTGTACACTGTAGCAGTGGTCTTGAGAGACAGCACATGGCAAAATCTGCAATCGTTCAAGTATCTGGCTCCAGCTTGTGTAAAACGAGCTTGTTTTCACTGTAGCATGTGAGAATGTCACTGGACATCCTGGGGAGGCGGTGGTATAGTGGTATTGTCACTGCACTAGTAAACCAGAGACCCAGAGTAATGATCTGGAGGCTGAGGTTCAAATCCCGCCACTTCAGATGGTGAAATTTGAATTCAATAAAATTCTGGAATTAAAAGTCGAATGACAGCCATGAAACCATTGTCGATTGTCATACAAACGTTCACGAATGTCCTTTTAGGGAAGGAAATCTGCCACCCTTACCTGGTCTGGCCTACATGTGACTCCAGACCCACAGCAATGTGATTGACTCTTAACTGCCTCCTCAAGGGCAATCAATGATGGGCAATAAATGCTGGCATAACCAGCGATGCCCACGTCCCATGAACAAATACATTTTTTAAAAACCACAAATGTTTTGACATACTGGTTCGCATTGCATTATCGGGGGAGGGGGGGGGATTGAATCCTGTTTGTAGGATGGCCCAAATGTGTGCCAATTATACATATTTGAAGATGCCGATGATTGGAAATCTTGTACGGCTGTTCCGCAAAAATAAATTTCTAAGCTAATAACATGTCCTTCGTAACTCACTTTCTGGCACTTGTTCCAAATTGGTGAATGGTTCCTGGGCTATCTGCGACACTCGGAAATATAATTGACCCGATCTCGCTCATTTTAAAAGCAAGCCAGAGGATTACAATTTGAACAACTAGCAGTTAAGTACTTTTAATTTTTTTAATGCTGCTGAAAGATTGAAACTTGTCATCACTTAATGGATCTTTTTTTTTACCCAGATATTTGCAATTTTTGGATTTGCAACATGTGGTGGATTCAGTGGCAAAACTGGCTTGAATGTGAAGTGCAAGAACACTAATGACACTCTTCATCTTAATGCGACCTTTCAGTATCCATTCAGGTTAGTAATTTGGTCTTTATTGTTCAAAATAGAATTTAACTTGACACCATTGAGACCATTTGTTTCGTATTGTAACTTTTTCGCTAGTGCAGAACTTGACATTGTACGTCAATAAATTAGCATAAAATTTTGATGTTTAATAAAGTTCAATTTGTCAACTTTCCATGCTTTTTTAGCTGTCGTTCTGTATCTCAATGCTTCAATTAAATGGAAGCTTCCAAAAATTTGAAGACAAAAGTTTGAATCTCTTTGCAATCTTGAGTTTTTTATGTTTAACAAAAATCCCGAGTCTTGGTTTGCCCCCCCCCCACTTCTCTTCTGCATGTCAACTGGAATAGCCTAGCACATGAAATGATAAAGTCGGGGAATGACTGAGGTAGCCTTGTACCATTACTAGTTTTGTACCATTACTAACAGCATGTTACTGTATTGTTATTGTTGAATGGCGCAGAGCAGCTAAGGCATTTAAATGATGGATCTCACATTTGCTGCCCTCGCCTGTCAAGGGTGACTACACCGTTCACTGTTTCTGAGAATAAATTTTGACGATGGAGCAAGTGAGCATAACTTTAGTGTAAAAGTAATTAAGTATTGCTGAACAGACCGAAAGAACATGTATGCACATTGCGCCTGTTTCAGTTAAACAAAATAAATGACAGCCATTCGCTGGTCACGGCATTGCCTTGAAAAATGAACCAATCAGAGTCCAGCTTCCCAGTTTAAATTCTTAAACAATGCTCAGCATTTAACTGTCAAGTCACCATTAATTGGTGCGTATTTTCCATGACAATGCCTCTGCCAATAAAAGTACACTTGCCTACCAATCAGCGCGCTCCCCGTACAATATAAGGGTCCCCCCCCCCGACATTGGTATTCTTGTGATCGTTCTGATGAGCTTAAGACAAAAAGCTTCGACAGAATGCCTTTTCTCAGCAATATTTGTAAAGTAATTCTTGAATTTGTATATTTTCTAGGTTGAACCAAATTTTGATTGTCACCAAGGATACCTGCAATCAAACAGTAGAAACCCACCTAGTGGGAGATTTTTCATCCTCTGCTGAGTTTTTTGTTGCAATCGCAGTGTTAGCCTTTCTCTATTGTATGGCCGCCCTTGTTCTGTACGTTGGCTATCTCCATATCTACCGTGATGGCAACCGTGGGCCTGTGATTGTAAGTAACTTAATGGAATGCTTTCATGAAACGTACTGTACACATCATTGTAATAGTTAGAAACTAATCAAAGTTGTAGCTTTTGACACCGATAGGAGTGTTTTTAGTCCTTGCCACCTATGAACCATTGGGTGAAATCAATATGGAGGGAGGGGAAAATACTTCAAAGCATGTTGTGATGTTGAGGAATCTCTGCATGCACTTGCTTACCTTATAGGGCATCTATAGCTTGTTTAGTGGCAGATCTCAGCCTATCTTAAATCGATATACCATAACAGGCTTCATGCAGAAATAAACTATTTGTTGCATGTCAGCTGAGTGCTGCCTATTTGTAGCCCTATTTAGCTACTGATACCCACTTGCAGATGGTTGTGGGGCTTTTTTTGTGTGACTCCATATTCCTTATGCATTTCCCTAAATTGAACCATTGTGCGCCATAATCTACTAACAATCTTGTCACCCTCCCTGTAAGTGGGGACCTGAGATTCTTGCACCTGTACTCTTCTTGTGACCAAGCAGGGATCTAAATTTTCACTGCATTAGGAAGGTTTAATTGCTGATGTTGAATTGAGGATTCCAGTGATTTCAGACTTTGACAATCGACTGCTGTATCCCCGAAAACTACAGCGCAGATGTCAGTGGTAACTCCAGGAGGGACTGAAATATTATGATTGGTGCTGGAAGGGGTGAACCTTCTATTAAAAGAAGCTTGGAGCTGTATTCTCTTTACCCACTTGTCATAATGACATGAAATTCAATAGCTAGTCGGGGACTCTGCCATTTTCTGTTGCTATTAATAGTAAAGTTCAATTGCGTACTGTCAGTCATCAATTAGCCCAGTATCGCGGGCTTGCTGTATGTTCCACTCAATTCTAGTATGTTCATTTCAGAAAAGAAAATCCATTTCAAACGGCCATCTGACTGACGAGGCCAAAATGTCATTCCAAAATTCAAATAGTTTGATTACGGTGGATTACATAATTTAATATTCATAGAGCACTCTTTTATATTTAGTGAACAAAATTCAAAGGTTAAAGTTTACTTCTAAATCCTTATTGTTGGGGAACATTAGCCCTGCTGATCTATTTAGTACAGGACCACAAATTTCCCAGTGTCCTGACACATTTATTCCTTTCAAATATTTACCCAGGGGCTGTTTTATGTTTCAAGTATGTTAGCGATGAGCATCTTCTGTTATATATTAAATATCTGCTTGCTTTAATGTCTGTAAGCTGCCATTCCCATTCATGATGGAGTCAAAATGGGTAGACTGGTTCTTGAGTTTTAAAACAGCTTGTCATTTTGTTTCCTGCTGCACAAATAAAAGGATGAATTTGAAGTGTGGTAAGTTGCGTGGCATTTCAGGATATGCTCAATTCGTCTCATGGGATCTATAATGTAATTATTGAATTTGTTCTGTTTAAAATCTTCCATGTAGCTGAGGTATTATTGGTTGTTCTGTTTCCATCTGGTATTTTTCCAGGCTGTGCTCATGAGGTTCAATTACTTGTTCATATGTGTGACTCTCTGGAAGCCCGCGAAAATAGCATTGTAGAAGGAAAGCCATCCCGTAGGCTGACGGCATTGCATGAATTGTATGTCAGTATGATTTGAGGCTCACAGCTGTGCGTTTTAATTGACTCTTAACCAGTCTACATAATCGTCAAGGCCTCATGTGTCCCAGGATTTCTTTTCAGAAAGGTTTGTAACAGGAAACGGGAAGTGGCGTGGGGACAGGATATCATTTACAAGTGTTAGGAGAGAACCAATGACTTTGTTTCCAAAACGAACAAGTATCACTTTTTAAATATATATTTTTATTAGATTTTTAAATTTTGTACAAATAGCGCAACAAAAATAAATCAATACAAAGCAGTACAGTACAAAACTAAAATTCTTGCAAATTTGTAAAAAACGAGACAGGATGAATTTAAAACAACAGGTTTAAGGAACCAGTGTCTCCCGTTTTAATACCGGATCCACAAAAAAACAGATTGGGGGTGAAAGAGGAGAAGGCCATAGAGGTACGATAGGATAACATCTCGGGCTGCACACCTTTGCCTTGCGAGATGATGACTTATAATATGGCTTGGAGGAAGTCAGATCAGATGGAGCCTATGAATTTGAGACAGGGTTCCCACACTTTACAGAATGCATCAGACTTAGAACGGATCACAGATGACAGGAATTCCATTGGGATATACTCCATGACTATTTTCTGCCAGTTTTAAATTGAATGATACTTGTCGCCGATCCAGGAACAAAATCTATTTTCATGAGTTGCAAAAATTAGGACATTGTACAGCCTTTTTTCATTAACGTCAGTAATTCTCCCATCTGAAGACCTAGAATCAGGAATAAATGATTAAGCTCTCGGGCTCTGTCAAATATCCTCTCCAGCTCCCTGACTAGATCAGACCAGACCAATAGGATTGAATCTTAACACATGTCCATGTACAGTGTATATAATCACCCTCGACTACCAGGCACTTTAAACACGTTGGGGATGTAACCGGATCAAGCCTGTGTCTGATGAGGTGTGAGATCTTCAGTATCTTAAACTGAGTCTCCTTCGTTCTATTGCAAACCAAGATTTTACTGACATAATCCTATATACTACCCCATGTCTCCTTGTCAATATTATTTGGCAGGTCTTTTTCTCAAGACTGAAAGGCACCCAATGTAATAAATCAGGATCTAGAACACAGGCCATTGTAAAACTTAGGGCACAATTCTCCGCACTCACGACAGTGCGGAGAATAGTGGGGTTCGTAAAATTTTACCGCCACGCTAGTCTGACGCCCTCCCGCTGTTCTCTCCCCCCCCCCCCCCCCCCCCCCCACGCCCGACTCCCGATACGAATCGCTGCCGCCGTTTTTTTACGGCCAGCAGCGATTCTCAGCTGGCCGATGGGCCGAGTTCCAAGCCCTTTACGGCTGATTTTACGAATGGCAAACACACCTGGTCTGGCCGTTCGTAAAAACGGCCGTAAAGTGCCGATTTTTAAAATCATGGCACTGATTGGCGCGGCAGTACCACGGCCGTGCCAAGGGTGCCATGGGCCCGCGATCGGTGGGCACCGATCGCGGGCAGCGGGTCCGATACCCGTGCACTCTTTGTCCTTCCGCCGCCCCGCCGTATCACTTTGCGGGGCGGCTGAGGGGCATCCCGGCCCGCGCATGCACGGGTTTCGCGCAAATGCGCGATGACGTCATCCGCGCATGTGCGGGTTGGAGTCTTCCAATCCGCGCATGCGCGGCTGACGTCATGTGACGCGTCAGCCGGCGCAAACTCTGGCAAGCGGGCTTAACGAAATTCGTTAAGCCCGCGATGCCGGAGTTTACGGCGGCGGCATGCTAGCCCCGACCGGGGACCAGAATCGGTTCCCGGTCGGGGAGGGGGAGGCTGGCGTCAAACCCGCCCGGATTTGACGCCAGCCTTACGATTTCTCCCTCTCTGGGAGAATCGCGCCCTTAGTGTCCGAAAGGTTAGGTGGGATTAAGGGGATGGGGGTAGGCCTCGAGTAGGGTGCTCTTTCAGGGGGTTGATGCAGAATCGATGGACCACATTGGTCCATTGATTCTGCATCAACCCCCTGAAAGAGCACCCTACTCGAGGCCTACCCCCATCCCCTTAATCCCACCTAACCTTTCGGATACTAAGTTTTACAATGGCCTGTGTTCTAGATCCTGATTTATTACAATGGTGTGGGTGAAATTAACAGTGCAAATTGACTATTCCTTCCCCCTTCCAAAGATGTCCAGATTTGTATCGTGACAGCTGGAAATATAACTCTTTTTCCCACAGCTATGACTAAATTCTTGAGTGAATGCTGGAAAAAACAGCAGTTCTGGCAGCATCTGTAGGGAGAATTAAATGAAAATGAAAATTGCTTATTGTCACAAGTAGGCTTCAAATGAAGTTACTGTGAAAAGCCCCTAGTCGCCACATTCCGGCGCCTGCTCGGGGAGGCTGGTACGGGAATTGAACCGTGCTGCTGGCCTACCTTGGTCTGCTTTGAAAGAAACGATTTAGCCCTGTGCTAAATCAGTCAGAGAAACGGAGTTAATGTTTTGAGACTATTTCAAGAACAGAGGGGGAAAATCTGTTGGATATTATGCTGTGGCTGGAAGAGATTGCAACACCAAATGCAGCAATCATAAGAACAAGAGAAAGATGATTCAAGTGCTGGGGAGGGGGAAGGAGTGTTTTTGCATTGAGACAAAAATGTATGGCAGTGTTCAAACTTTTTTTCCGGGGACCCATTTTTACCAACCGGCCAACCTTCGGGACCCAACCCGGTTGACCTTCGGGACCGTACCCGGCCGACCTTTGCGACCCAAGCCGGCCGACCCTCACGACCCACGCCGGCCGACCTGAGTGACCCACCATTTTCTCTTGCGTTGTTTGCTGCTGATAAAAATGGAGGAAATGGTTTTGGGTCCCTTTGGCCCTCGTACACGCTCCTCCAATGGAACCCGTTGGATGAAGGTGAAGCCTTCCGGTGTTGGAAAGTATGGAGTCTCCATCTGTCCAAACTTCTGCACTTTTTTCCTGTAAAATTTTATCAAATAAAATCCCCCCCGAACTTTGTTTTAAAAAAAAATGAAAAAAATTAAATTTAAATGAATAAATCCCCCCCCCGAACTTGTAAAACAAAAAGCTGCGACCGTTTAAAAAAAATAGTGGCAGCACTGCGTATGTGTGCCGGTGATCGTGCGCGCATGTGCAATGCGCCAAATCTTATTACATGTTCGCTGCCATTTTACAGGCTGCTTTCAGCCGGCGTTATTAAAAGCCGGCTGTTGCACGGGGATTTGCGCGATCGGGAGCGCCGCGAAGGACGGCTCCACGACCCTCCCGACACCCGTCCGTGACCCTCCCGACACCCGCCCGCGGGTCGCGCCCCCGAGTTTGAAGAACACTGATGTATGGAATGTTTTTTTTTAAAGGGATTAGGAAGGAGGAGAAAGGTCTGAAGTTGTTGAACTCAAATGTTGAGTCCTGAGGGCTGTAACGTGCCTAATCACCATCACAGCTTGCCTCCATCATTGCGGCCATTCTTCAGCTATCTAGATACTAAGCTCTGGAAGTTCTTCTGTAAAGCCCTACCTCTCTCTTACTTTAAAGCTCTCCTTAAAATCTTCCTCTTTGACCAAACTTATGGCCACTTCCCCTGTGCCACTAAGAAGCATCATTTTATTACATTGAAGGTGCTATATAAATAAAAGTTGGTGGGTTTGATGATCTGTCTTGTCTACCATGATTCCCATTTAGCATATGAAATCCTTTCGACAGGAGAACATGTTCAATGTGGCTTTTTGAACACATGGCTGTGTTTTGCAAAGTGGGAGCAGACCGCGAATTGAAGGAGAGGAAGCAACATTTTCATACCATGAAGGGGGGGGGGGGGCTTGTTTTGTTTTTTCCGGCACTTGCCTGTCCTGAGTTTGAACTGTGTAAAGCAAGCAGCAAAGTGGCTGCTGATTTGCTGCTGATCCGCCATCAAACATTCAGTACCATGTTCAAAAGATTTTCCAGTTATCCTTTCTCAACAAGTTTAAACTGGCACTGTACCCTTTCCCTTCCCCAGATAGTGACTTTTAAAAAGTGTTCATTCTTGCATATGTAATTGATTGTGAATGGCCCTGTCTGACAAGTTTAAATGGTGCACACAAAAAGTTTTTTTGAGGTCTCTGAGGCGATAAGAATTGATCACTTTTGGCCTGCAAACTGGTTTCTAACCTGCCGTTTGGCTGCTTGACTGTTGAGGAAAGATTGTTGTGTTCACCAGTACTTCCCTTCCTGCTTCCCTCTGGACCACCAATTAAAGCTCGACTGAGAAAAGTCTCATTTGTTTGATTTACATGTTTTTCTGCTTCACAAATCCATGTGTTCTGCGACTTCCTATGTTTATCATCTTATGGTATAGTAATAAATTAGCAATCCAGTCTTTAGCTTCAGTCTATAACTGCCAGCCAGTTAGTTACTAGACAACCTAGATTAAATTTATCAAAAGTACTAAAAATCTTTATCTGTTCATTATTGCACTGCCTGTTTCTGTGCTGAAAATCCTATGCACTTCCAACCGTCTTCATCTCACTTTCTCAGCATTACATTTATTTCTTTCTCTCTCATTCAACTTTCTTTTAAATTCATTTACGGGATGTGGGCGTTGCTGGTTAGGCCAGCATTTATTGCCCATCCTGAGTTGCACTTCAGAAGGTGGTGGTGAGTTGCCTTCTTGAACCGCTGCGGTCCTTCGGATGTAGATACTGTTAGGGAGGGAGTTCCAGGATTTTGCCCCAGGGACAGCGAAGGAGCGGCGATAGTTTCCCAAGTTAGTGTTGTGAGTGACTTGGAGGAGAACTCCAAATGGTGGGGTTCCCAGGTATCTGCTGCTCTTGTCCTTATAAATGGTTGTGATCGGAGGTTTGGAAGGTGCTGTCGAAGATCCTTGGTGAATTACTGCAGTGCATCTTGTAGATGGTACACACGGCTGCCACTGTTCGGCGGTGGAGGGTCTGAATCTTTGTGAAAGGAGGAGCAATCAAGCGGCTGTTTTGTCCTGGATGGTGTTGAGCTTCTTGAGTGTTGGAGCTGCACTCATCCAGACAAGTGGAGAGTATTCCATTACATTCCTGACTTGTGCCTTGTAGATGGTTGACAGGCTTTTGGGGGGGGGTCAGGGGATGAGCTACTTGCTGTATGGTTCCTAACCTTTGACCTGCTCTGGTAGCCACAGTATTGATGTGGCTAGTCCAGTTCAGTTTCTGATCAATGGTAACCCCCAGGATGTTGATTTATATGGGGGATTCTGTGATGGTAATGCCATTGAATGTCAAGAGGCCATGGTTATATCCTCTCTTGTAGGAGATGGTCATTGCCTGGCACTTGTGTGGCGCGAATGTAACTTGTCACTTGTCAGCCCAAGCCTGGATATTGTCCCGGTCTTGCTGAATTTGCACATAGACTGCTTTATTATCTGAGGAGTCGCAAATGGGGCTGAAAGTTGTTCAGTCATCCGTAAACATCCCCAAATCTGACATGCTGGAAGGCAGGTAATTGATGAAGCAGCTGAAGATGGTTGGGCACTACCCTGTGGAACTCCTGCAGTGATGTTCTGGAGCTGTGATGATTCACCTCCAACCACCACAACCATCTTCCTTTGTGCCAGGTATGACTCCAACCAGCAGAGAGTTTTCCTCATGATTCCACATTTAGCTAGGGCTCCTTGATGCTATACTCGGTCAAATACTGCCTTGATTTCAAGGGCAGTCAGTCTCCCCTCATCTCTGACATTCAGCGCTTTTGTCCATGCTTAAACGAAGGCTATAGTGAGATCAGGAGCTGAGTGACCCTGGTGGAACTCAAACTGAGCATCAGTGAGCAGGTTATTGCTGAGTAAGTGCCGCTTGATAGCACTGTTGATGACTCCTTCCATCACTTTGCTCATGGTGGAGAGTGTACTGATAGGGAGATAATTGGCTGGGTTAGATTTGTCCTGTTTCTTATGTACAGGACACAACTGGGCAATTTTCCACATTGCCGGGTAGATGTCAGTGTTATAGCTGTACGGGAACAGCTTGGCTAGGGGTGAGGAAAGTTCTGGAAGTTGCAGTTTTCAGTGCCTTCAACCGTTTCTTGATATCATGTAGAGTGAATCGTATTGGCTGAAGACTGCCATCTGTGATGCTGGGGACTCCTGGAGGAGACTGAGATGGATCGTCCTCTCGGCACTTCTGGCTGAAGATCGTTGCGAATGCCTCAGCCTTATCTTTTGCACATATGTGCTGGGTTCTTCTATCATTGAGGATGGGGATATTTGTACAGCCTCCTCCAGTGAGTTGTTTAATAGTCCACCACCATTCACGGCTGGGTGTGGCAGGACTGCAGAGCTTAGATCTGATGCGTTGGTTGTGGAATCACTTAGCTCTGTCTATTACTTGCTGCTTATGCTGTTTGGCACTCAAGTAATCCTGTGCTGTAGCTTCAGGTTGACGCCTCATTACCGGTATGCCTGGTGTTGCTCCAGGCATGCTCTCCTGCACTCTTCATTGAACCAGGATTGATCCCCTGGCTTGGTGGTAATGGTAGAATGGGAGATATACCGTACCATAACGTTGCAGATTGTGGTTGAATACAATTCTGCTTTTCCTGTGTGCCCACAACGCCTCGTGGATGCCCAGTCTTGAGTTGCGAGATCTGTTCGAAGTCTATCCCATTTAGCACGGTGGTAGTGCCACACAACACGATTGAGGGTATCCTCAATGTGAAGACGGGACTTTTTCTCTACAAGAACTGTACGATGGTCACTCCTACTGATACTGTCTTGGACATCTGCAGCAGGCAGATTGGTGAGGATGAGGTCAAGTATGTTTTTCCCTCTTGTTAGTTCCCTCACCACCTGTTGCAGTCCCAGTCTAGCAGCTATGTCCTTTATGACCCAGCCAGCTCGGTCTGTGGTTGTACTACCGAGCCACTCTTGGTGATGGACATTGAAGTCCTCCACCCAGAGCATATTCTACGCTCTTGAACCTTCAGTGCTTTCTCCAGTGATTCTTCCAAATGATGTTCAACTTCCCTACATTGGCCTCAACCATGCCCTGTGGTAACAGGTTCCACTTTCTCATCTTTCTCTGAGTAAAGAGGTTTGATCCTCAGATCCTTATTGGATTTAATGGTCGCTGTTATCTTTATGGCCCCTAGATTTAGTGTCTCCCACAATTAGAACAGCAGCTCTCCATACTCCCCTAGCTAATCTCCCAATTTTAAAGACTTCTATCAGGCTACCTCTTAGTTGCCTTAATCCAGAGAAAAGAGCCTAGGCCTCTTCAATCTTTCTTAATCGGTATAACCTCTCAGTTCTGGTGTCATCCTTTATGAGTGGGAATTAAGCCCCACATTATATTCAGGGTACATTCAGTGGGTTCATTTCCTTTGGGAAAGTTACATTTATTTAAGATGAGAACAGTGACATTTTGTTTCATAACATGTCCTCTTTGAATACACCACATTGTGTGGGAAGTTTGAGGTCAATTTATTTTCAGTGTTTTGAATTGAACTTTTATTTTCTTGTTGTTTTCTAGGACTTAGTTGTGACAACTATTTTTGCCTTCGTGTGGTTGGTCTCCTCTTCAGCCTGGGGGAAAGGCCTCACTGATCTCAAATACTCTACAAATCCAGAGACCATCATAAAAAATGCTAACGTTTGCAAAGGATTCGCTGACTGTTCTTCAGCAGGCGTGTCCGGCATGGGAAGCTTGAATGTTTCTGTGGTACGTGTGCTTAGTTTAATTTAATTCTCCATCTCCACCTATCTTGTGGTAAATAATTTTCCTGCAATAGTTGATTGACATTGTGTTAAGGCTTAAATGATGCTGTAGACTTAGAAAATGAACAGCACGCACATGGGGTTGGCAGGAGATGCAGAAAGAAATTTGGGGAGGGCATTATCTTTTTGGGGGGGTAGGGTGCTTGACTACTTCATGTGTGATGTTCCTTTGCCTATTTGTAATACTAATTCAGTTTGTTGTGTTGCTACTATTGTGCACTTGAAAATCTTTGAGCGTGTCATTCAGTCTGAAAACTTCAAAAATACTATTTTCAAGCCCTATTGGATAAGTCTGTCTCTGAATGCTCCCGGACGCCTGTGGGGTTCTGCTGTAATGATTGCTCACAGCAGATGCCTCCAGCATATCATATGACCTGGCCGTGCGTCAAATTAGTGTTTCGATCTACACCCATGATATTTTAAGGGTCTGGAAGCACTGCGGAAGAACTAGATCCATTACAAGAGTGAATCCTGTCCCTAAAAGGGCTCCAGACCTTTACATTCACATACGAGGCATTACTGCCAGTTCGTAGCTACACAGCTACTTTGCAGGAACAGTAGCCTGGTGGTTATGTTACTGGACTAGTAATCAAAATAATGACCCAGAGATGTGGGTTCAAGATCTAACATCGAAACTACGGAATTTAAATTCAGTTAATTCAATAAACCCAAATAAAAAGCTGATCTCTGTAGTGGTGACCGTCAGATAACTGGATTGTTGCAAAAATCCATCTGTTCGCTCATGTCCTTTTTGGACGGGAATCTGTCCCTATCTGGCCTGGCCAACATGTGACTCTCAGCAACGTGGCTCACTCCTAACTGTCCTCCATAATGGTGTATTGAGCCAGCGAGGTCTATCAGACTGCTATGAAAATGTCAAATGAAAATAAAATCAGATGGCCCAGCTGGCATTAACCTAGATTAATAACACAACAAAGGCACACCGGCCTAAACGATACTGCCATGTCATCCTCGTTCAGCATCCAGAGGCATGCCAAAATTGGGACAGAAATAGCCTGACGTAATACTACTCATTGAATCACAGCTTGCAGACAATTTTTCAAAAGCCATTTACGGGACATGAGCATCGCTGGTTTGGCCAGCATTTATTGCCCTTGAAAAGGTGGTAGTGAGCTGCTGTACTCCATTTAGCATAGGTACATCCACAGTGCTGTTAGGGGCAGGGACCTCCAGGATTGTGACCCAGCAACAATGGAGGAATGCAATAGATTTCCAACTCCGGATGGGAATAGATTTTCCAATAGATTTCCAACTTGGAGGGGAATCTCTAGCTGGTGGTGTTCCCATGTATCTGCTGAGGCTGTCCTAGATGGTAGCGGATCTGGAAGGTGCTGCTTGAGGAGCCTTGGTGAGTTCCTGCAGTCTATCTGGTAGATGATACACACTGCTGCTACTGTGTGTCTGGGTGGAGGGAGTGAGTGGGATGTAGATCAAGTGGGCTGTTTTTCCTGGACGGTCCTTGAGTGTTGTTGGAGCTGCACTTATCCATGCAAATGGAAAGTATTCCATCACACTCCTGACTTGTGCCTTGTAAATGGTGGACAGGCTTTGGGGAGTCAGGAGATGAGTTACTCGCCACAGGTTCCTAGACTCTGACCTTCTCTTGTAGCCACAGTATTTATATAGCGACTGACCAGAAACTGAACTGGGCTAGCCACATAAATACCGTGGATACTCAGTGGCTGGGAATTCTCTGGCAAGTAACCTACCTTCCAACTCTCCAAATCCTGTCCGCCATCTACAAGGCAGCTCAACAACATCCAAGACAAAATTGCAAGCTTGATTGGCACATTATCCATCAGCATAAACATTCACTCCCTCCACCATCAACACAGCGGCGGCAGTGTATACTATCTACAAGATGCACTGCAGAAAGTCACTCAGATTCCATTGACTTCCAAATTTGTGACCTCTACCACCTACCACTTAGAAGGGCAAGAGCAGTAACCCATGGTATCACCACAACCTGCTATTCCCCCTCATGATCTCTCACCACCCTATACCAAGTATACTGCCATTCTTTTTTTGCTTGGTCAAAATCCTTGAACTCTCTTTCAAACAACAGAGAGTGTAGCTACACAACATGGACTGCAGAGACTCAAGAAGATGGCTCAGCGCCACCACCATAAGGGCAATTAGGGATTTGCAACAAATGGTTGCCTTGCGAGTCATGTCCACATCCCATCAATGTATGGAAATCAAACAAAATTTTTGTTGCCACTGGACCAGGAGGTTCATTGCCACCTGAAAGCAAGTTGTACCCCTCATCTTTTGTGACTTCAAGTTTGTCAACATTGGTTGGCGCAAGGAAGAGATGCCGCCAATCCATGTCATGCAGAATAACCCAGGATACGGTCTACAGGATTATTTGCTCTATGTCAAGAAGCCATTCCTCCCACTACCTGGGAAAGATATGGGACCTTGGGCACCAGTATTTGTGGGGTGGAGGGGAAATGGGAATACCTCATCATCTTCAACTGTATCCCGCGTAAAGGGGCTCCCAGGACCCTCTGACAGAGAGAATACTTGAAGCCTCCTTTGTGGAAGATGAGATTCCTAACATGCAGGGTCATGTGGATTCATCATTGTTGGCGGCACTTTGGATCCTCTTCTTTGGTGTCCATGGGTTTGGAGACAACTGGAGTCTCAATTCTTTTTTCCTTTTGAATTCTGCTTTATCCCTGTAGGTCACATAGTCACTTATTTTCCCCTGTGATCAGCAGGAACACGTGATGGTCTGCACAAAAAACGATCTTTAAGCCTCCTTAGAGCTGAATGGCGCAGTGGAAGCACGCTGGGCCCATAACCCAATGGTCGATCAAAACCATTCTCTGCTATTTACGTTTGTTGTTACAGCGAAAAGGAATATTCAGCTGTTCCTCACAAATATATCTGATATTTCTTTGTGGGTGGCACGGCGACACAGTGGTTAGCACCGAAGACCCAAGTTCGATCCCGGGCCAGGGTCACTGTCCGTGTGGAATTTGCACATTCGCCCTGTGTCTGCGTGGGTCTCACTCGCACAACCCAAAAATGTGCAGAGTAGGTGGATTGGCCACATTAAATTGTCCCTCAATTGGAAAAGAAATTAAATGGTTACTCTAAATTTATTTTTTAAAAGCGCTGAGTATTGGCTCATTTTGCATCACTTCAGTTGATGAATTTTGATGTGTTCCATTCTTCCTTTGCAGGTGTTTGGTTTCCTCAACATGATCCTTTGGTGCGGCAATGCGTGGTTCGTGTACAAGGAGACCAGCTGGCATGCTCCACCAGAACCTCCTAAACAGGATCCAGGGAATGTGGCAGCCCCGCAACCACCTCAAAATCCATAGTGGATGTAGCTAAAAAATTGTTGAGGCATGTGTTTGAAAACTCACTAAGGCATACAGTAGGTTTCATAATTACTCATAACACTGCATTAGCTTGTTGGGAAGATGTGTCCGTTGTATTTACTATTTGTGCTTTTGTGCCATATGCCTTTTTGGTAGGTGGAGATGGAGGAAATAAGATGAATGTGTGTAGTCCTTTTTAAGTTGGGGTTTACAGTGAAATAATGTGCAGACACTGTCAGCAATAGTGTTCGTAATCTGTTATACCACATATGTAACACAGTGAAGCCCTTTCAAGATCTGTCTAACATGCCAGCCATTTCTGTCTCAGGTGGTGTTTATTACAGAGTATTTATAGTGTATGCCTTAAATCTCTAATGATCAGTAACTGACTACCTGTTAAATTTAGTCTTCCTATCGCCCTCATCTTGATGGGAAGCATTAAATGCATGATTTGCATATACTAACAAGCTATTCTGGACTATAAAAAGTAGGTGATTGCTCTTGAATTTCTTTTGAATGAATAGGATGTACGTTTTTGATTTTTAAAGTTGTCTTTTGTAAGATTAGCCTCATACTTGACCTATGTTGTACTGGATACAAATAGCTTGGTACATGAAAGATGTCAATCTTTAAAGGGCTGTGCTGTACTACACCATTCAAGCCATCGCAATGAGAAGAATTTTTGTTGGATTACCGAAAACACGTATCAGTTTTTTCTCTGCTTAGTCTATTTTCTTGTACAGAAATTATGGAAAGAATGTGAGCAAGAAATTATTTCTTTTGGCCAAATCTGCACTTGCTTTTTTCACAGGGGTGTGAAATCATTAGTTTCTTTTGTACAATACTTGATAAATAGCACTTTCTCAAGTTTTGTGTAGTTCCAATCTAGGCTTGTCTGATTGTTTATTTTTCAGTTCAGAGCAGTAAAAAAAAAAAAAAAAATCCTAATTGTCATTATGACCCACTTTCATTAGAAATTACGTAATTTGTAAAATGAAGGTCGTTTGATATAAGCTTGAAAATATTTGTTTCCAAATCTTTGCTTGCTTTGTCTCGCTGTCTTAAAATGTATTGATTTTTGACTGGTGCTGTTATTCAATGGTTAAGGCCTGTCGCACGATGTGGTAAATTACCAAATGTATTTGAGCTTTTTTTTTACACATATATTTGTACACATACATAAACTGCCTCCTTTTTTGATTTTGGAATTATGCTTTTGTTCGCAGTTAATCCTCCAATTGGCTGGATGCTTATGGAGGGGGCAGGGGGAAAAGGAGGAGGGCAAAAAAAAATGATTTGCCTCGTATCCGTTGTCAAAAGATCAATGTAATAATTCCAGATTTTCACTGAACTTAAGTGCCTTTTCCTCATCAGACACTGGCTTGTATTTTGAAAATGGAATTCTCAGAACTGTCCATGTATTTGGTTGGATGTGTGCTGCTGAAAGACCTCAAAGATGCGTCAAGTATTTTGCCAAACTTGGTAAATGTTTTGGCCTTGTGAGATGGTCTGTTCTGTTTTTAAAGGCCTCTGTTTAAGAATTCGGGAAAAATAAATAAAAGATTTTCTGTTGTTGATTGCCCTTTTTAAAAAAATAAATGTGTATATAAATCTTGCTGAAGTAAAATGGTGGGTCGCACACAGGCAAACTTGGACCATGAACATTTTTATAACTTAAGGCCATCTTGAGTTTTACTATCCTTAATTATTTTTTGAAGAGAATTTGTGAGAGAATTCTGTTTCTTCCATTTCTAGTTTTAAATTGTGTCGAATGTTATTTGACAGTAGAAATTATATGAAGAATACATTTTTTTGCTCAAAATCTTCTTACTGTTATCGGCAATTTCTGGAACTGCAGGAGTATTTTTTTAAAGTTTGAGAACTTCATAAATGCGACCACCTTTAAATGAAATGCAATGGCTTAGAGGTTCGTGAAGTGAAAATGTTTGGTTTCCAGTTTGAACTGTGGTGACTTGGGTGAATAGAAGATGCCAGCTCTTGGGCCACACTTTAGCTGTGCAGTTTAATCTCTGGAGGAAGGTCCTGCACTGTTATCTCTCTGCTCCTTCTGGCTACACTAGAAAGCAAGTATCTCTGTCTCCTGTAAGTCGAACAATCGATGAGTCATCAACAGGTTAGAGAGCTTTGCTCTTCCATCCAAAAGCTCCAGCTAGCTTCGAGCTGTTGGAATTTCAGTCCTGTCTCAATTTCCTAACTGAATTCCCAAATATTAACCTGCTCCTGACATCACGAGTGCTTGCTTTCTCTCAAACTATTCATGACCATTCAGAACTAGTGCGTAGGAAAACATCAGCTTTTCCCCCCACCTCACCGCATTGTACCGCCTCTGTGCTTGGGAAAGTCAAAAGACCTTTTGGGCTCAGGATTTCTGATACATAGATAAACAACAGCAAGAAAACAAAGGGGGGTGGGAGGGGGTAGCTGCTTGGCTGACAGATGAGCATCATCAAATTGGCTAATGAGTCTTTTTGCCTTCCATTTGGTGTAGGAAGGCAGTGCGTCACAAGAATGGATCTGTTTGACTAATGGCTTGGAGCCTTGAGGCAAGTCATGTGATGGAACCTCTAGGACTGCATTTAATCATAGTTGGCAGCCCTCGGTGATACTGCTATATTGTAAATAAGATAGAGAAGTGATGGCACGAAAGTGAAGCAGCTAAAGGAATGATGGTTTGTTAATTGCAGGTTTTATTTGTTACCTTTAATTGCTACTATTTTAAGTTTCCCAACACTTGAAACTTGCCTCTTCGGCTCAGGGCAGAAGGAAGTTTCCCATAAGCTGAACATGTCATAGAAACATAGAATTTACAGTGCAGAAGGAGGCCATTCAACCCATCGAGTCTGCACCGGCCCTTGGAAAGAGCACCACACCCAAGCCCACATCTCCACCCTATCCACGCAACCCAGTAACCCCACCCAACCTTTTTGGACACTTGCGTGGCAATGTAGCATGGCCAATCCACCTAACCTGCACATCTTTGGACTGAGAGGAGAAACCGGAGCACCCGGAGGAAACCTACGCAGACACAGGGAAACTGTGGAAACTCCACACAGACAGTGACCCAATCTTGAAATCGAACCTGGGACCCTGGAGCTGTGAAGCAACTGTGCTAGCTACTGTGCTGTCTCCAATGAACTGAAGCTAGCTTTTTCTACATGTGTATTATGCATTGTGATCAAATGTTAACTTTTATTGTCCAGTATCTTCTACGGTAGTATGACCTGGAGCCAAAAAAATAAATCTGCTTGTTAGATGATCAATGCAACAATCTCGCAGCTAAGTATGTATCTCAATATTTGAGTGACGGGCTAATTAATACTGTGCAAGTAAGGAAACAAGGTAACTTCTAAAATAAATCTCACCGTCAACTTCTGCAGCACTCTTCACAGTAAAATATATTGTGTGCCTGAATGTCCTTTTTAGCAGCTAAAGGTAACTCTTCTGACCGTAAAGTACTCTGAAACTGGGTCAGGAGCGATGAATCCCTGGTTAGAATTTACTTCTTCGCAAACCTTCCTGACTCACTCTAGTCTTTGTTTTCTTGCTGTAAGGGAAACCAACCACTTCACTTCTTAAAGCTTTCCCAGTCCTCCATGTCTGATTTAGCAGTAGATATGTCAGTTAGCCTTGTTAGGTTGTGGACCTGTCTTTGAATTGACCACACGCTGCTGACCAAACTTAGAGATTGGATTATTGAAGATGATGCCTGAGAAATTCTGGACCTCAAAGTTTGAATACATAACAAAATGATTATGAAATCCTATTATTTACAGTATGAAAACTCACAAGCATTGAGGAGATTTTGACATAGAACTTGAAGGTTGTGTCGGCCATCAATATTTGACATAATTTGCATATATGCCAGCTGCTTGACTAAAATAAGAGAAATGTTAGTTAATTCTGAGATCATGTAAGGCATCTTGGAGCAATGTGCCAAATTTCCAAATATTTGGCCCACGCATTAGAGCCATATCATCATTTAGTATTGAAGTTTATATTACCCCAGTGTGAAAGGTATAAAATTGAAGGCTTTCTCATCTACAAATGGAAGTAATGTCTAGTTTTAGAACTGTTCAGCGGTTCTTCAACAAGATGAAAATTCTTTCAACACTAATACCCGGTGGTACAGATACAGAAGCAGAACCTCCTTCGGGAGATGTTGCTCATCGTGTGCGGACATCATTAACTTCAAGATATTTTAAACTCATTCATAGGATGTGGGCATCGCTGGCTAGGTAAAGATTTATTGCCACACCCTAATTGCCCTGCAAAAGGTGCTGGTGAGCTGCCTTCTTGAACTGCTGCAGTCCATGTGGTATAAGTAGATCCACAGCACTGTTAGGGTGGGAGTTGCAGGGTTTTAACAAAAGGTCCAGGTCCATAAAATTTCCCATCTGCCTCTGCCTTAGCCCAGCTTCTACTGCAACCATCATCCATGCCCTTGTCACCTCCAGAATGTATTTGTCACTTCCAGGCTCACTATTTTAATGCTCCGTTTGCCCTGCCCTGTTCTTGTGCTCTCTGACCTACATTCGTTCTTAGTTAGCTTTGTTTTTGCTTGTGTTCAAATCCATTTGTGGCAAAAGCCCAGCTTTTTCTGTTACCATCTCCAATTCTGTGACCCTTTAAGAGCTTGCCTTCCTTAAACTTTGGCATTTATGCATCTCAAAATCTCTTTTTGTCTCAACATGATGGCTGTCTTCAGTTGTTAGGGCCATAACCGTTGGAACAACCCCCTCCCCCCCGACATTAAATACAAATTCTGTTTGAATTGATGTTCTTGGGCTCAGCACTTTAGAAATACGAAGCACGAGCAAAGGCAATGAGCAAAGCATTGTCACTGCCCAACTGGGCATTGGGAAGAAAATTCGAATACATTTCTGTTGCAAAGACTGAAGAGAGCAAAAGAAAGTTCTTGCACACTTTTTAAGTCAAGAGTTTAAAATCACAAGGTTATACAATGAGCAGGATGAGCTGTAGACAAGGGAATTGGATGCAAATGTGCTTGCATTGAAAGTGCATAGTTACTGTAAAAGGACAATTTGGTGTAGGAAATCGAAACTGAAAGTGCGATAACATCTGTTTCTGTTAAACGCTAGCTTATTTTTGTTGTTGTGGAACAATTATTTGAGACGCTGCTGTTTTCCTGAAATAGTAATGCGGGGGAGGAAACCCTGAAATTAAATAAAATATGAAAAACGAGAACTAAAGTTTTGACTGTATTTTCTGAGGCCAAATCAAAAATATTAAACTTGGACATAATCCTAAAGCCAGTAGTTTCCCTGGCTTCCCCTGCTCTGTCACTTTAACTGTCAGGAGCCCTGTTTGCTAATATGTAGGGGATTTCCATCAACCCACTTGGGGTGAAGGCAGCACGCGGCGTAGTGGTTAGCATTGGAACTGAGGCGCTGAGGACCCGGGTTTGAATCCCGGCCCTGGGTCACTTCGTATAGAGTTTGCACATTCGCCCCATGCCTATGTGGGTTTCACCCCCAAACCCAAAAGATGAGCAGGTTAGTGGGCCACACTAAATTGCCCCTTAAATGAAAAAAAATAATTGGGTACTCTAAATTAATTTTTTTTAAACTCTCTTGGGGTACAGAGAAAATCCTGGCAGACTTTTTCTTCCATGCGCTGAATCAGTTGATCCCTTGTGTTCCTCCCAGAACGTCAGAATCTTCAGTGGGTTAAGGTAAACTGACTAATTCCAACAACAGCCTACTCCGCATCTCAGAACTAGTGTCTAAAATAAGGTGTCATTATGTTCCTGCACCCTCCCCTCTATTTAATATGTTAATGGAAAAATCCTATCTCAACCTCCCCACTATTCTTTTTCTGTCTGGTCAGTGATTCTCTCTCTCTCTCTCTCTCTCCCCCCCCCCCCCCCCCCCCCCCCACTACGCACACCCACACAGTCTGCAGGACCAGAGGAAAATCTTTCTCCTTTGGTGCTGCTAATGAATGTTTTCCCTTCATCCTCCAATATTTTTACTCTCTTGCCAAACCAGAGATAGAGTGATCTGCGTGCATGCACGTACCATTTTTAACTTCCCGCATTTTTTTCTCCCCTCTTCCTGACCTCATGTTTTTATTTCCTCCACATCTCTTCCTTTGTTTTTTTTATTTTGCATTCTGTTTATTCTCCTGTGAATGCTTCTCCATTCATCCCTACTTATCCTGCATCTTCCATTTTGTGTTCCTCTTTCTGCCTGCACATCCTTCATACACCCTTCATGCTTTAGCAACTTTGCAACACTGATGACAGCCGGTCCCAGGAAATGTAAAACAAAAACCCAAAATAATGTAGGCCCAAGAAAGGGCGAGAGGCTGGAAGGAGCTTTTTTTTTAAATTCGTGCATGGGAGGTGGGCGACCCAGGCTGGGCCTGCATTTATTTTCCATCCCTGATTGCCCTTGAGAGGGTACTTAAGAGTCAACCACGTTGCTGGGGATCTGGCACCTGGACAAGATAAAGGTGGCAGATTTCCTTCCCTAAAGGAATTTAGTGAACCAGATGGTTTTTTCTGACGATTGACAATGTTTTCGTGATCATCGTTGGACTTTTAAATCCAGATTTTTTATTGAATTCAAATTTCACTAGCTGCAGTGGCGGGATTTGAACCTGGGTCCCCAGAGCATTACTCTGGGTCTCTGTGTCCAAAGACAATAAAACGCCTCTCATGGCCACTGTTCTGGGTCATGACCCACGATGCATGGTCAGATGGTCCAAGTGTTACGATGGGAGGAGTATCTCTCTAGCCCCACTACAGGTCAAATCATAAGTGTAGGTGTTTAATTCATTCACCAATTGTTACCTTGGCTGCTGCTAGACCTAGAAAAATAGACCAACCAGGCTTCTTTAAATAAACTCAGAATAATTGAAAACAAGTTGTAAAACTGGTTAACGTACAAATTGTAATCTGGAAGTGTAACGGTTTACCCCTGTTTAAATCCCAGCGCACCCACACACAGGATAAGACAAATAAGGTTTCTGAGGAGGCTGGCACATGGGAACACTGGCTTTTTAACTCTCTTGTCACCGCTTCACTGGCTTTCAAATACCATCGTTATCCCGAGGTGCGAATTCTCTGGTGGAAGGTGAACTCACTCTGGGCTGCAGACAATACACGAGAGAAGCAATCTTCCTTCATACCCATAGTTTGTTCTTGAGGCACATACTAAGTTCAAAAATATGTTCAAAAGAGCTTTTCTCAGGCCGGGTGTTTACAACCAGACTACAGGAGCCCACAGCCTATCACAGCTGTTTCTTCTATTTTAAGTCAAGTAAACAAAATCACTCTTAATCTCCCCAGAAGAGTTCTACTCTAAAGTCCTCCCCTTTTTGATCGAACAGCCTTCCCACATGTATAGAACATAGAACAGTACAGCACAGAACAGGCCCTTCGGCCCTCGATGTTGTGCCGAGCAATGATCACCCCACTTAAACCCACATACACCCAACAATCCCCCCATTAACCTTACACTACGGGCAATTTAGCATGGCCAATTCACCTAACCCGCACACATCTTTGGACTGTATGTGACACGCTATGACATTCCCATTCTCAGCTGGTCACTTAGCTGAATTTGTGTGATTTCTTGGGAAAGAAAACTGCTTGTTCACGTAGTCAAACAGACTTGGGGGAAGTGGGAGGATGACCACATTTTCTAAAAATAAATACTAATATACCTGGGGAAGCTGATAATTCTGCCTGGGGCAGATTTACTAAAATGGGTGTTGGTGTGTGGCTGTGTTCCGAATACTCAGAAGCCCCAATCAGTGGATCCTGTTCCCTCTGCAAGAGGCCGGGTCAGAGTTACAGGGACTAATTTTATGGGCACAACTTTACTTCTTTTGAAGGAGCACATTAAATATTAAAAGGTACGGTGTGTTATTCCCTGTGAACTGTGAATGGATAGAATGTAACGTACAAATAGAATTGGTGTAATAAATGAGGGATGACATTTTCTTTTCCAAAAATGACTGCATATTGTGCAAGAATTGCAATCCATCTGCTCCGTTACAAATGGGGTATATCCATCTGTGAGTGGCCTACACCAGGTCTTTGGAGGCATTGGCCCAAGATAAGGACATCTTGAGACATCAGGAGGGACCAAAGGATCTGAGGCAACCAGTGATGGGAGGCTCGTAGGTTATTTTGACGAGCTCAAGGCTGCTTTGTTTGACAGGGAAGAGTCTATCTTACACTGGGAAGAGGATTGTGAATCTTGCTAATTAGCAGAATTGTGAGAAAACAAAGTCAGCTAATGGAAGAGTTTCAGTGACTGGAAAGGACAAATTCCCACTGTTTATAGAAGTCACCCATGCAATAGATACAAATAAGCTTTTGTTCATTGATTCTCTCAACAAACACTTTCAATTGTTATTGACCTCCATCGTTTATAACAAGTTGGCTCATTTTTGTTGGTGTCGTGTAACAGGCGCTTGCATTTCTTAACGCCACCTGAAAAAACATGAAAGCATAGTGTGACAGTGGACCAGATCAATGTAAATTGAACTTTATTTAGATGCATTGATTTTTTTTTTCCTGGTTTCCCATTGCACGCTAAGCCTCATTTAAGAGAGTGGGAATGTCGTAGCGTGTCACATATAATGTGGGAAGGCTATTCGATCAAAAAGGGGAGGATATTAGAGTACAACTCTTCTGCATTGCTGGAAACAAAAGCGTATCTGTTTAGAGAAAGAGATAGCTGCAAAGTTCAGTGGAGGCAAACAATTGCTGCATTCAGAACATGTAAAAGCTAACCGGGCTGATAACTTTTGAATCACTGCCAGCCAACTTTACTTTCTCTATAAATAAACCTAGAAAATGAAGAATTTAACTCTACAAAATGCTCCTTAGATTATGCAGTCACGAGATTTTAAATATCAAGACTAAAGCACAGGGCTAAATCGCTGGCTTTGAAAGCAGACCAAGGTAGGCAAGCAGCACGGTTCAATTCCCATACCAGCCTCCCCGAACAGGCGCCGGAATGTGGCGACTAGGGGCTTTTCACAGTAACTTCATTTGAAGCTTACTTGTGACAATAAGCAATTTTCATTTCATAAAGAAGACTGTCTATGTTTCTAAGGTGCACCAGACCTGTCGAAAATGGACGGCTGTCAGTGTGGTAGTAAATGTATCCAGCTATATATATATATATATCGTAAGATACTGTACACATTTTTGAGTTTTCAGTGACAGTTTTACTGCTCAAATTTCTGCATATCATTGCAGAAAATCTTTGACACCGTGTCTCTGTTATATCCAGTTGAGCTCTGATTTTCTTTTTCCAGCTTGCAGCAATTGTAAATTTAGAAATTACTAAAGTCGAACTAGAGTATTGAAAGGGTGATTAATTTTTCAGGTATTCCATAGATCCCGCCCACCCGAAGAAGATTTAGATTTTTGACACTTTATTGTTGGGCCTTTCAAGCCCCAAAAAATCTTTCTTCTTGGGTTAGATTTGAAACAAGAAAATAATGGCAATTTAAAGATGTCAGAAATTAACATAGAGAAAAGTCAAATATAATTGAGAGCTTCACTACAATTATCACAAACATCAATTTCAACTTTTATCTTTTTTTCAACCTGTTGTTTAAAAACAACTTATCTTCTGGGACTTCTTGCTAAATGTTGCTAAGTGTGCTTTACGCTTAATTTGCTCTGTTTAATCACCTTGCTCTAGAGTCGCCAGGTATCTTTATGATACCACCACGAGGTTCAAGTTTAAATGCTGATCAAAAACTCAATACACCAGTTAGTAAGGTTCAAATCAAAACACATTTATTATATACACAGTCAATCGCTACTCATGCATAAAATACTACTCATTAGACTATTTCTAACACTAACAGGCCAATACTTAGCTTTGGAAAAGGGACCCACTAGGTCAGGGGAACAATTGGCCTCTCGTTCGATCCTGAGTGCAGGCTTCCAGCTGGTATGGACTAATGGTTAGGAGCGCCTATCTCGTAGCGTGTGTTGACTGGACACTTACTTGTTGGTGCAGCTGCTAGGCAGGTCTCTGTCAAGGGTTGTTTCGAGCTACTGGGAGACCCTGCCAAGACGATCGAACTGAACTTGGGGACTCTATTTTATAGTTCCATGGGGTTTTGTGCCCTTGTGGGCGGGCCCTGTACCTGGTTCCAATTGATTGGACTAAGTTCTGATCATTTGAATTGATTTCTCCAATACTGGAGCTGTTCCCTGATCGCTGGGCGGTTCCTTAGTGTCCGTTGACCTTCCTTTGTCTTGGCTCCTGCTGGCGTCGAGGAGTCTGGTTTGGTCTTGATTACTTCAATGTATCTAATTGTTCCTGGGGATTGCTCATTAATATGTAGATGGCTTTTGGTTTCGGTTCTGACTGGGTTCTGCAAGTCTTAATACACAGGAAACCTTGTACCTGCTTGTTTTCCTGTCCTTGGCTGAATTTCCCTGCATTCTTAGCGGGCTTCCATTTTGGAATCGGGAAGTGGCCAATCCAGGTGGCTACAAACTAAAAATTCTATATTACAATAATTCAAAAATAAAGCACACAATAGGAATATAGGATCATGACTAATCTATATCTTTACTCCCATCTACTTGCCTTTGTTCAATATGCTTGTTACACTTGCCTAAGAATCTCGGTGTTGAAATTCTCAATGGCTAATCTTCAATAGATCAAGGGAACCCAGCTATGTTTGGGTAATTAAATTGAGAATAGCTGTGTTACACTCAGTCAAGTGCATACCTGTCGCAGTGTGCCAACTCAACATTGTTACAATTGCACAGCTCGAGGCTCTTCCCTGTCTGGATGGTGGTCTGTAACTATAGTACAAAGTTGGAAAATAATCTTTTTATTAAGAGCTTCCATCTCACTGAAAGGGTAGCCGGGAGATCCAACAAACTACTCTGAAAACTCTGCGCGCATTTTGATAGCTGTAAATTGCAGCACAGCAGCTGAAGCAACCCACAACACATTTAACAAGACTCTTACTTAAAAAAAAGTAAATATCCTTGAAGTTTCCCAATGTTAATAGATCATGTTAATAGGAAATTCTTGGATCCAAATCTGCATCTTGGCCAAGAAAATAAATCAGTTCTTCTTTGCACCGTACTCTGTACCTGTTGAAATCCACCTATTAATTTTTGATGTACACTGTTTACATGCAAATAACTGAAGGCATTAACTTTGCTCACCAACAGTGGCGAAGATGACCAGATGCCACAGCTCTCAAACCTGCAAGCAATCATTTCGTATCATACATCGCTGCACTAGTAACATTCCAAATATGGGATTCTCATTCCAAATTATTTAAAATGAGTAAAAATTTTATTTGTGCCCCTACTTATTTTCAAACCCTGGCAATTCTCTCTGTGCAGTGACAGGAATGTACAATAAAACTAATATATTCATGACAAAGGACATCCTGCTGATTTTTAAAATGTACTGTAGCAAGCCTTGGAGCCAACAGATGACACATTAGTCTGATATGAGCCATAAAATTCCTTTTAAGAAAAGTTAAAAGCTTTTAATGTTGCATTTTTATTATGTATTTATTAAACATTAACTTCTTGGGGCTGTATGCGCACTAGAAACAATTTGATGGACATTAACTTTGTGCGATTGTGTAAAGCGGTTATCGAAAATTGTTAATTGTAGATAATCTAATGAAGAGTGATAGAAGCAACCAGTCCAACACATGAAGCAGGGAAAATGGTAACACTTGCTTATCACGCCAATATGTTCTATGTGAGATTGAAGAAGCCACGTTCACAAGGATTTAATGGAGACTGAAAGATTCACCGAGCTTTGACTAAAGAGTGGAATCTCCAGGTTAGCCATGAAGGTCAGTTGGGGGATTGGAAGTTACCAAGTTGGGAAAGGAAAAGAAAGAAGACTGTGAGCAAAGAATGGCTTTGGACTGATTCTGTGAGAATAATGGGTGGGATTCTCTGACCCCCGCCGGGCCGTAGAATCACCGGGGGGGGGGGGGGGGGCGTGAATCTTGCCCCCGCCGGCTGCCAAATTCTCTGGCGCAGAATTTTGGCAGGGGGCGGGAATTGCGCTGCGCCGATCGATGGCACTGGCAGCTCTCTTCCCCCCCCCGGCGATTCTCTGGCCCGTGATGGGCCGAGCGGCTGCCCGTTTTAGGACTGTCCTGCCTAAAAGGTTGAGGTTGTTGAAGAACACGCAAGATATTGTAATTTACAAATCCAATTATTCCTCGCACAAGATCACTTGTTTTTTTTCAGCAGAAAGGATAGATCTAAAATCATTGCATCATGGTGTTCATTGCACCAAATCCCTCTGACCCACTTCTAATCTGCTGCGAAGATGAAATATCTCGCTGTTACGCAATCTGCAAAACTCAGCAAATTAATAATTTCATGGCATGGTAAGAATTTCAAAAGCATCGGTAATTGAGACATTTGTTCTTTTTTATGCGTAATCCAAGCTATCAGATGACACAAAGTTGAAAGTTTTAAGGAAATGTTACGTTGCAGAAAGAGGCCATTCAACCCATCCTGTCTGCACTGGACGTTAAAAGAAAAAAAACTAGCCGCTGATTTTAATTCCGCTTTCCAGCATCTGGTCCATAGCCTTGCAGGTTCCAGCAGTTCAGATCCAGATCCAGGTACCTTTAAAAAGAGTTGAGCATTTCAGCCTCAACCATCAACTTGGGCAGTGCATTCCAGTTGCCCACCAACCTTTGGGTGAAAAGGCTTTTCCTCATGTCCCCTCTAATCCTTCTACCGATGTGGTGGTATGACTAGGAGGTTTACGGTGCCTATCTGCCATTGGTGCAGACCACTCGCTGCCCATTGGCTCAGATCGGTCATGTGCCTCTCTGCTGATTGGTTGAGGCTAGTCATGTGACTGCTCACCCATTGGCCGAGAGACAAGTAGTCCCGCCTACGAGGCGGGGTATAAGAACCCGTAGGACCCGGCAGTCGGCCTTTCTCTGTAAGTCGACTGCTGGGCACACAACTTGTTGATTAAAGCCTGATATTTGGAACTTCTTCACGACTCGAGTCCAATTGATGGTACATCAACCGATCACCTTAAATCTATGTTCCTTTGTAGTTAACATGTCTTTTATAATTTTGTCCTCCATATTTTTGTACACTTAAATGAGGTCACCCCATAACCTCTGTTCTAAGGAAAATAACCCTAGCCCATCCAATCCCTCTTCATAGCTGCAATTTTCAAGACCTGGCAACATTTTTGTAAATCTCCTCTGTATTCTCTCCACAGCCTGGATTCCTTCCTGTAATTTGGTGACCAGAACTGTTCACAAAACTCCAGCTGTGGCCTTAACTAACGTTTTATACAGTTCCATCATGCAATCCCTGCTTTTGTATTCAATACCTCGCCCAATGAAGGAAAGCATTCCTTATGCTTTCTTGACCATCTTGTCTACCTGCCCTGCCACCTTCAAGAACCTGTGGACATGCACTCTAAGGTGTCTCACTTCCTCAGCCCCTCTCAATATCCTCCCTTTTATTGAGATGTTCATAGGTAAAACATCAATTATACAGAAAACAGTATTGGTATATAATTAAATTGAAAATATAATGCGGGGTGGCATAGTGGCGCAGTGGTTAGCACTGCTGCCTCACGGTGCCAAGGACCCGGGTTCAATCCCGGCCCCAGGCCACTGTCCATGTAGAGTTTGCACATTCTTCCTGTGTCTGCGTGGGTCTCACCCCTACAACCCTAACGATGTGCAGGTTAGGTGGACTGGCCAATTGGGTACTCTAAGTTTATTTAATGTGGGACACTGACAGCTCATTGAAACCCAACATTGCTGAGAATTTGAAATGGCAAAATACAGAGAGTAGTTAACTTGCAATATGCTAAGTTGTCCATTGGATGCTTTTGTGAACTGTGCACTCTGGCTTCTGTAAGGCAATCCGGCTCCTGCAGGTT
The DNA here is from genome assembly GCF_902713615.1 of Scyliorhinus canicula. Taxonomy (NCBI): domain Eukaryota; kingdom Metazoa; phylum Chordata; class Chondrichthyes; order Carcharhiniformes; family Scyliorhinidae; genus Scyliorhinus; species Scyliorhinus canicula. Next base: position 67,712,052 of record NC_052165.1, on the reverse strand, counting down.
CACACGAGCATGAGAACAATTGTTTCAGGGAAAGACATGGATTCATGCAGGAGTGCAACTTGTGAGTATATTGAACAACTTGCATTCATGTAGCACCTTTAACATAAATATCCCAAAGCACTTCATAGAAGGCTTATGAAGCAAAGTTTGACTCCAAGCCACATGAGGTGAAAGGACAGATGACCAAATGTTTGGCCAAAGAGAGAGGTTTTATGGAATGTGCTAAAGGTGGGGGAGAGGCAGAGAACCTGAAAGATTTCAGACCCTCAATGTTTACAGCACAGAAGAAGACAATTTGGCGCCTCATAGCTGTACTGGATCTCTGAAGGAACAATTCAACCCTTGCCTTCTCTCCGTAACACTTCACTGGTGATCAGGGCGGTATAGTAGCACTGTTGCTTCACAGTGGCAGGGTCCCAGGTTCGATACCCAGCTTGGGTCACTGTCTGTGCGGAGTCTGCACGTTCTCCCCGTGTCTGTGTGGGTTTCCCCGGGTGCTCCAGTTTCCTCCCACAAGTCCCGAAGGACGTGCCATTAGGTGAATTGGACATTCTGAATTCGCCCTCAGTGTACCCGAGCAGGTGCCGGAATGTGGCGACTAGGAGCTTTTCACAGTAACTTCATTGCAGTGTTAATGAAGGACATAAACATAAACATAAGAACATACAGTGCAGAAGGAGGCCATTCGACCCATCGAGTCTGCACCGACCCACCTTAGCCCTCACTTCCACCCTATCCCCATTACCCAATAACCCCTCCTAACCTTTTTGGACACTAAGGGCTATTTAGAGTGGCCAATCCACCTAACCTGTACATCTTTGGACTGTGGGAGGAAACCGGAACACCCGGAAGAAACCCACGCAGACACGGGGAGAACGTGATGACTCCACACAGACAGTGACCCAGCGGGGAATCGAACCTGGGAGACTGACGCTGTGAAGCCACAGTGCTATCCAATTGTGTTACCATGCTGCCCTAGTTGTGACAATAAATGTAAGCCTAGTTGTGACAATAAAGTTTATTATTATCATGGAGGAATGATTCAAATCAGGAATGCTCAAAAGACCAGAATTAGAAAAGCTCAGCTAACTTGGAGGTTGATAGGGCTGGAGATTACAGAGACAGGGAAAGGTGAGGCCATGGAGAGATTTGAAACAAGGATGAGAATTTCAAGATCAAGGTATTGCTTCACTGAAATGAAAATGAAAATCGCTTTATTGTCACGAGTAGGCTTCAAATGAAGTTACTGTGAAAAGCCCCTAGTCGCCACATTCCGGCGCCTGTCCAGGGAGGCTGGTACTGGAAGCCAATGTAGATAATTGTGGAAAATGGTAATAGGTGATCAGGGTTTGATACAAATTAGGACATGAGTTTTGAATGATCTTGAGTTTAAGAAGAGTAGAATGGGTAGTCGGCCATGCGTGTGTTGGAATAATAAAGGTTAGAGATAACAAAGGTGTTAGAGGAAGAAATTGCCATATGTGTCAGGATTGGTATAATAAAGATGTCTCAAAGTATTGTAATAGCACAGGTTAAGGGCAAACCAGCAGGCAAGAGGTTAAACATACCAAGGGAAAACCAGTAAGCAAGGGGTTAAAGTCACCCACATTGGAAATGATTTCATCATCTCACAGAGCATTTGAATATGAAAAGGGAAACACAGGAGGTCCCAGTAAGTCTAAGGGATCCATTGTCCAACACATTCGCACCTCTTCCAGAAGTTAAATATGTTAAGCACAAACCCATGAGATTGTAAGGAAACATTATATTCTTTAATTGTTTTCCCATTACGGGGACCAGAAAATATACACACTGATCACCTTGTATTGTTCCGACTGAATCGATGACATCAAATACCTAATTGTAAATCTAAAAGAACTTTAAATATACATTCTGACTATGATCAGAGCTGGCTTTTGCGAGCTAAAGCTAGCAGCAGAACTTGCCTCTCCTGTGTGCCCACAATTAAACAAGGTTTTACCAACACCACGTGGTCGAGAACAGACTTTGAGGTTTTTCTTCCCTCCAACAAAAGGCGTGTTTAAGAGATTCAGTTGCAGATGAGCGAAGCAAGAGTGGAGATGCTACAGAACTGGAAGTAGGTGTTGGTATTACAGACCTGGAATATTACTGAAACGAGAGAGACACTGTCGAAGCTTTTCATCTTGCACTCTTCAGGGCAAATGGAAGAATAACAAATTTAAAAGGAAGCAGCCATTTGTACTGCATAAGAAAAAGGTGATAATTGGTTGGCCAGTCAGCTCTGATTGGTCGACATGTTGGCATGAGGATGAGCCAGGTGTGGTGATATGCATCACTGTAAATACACAACGGGTTAATGTAAATACACATAGACTAGCTAGACACCAGAGGGAGCACCAGAGACATGACACACAGACATTCAACCAAAAGGTCAATAAGGTAGGACACGGCCAATGGGCATTCACGATACACACAGAGGTGACCCAATACAGGAGGACATTACACCAACCCATATAAAAAGGACACAGCACACATGATCTTCCTCTTTCCAGTGGAGACACTCACTGTCACAGACACAGACACAGGGTTGATTGAACATCACACCCACCACGTGGATTGTAGCAGACTGGTTCGTCAGTCTGAGTAGCTATAGAAGGATTAACAGTAGAATCGAATCCAAGTAGGAAAATTGTTAATTGTTTAATAAACGTGTTGAAGCTATTTCCATGTCTGAACCTTCCTTTGTCAGAGTGCACATCAAGGAAGCATCTTATGCTACGCCAAGAGCATAACAAGACACCAGGGAGCTATTGTTTCTATGTTTTTATGTAACTAAAAACAGGGCCTGGACATGCACCTTCTGCTTGTAGAGGTCAGGGCCCTGCCTATGAATATATTTAAAATTTAGCAAGCATTAGGTGAGCTATGACTGATCATTTTAAATTGGTTGCTCACCTGGTATTGTTCATTAAATGCTGTCCAAACTAGGAATCACATCTAACATTGGACATTACTTTCTGATTTTGCAAGCATTGGCTTGTTGCAGTCATCTAAGTGATGGTATAGATGTGTGGTCAGAAGATTATCTCAGGATCAAACGTGACGGCAAGTTTGCAAACTATTTGACTGAGCCTCAAACTGTGAGTTTGACGTGTACGAAATGCTGTGATTCTTGTAGACCATTTGTCAGCTAACATGCTCCTAATTTTGCTTTATGATATGCTTTGAGATTTTGTTTTAGAGATTTTTAGTGCCAATAGTGAAATTGGACGCTTCTGTTTCGATCATTTTTATATACACTCAGACAGATTAATGTTGGCAGTAATTATTTTGGCTAAACTCATATGCAAGTTTGCTTATTGTGGTGTTGCAGGTTTGGTGCTGGGCCTGGGGACGGCTGCCTCCTAATTACATCTTTAATAGTTGAGTGCATTCTTGCTGCAATTTGAATTCCTTCCCTTTCTTTCATTTCCCTAACATTGGGTGTGAGGTTAGGAGCTGCAGTGTTCTCAAAACTGTTGTGACAGCTCTGTGCTTTTCCAATGTCAAGCTCCAGATTTTGTGTTATACCAATACAGCAAGCCTCTGACTACAATGTCACAGCATATTAAACGTTGGGTTTCCTCACCTCAAGCACCGGGGTTAACCTCCAGAAAAGGCTGAGGTCATAGAGGTTACAGCATGGAAACACGCCCTTCGGCCCACCTTGTCCATGCCGCCCAGTTTTTAACAGTAAGTTAGTCCAATTGCCAGCATTTGGCCCATATCCCTCTATACCCATCTTCCCATATAACTATCAATGCTTTTTAAAAGACAAAATTGTACCTGCCTCTACGATTGCCTCTGGCTGCTAGTTTCAGACACTCACCACCCTCTGTGTGAAAGAATTGCCCCTCTGGACCCTTTTGTATCTCTCCCCTCTCACCTTAAACTATCAATGCTTTTTAAAAGACAAAATTGTACCTGCCTCTACGATTGCCTCTGGCTGCTAGTTTCAGACACTCACCACCCTCTGTGTGAAAGAATTGCCCCTCTGGACCCTTTTGTATCTCTCCCCTCTCACCTTAAACTTATACCCTCTAGTTCTAGACTCCTCTACCTTTGGGAAAAGATGTTGACTATCTACCTTATGTATGCCCCTCATTATTTTATAGACCTCTATAAGATCACCCCTAAGCCTCCTACGTTCCAGGGAAAAAGTCCCAGGCTCTCTTTATAACTCAAACCATCAAGTTCCGGTAGCACCCTAGTAAATCTTTTCTGCCTCTTTCGAGTTTAATAATATCCTTTCTATAATAGGGTGACCAGAACTGTACACAGTATTACAACTGTGGCCTTACTAATGTCTTGTACAACTTCAACAAGACATCCCAACTTCTGTATTCAATGTTGTGACCAATGAAACCAAGCATGCCTAACGCCTTCTTCACCACACTGTCCACCTGTGACTCCACTTTCAAGAAGCTATGAACCTGTACCCCTAGATCTCTTTGTTCTATTACTCTCACCAACACCCTACAATTAACTGAGTAGGTCCTGCCCCGATTTAATCTATCAAAATGCATCACCTCACATTTATCCCGTATCAGCCTCCCGGAACAGGTGCCGGAATGTGGCGTCTAGGGGCTTTTCACAGTAACTTCATTTGAAGCCTACTTGTGACAATAAGTGAATTTCATTTCATTGAAATTCAACTCAGCAGCCCACTGCTGACCCGTATTCCTAGATAACCTTCTTCACTGTCCACTATGCCACCAATCTTGATGTCATCTGCAAACTTACGAACCATGCCTCCTAAATTTTCATCCAAATCATTAATATAAATAACAAATAGCAATGGACCCAGCACTGATCCCTGAGGCACACCGCTGGTCACAGGCCTCCAGTTTGAAAAACAATCCCTCTTTGACTTCTGTCGTCAAGCCAATTTTGTATCAATTGGCTACCTCACCCTGGATCCCATGAGATTTACCCTTCTGCAACAACCTACCATGCAGTACCTTGTCAAACGTCTTGTTAATGTCCATGTAGACAACGTTGACTGCACTGCCCTTGTCTACCTTCTTGGTTACTCCTTCAAAAAAACTCAATCAAATTCATGAGACATGATTTTCCATTCAGAAAGCGAGGCTGACTGTCCCTAATCAGTCCTTGCCTCTCTAAATGCCTGTAGATCCTGTCTCTCAGAATACCTTCCAACAACGTACTCACCACGGACGTTAGGCTCACCGGTCTGTAGTTCCCAAGCTTTTCCCTGTCGCCCCTGTTAAGCAAAGGCACAACATTTGCTACCCTCCAATCATCGGGGATGTCATCTGTGGCTTTGACGATTCAAATATCTCTGCTAGGAGACCTGCCATTTCCTCCCTAGCCTTCCACAACATCCTGGGATATATTTCATCATGTTCCGGGATTTATCTACCTTAATGCACCTTTCTCAACAGTAAATACCAATGGGAAGTATTCATTTAGGATCTCACCCATCTCTTGTGGATCCACACATAGCTGACCTTGTAGACCCTGAAGAGGCCCTAGTCTCCCCCTAGTCCCTAGTTACTCTTTTGCCCTTTATGTATTTGCAGAAGCTCTTTGGATTCTCCTTTGCCTTATCTGCCGAAACAATCAAATGTCCCCTTTTTGCCCTCCTGGTTTCTCTCTTAACTCTACTCCGACAACCTCTATACTCTTCAAAGGATCCACTTAATCCCAGCTGCCGATGCATGTCATGTGCCTTCATCTTCTTTTTGACCAGGGCCTCAATATCCGAATCATCCAGAGTTCCTTACTTCTACCAGCCTTGCCCTTCACTCTAAAGGAATTTGCTTACCCTGAACTCTGGTTTACACACTTTTGAAACTCTCCCACTTACCAGCCATTCCTTTGCCTGCCAACAGACTCCCCCAGTCAACTTTTGAAAGTTCCAGTCTAATACCGTCAATATTGGCCTTGCCCCAAATTCGAACTTTAACTTTTGGGCCAGATCTATCATTCTCCATAGCTATCTTAAAACTAATGGAATTATGGTCACTGGTCCCAAAGTGATCCCTCACTAACATCTCTGCCACCTGCCCTTTCTCATTTCCCAAGAGGAGGTCATGTTCTGCCCCCTCTCTAGTCGGGCCATCCACATAATGATTGAGAAATTCCTCCTAAATACACTCAACAAATTACTCTCCATCCAAGACTCTAATGCTATGGCTGTCCCAATCAATGTTGGGAATGTTCTGGTTCCCAACTATTACCACCCTATTTTTCTTGCAGCTATCTGTAATCTCCTTACATATTTGCTCCTCAATTTCCCCCTGACTATTTGGGGGCCTGTAGCACAATCCTATCAAAGTGATCTCTCCCTTCTTATTTTTCAGTTCTACCCATATAGATTCAGTGGGCGAACCCTTGAATATATCCCCTCTCAGTACTGTCGTGAGATTCTCCCTCCAGTTTTATCTTTCCTATAGCATCTGTACCCTGAGACATTGAGCTGCCAGTCCTGCGTCCCAGATACACTGTCCTGGAATTCAGAAGTAACAGCCCAAAGTAACAATATGCGCATTTATCTGCTATTTGACTGAAAGCCTAGCCTCTACTTATACAGCAGTAGTCTTGGTACAAAATGCACTTACTTCAGGACAGCATGGTAGCACAAGTGGATAGCACTGTGGCTTCACAGCGCCAGGGTCCCAGGTTCGATTCCCCGCTGGGTCACTGTCTGTGTGGTGTCTACATGTTCTCCCCGTGGCTACGTGGGTTTCCTCTGGGTGCTCCGGTTTCCTCCCACAGTCCAAAGACGTGCAGGTTAGGTGGATTGGCCATGATAAATTGCCCTTAGTGTCCAAAAAGGTAAGGAGGGGTTATTGGGTTAGGGGATAGGGTAGAAATGCGGGCTTAAGTGGGTCGGTGCAGACTCGATGGGCCGAATGGCCTCCGTCTGTACTGTACGTTCTATGTTCATACCGACTTCAAATTACAGAGTAAACCTGAGTGGAGTTAAAGCCCCACCTAACTTCCAAACCAAGAGTTTTACCCTGACTGCATTTAAACTAAACCAGTGTTAGTACAGTATGAGACAAAGGAGCTTGGCCTTAACTCAAATGCAACTTCAAAGGAATCAGAGAGTGAGAAATCAGAAAGGGGTGAAGTCCATCTTTGCTTTTTGGATGGGGAGAGGTAAGAATATGTTTTCAGGTTGAAGTCTGTTTAGAAGCACAAGTTGAAAGGGAGTTAGTTTGAGGCTTGTCATGGCTTGTTTAAGAAGAGCTTAACAGGGATTAGTGTGACTCAGTTCTGCAAATTGTGCTTCTCATATTTAGAGTGAATGCTCTGAAACCTGCCGCGCTGGTCAAGGTTTTACTTATCATATTAACGACATGAGGGCCACAATAAGAAACACTCACGTCCGTTCAGTATAAAGGGGGAAGCTGACAGCTTATTGCAGGTTCACGCGCTTGTTGTTTGAGCAAGGATTGAAAGTGTTGTATGGTGGAGAGCTGCATCTATACTGTAATGAACATAATGAGCACAATAAAGTTGTAATGAATAAGTCATGATGCACCATCAATGGACGCGAGACACGATGAAGGTCCAAACTTAGGCTTTAATCAGCTAGATGTTAGCCCGGTGGTCGACTACAGTGAAAGGCCGACCGCCGGGAACTCTGGGTACTTATACCCCGCCTCGGAGGCGGGTTCTACTTGCCTCTCGACCAGTTGGTGAGCAGTTACATGACTAGTCCCAGCCAATCAGCCGAGAGGCACATGACCAGCCAGAGCCAATGGGAAACCAGTGCTCTGCACCAATGGCAGTGCTTCTATTCATACCACCACAAGTCATATGGGCTCGAAGCATTAATTCTGTTTCTCTCTCCACAGATGCTGCCAGACCTGCTGAAACTTTCCAGCATTGGCTGGTTTCAGATTTCCAGCAACAGTTTGCTTTTAATATGCAAACAGATAAAGTCAGGTAAAGTGAGTGGACAACAAGATGGGAAATGGAGTATAATGTGCTGGAGTGTGAGATGGCGGAGTGTGAGATGGCGGAGTGTGAGATGGCGGAGTGTGAGATGAATCACTTTGGATTAAGGTTAGAAAAACAGAATGGGCTGGATTCATCGATTCTGAGCCTAAATGCAGAGGATGTGTGGCGTATTACGTCAAGAAATTCGGTGCTGATTCCTCACCTGCGACCGGTGAGAGGCTAGCAGCCATGCCGTGTAAAACCCCCTGAGCCCACGATAAAAACGGCTGGAGAATGGCTGGGTCCGTGGCCGAGCATGCTCACGGCAATGACCTGCAGCGGTTGCAGCGTAATACATTGCGCCGGCCATGCACGGGCCCGTCCTGCCAGATGGTGCCCCCCTGGCCACCCGCCACCAGTCCCCCCAGCCCTCGCGGAAGCCCCGCCGGCCAGCCTCATGGCTCCGTCCCAACTGCGGCGGCGCTTGGACACAGTCCACAGCCGTCACACCGGGTTCCCGACCACTGACACCACACACCAACCGACCGGTCGGGAACTCGGCCCGGGGGGGGGGGGGGGGGGGGGGGGGGGGGGGGGGGAGCATCGAGGGAGGGCCTTCTGGTGATGTGCTAACGCTGTCCCAATCGTGTACGGCGTGTGACGCAATGACGCCATTTTGTAGGTTGCGGAGGAGACAGAACCTGCATCAAACACACGCCGCCCCCGATATCGGCATCAGAAGGAATTCCCTGCCTGATCACCGACTGCGAAATCAGCGACGGGGAACGGCAAACCTGCCCAAGATCTTTCAAATGGTGAGGGATTTGGGCATATACTTACATGGAACAAAACAAGCACAGCAAGCAATTAGGAAGGCAAATCTATTGCAAGGGGATTGGAGTAAAGGAATATTTGTACAATTCTATAGTGCTCTGGTGAGCAGTGTGTGCACCCCCCCCCCCTCATCCTCCCCCCCCCCCCCCTCCCCCTCCCCCCCCGCCCCGCCCCCACAATGCAGTCCTCATTTCAGGAAGGACATACTGTATTCGTGGGGGGCAGGATGCAGAGGTTCACCAAGTCGGTTCCTGGGATGAAAGTGTTGTCCTTTTCTGAAAGGCTGGGGAAATTGGCCCTGTGCTGTCTGGAGTTTAGGAGAATGAAGGATGACCTCATTGAAACATAAGAAGGGGCTTGACAGGGTAGACACTGGGAGGTTGTTTCCCCTGGCTGGGGAATCTCAGCATAAGGAATTTCAGAATTATATGACGAGGGATTTCTTCACTCAAAGGGTTGTGAATCTCAGAGGATTGTGCATGCTCCACCGTTGAATATATTTAATGCTGAAAAGACTGAATTATAGCTTCTGGGAAAATCAATGCATTGGTGAAGGGGACAGAAAAGTGAAGTTCAGGCTGATGATCATCCATGATGGTATTGAATGACAGAGCAGGCTCGATGGGCCGAACGGACTCCGACTCATTAAATGTTTTTATGTAGAGGGATAGAAGATCAGACATCAGTCTTTCAGAAACATCTGTCAAAGAGTTACAACAATTCGCATTGGCCTTCAATCATTGATTTCATAATGTGGAGATGCCGGCATTGGACTGGGGTGAGCACAGTAAGAAGTCTTACAATACCAGGTTAAAGTCCAACAGGTTTGTTTCAAACACGAGCTTTCGGAGCACTGCTCCTTCCTCCTCCTCCTGAGGTTGCAAAAACCTACCTACCACCCTTCTGAGAAGGAAATCTGCCATCCTTACCTAGTCTGGCCTACATATGGCTCGAGATACCAGCAATATGGTTGCCTCTTAATTGTACTCTGAAATGGCCTAATGAGCTGTTCAGTTCAAGGGCAATTAGGGATGGACAGCAAATGCTGGCCTTGCTGTCGACGCTGACGTCTCACAAAATAATAAAGAAAGCCACACTGACTGATGTATCCTAATGAAACATCGCTTATTTGAGGTTTGCGATAATCACTATTTTTCAATATTTGTCCATTGACTTGCACACTGAAGAGCATCTAGTTTAGATTGTCATTGGAATCAGAGAATATGCTACTTTGCAGGTACAGCAAGTTAGAAAAACACAGAGCGATAAATAAAATAATGGGTACGATTTAACCAGAATCTTTCTGTGCCATTTTGGCGGGCTGTTTCTGGCCATCTTATAGGGTGGGATCCACACCGGTACTTACCCACATTTAGTCATTTTTCTGGGCCTAGGCGAGTTTCTCCCCGGTCTAGCCCACACGGAAAGGTTTTCAGCAGTGAGGAGCTGAAATCACCGGCGATACCGGATCCTCAGAGATTGGAGCACCATTTTGAAAGGGTGCCCTGATCTCTAAGTGAGCTCTCGGGCCCCTCACATTCCCCACCAATGGGCAATGTCACCCCCCCCCCCATCCCCCCCACACCCATGGGAATTACCCCACACCGCTCCAAGTGAGGACACCTTGCAATGGGGTAGCTGAGGGCCCCCCCTTTTCAGGCCTGCGTTTTTGGACCTCCTCCCCTTTCAGTCCCCCATCCTTCACTCCACAACCTTTATGATGCCCCCTCATACCCACCCTTGACCCCCCCCCCCCCCCCCCCCACCCTTGATACTCCCCCCATCCCCCTTTTCATGGGCAGAACCCATCAGGCCCCGGTCCTTGGCACTGCCCCATGGCAAGTCTCCCAGGACCAGGTGTTTGTTCCCGGGCCTCGAGAGAATCGGGCGCTGACATATTTAAATTACATATTTAATAGCTCATTTAAATATGTAAATCTGGATCTCACCCAACGAGGGTTAGATCCATATCACGACACCTCATGAGATCTCGTTAGATCACAAGACTTAACGGCCTCTTCGCTTCACCTAGTTGGGCGCAACCATAAGACCATAAGGTATAGCAGAATTAGGCCATTCGGCCCATCGAGCTCTGCCATTCGATCATGGCTGATATGTTACTCATCCCCATCCTCCTGCCTTCTCTCCATAACCTCTGATCCCCTTATTAATCAAGAACATATCTATCTCTTAAAGCCACTCAGTGATTTGACCACAGCCTTCTGCGGCAATGAGTTCCACAAATTCACCGCCCTCTGGCTGAAGAAATTCCTCCTCACTTCTGTTTTAAAGGATCATCCATTCAGTCTGCGGCTGAGACCTTGGGTTCTACTGTCTCCTCCTAGTGGAAACATCCTCTCCACGTCCACTCTATCCAGGCCTCTCAGTATCCTGTAAGTTTCAATAAGATCCATCCCTCTTCCTTCTAAACTCCATCAAGTACAGACCCAGAGTCCTCAACCGCTCCTAAAATGACAAGTCCTTCATTCCGGGGATCATTCTTGTGAACCTCCTCTGGACCCAATCCAAGGTCAACACATCCTTCCTTGGATACGGGGCCCAAAGCTGTTCACAATATTCCAAATGGGGCCGGACCAGAGCCTTATACAGCCTCAACAGTACATCCCTGCTCTTGTATCTTGCCATCTTGACATGAATGCTAACATTGCATTTGCCTTCCTAACTGCCAATTGAACCTCCATGTTAACCTGAAGAGAATCTTGAACTTGGACTCAGTCCCTTTGCGCTTCTGATTTCCAAAACCTTTTCCCATTTATAAAATGGTCTATGTCTCTTTTATTTCTACCAAAGTTCATAACCTCACACTTTTCCACATTGTATTCTATCTGCCATTTCTTTGCCCACTCTCCTAGCCTGTCCATGCCCTTCTGCAATCTCCCTGCTTCCTCATCACTACCTGTCATTCTACATATCTTTGTATCATCTGCAAACTTAGCAACAGTGTTCCTTCTTCCAGATCATTAATGCATATCGTGAATAATTGTGCTCCCAATACTGACTCCTGTGGAACACCACTAGTCACTGGCAGCCATCTTGAAAAATACACCTTTATCTCCACTGTCTGCCTTCTGCCAGTCAGCCATTCCTCTATCCATGCCGGTATCTTCCCCTTAACACCATGGGCTCTTATCTTATTTAGCAGCCTCTTGTGTGGCACCCTGACAAAGACCTTCTGGAAATCCGTAGATTATATCCACTGGTTCTCCATGTAGAATTTACTCATTACCCCCTCAAATAATTCTAACAGATTTGTCAGGCATGACCTCCCTTTGAAGAATCCAATGATGAGGCCCTTTAATTGAGCCCAATGTGTTTAGACGTATTCACACTATTGGGGAACAGACAATGCTAGTAGCACAGTTCTTCCCCTCGGTTGGTGTAATATTTCTTGTTCATCAGTTAGGTAAATAATAAGTACATCATTCATTTATATTTCACTACAATGCAGAGACTTGTAGCCTTGTGGATGCAAGTCAGCTTCCAGGATCAAACACATATAGAAACCCGCACTTGCTAGGGTGATTCCCCACCCTGATCCGTTACCTGGGTCACATGACCCTCTCAGCACATCGCCCCATAAAGGGACAAACACCACGAATTCCAACTTGCAAATGATCCAATGCTCAGCAAACCAATTCATCCTGAACCAACAATAAACTGTTATTGCCTCCCCACATCCCCATCTCACCTCACAGCTGGAATGTGCATTGAGAGTTGTGTTCAGCTGAACAATGAACTTTAATGAGTGACACCAATATGCTCAGGTATGCCTAAAATACTGACCCAATGAGTAGTGCTCAGTACACAATGGATCCTGGGAGCAGTGTGCTGAAATAAAGACCTGGGTCAGTATTCTCCGATCCCACGCTGGGTCGGAGAATCGCCAGGGGGACGCGAGAATCACGCCACGCAGCTCTGATGCCGGGTCGATGATTCTCTGGCGCCGCGCCGGTTGGGGCCGTTGAAAGCGACCCCCCCCCCCCCCGGCATTTCTGTGCGGCTCGACAGGCCGAGAGCCCGCCGAGTTTGGCCGAGTCACGCCAGCGTGGGTTTCATATGGTCCCACCCAGTGGGACCTCGGAGTTCTGGCTGAGGGGGCCATCCTGGTAGGGGGGGGCTGGGGATCCGATTCCGGGGGGTAGCCTCCAAGGTGGCGTGGGCCACGATCGGCTCATTACGTGTTCCTCCGCGCCCGGCCCCTGTAGGGCTCTGCTATATTGCCCGGGGGCCAGCGCGGAGACAGGGACCCACTCTCATGCGCGGACTCACGCTGGCCGCGGCACACCGGCTTTCGAGTGCCGGAGCAGTGGACACTACTCCGGCGCTGTACTAGCCCCCTAGGAAGGGTTGAATACCTGGGCCTGTCGGCCTGTTGACGCTGGAGTGGCTCGCGCCACTTTTAACGCCGGCGTAAGAACTTTGTCACGGGATCAGAGACTCCCAGCCCTGATTTCGAACATAAAACATAGAACATACAGTGCAGAAGGAGGCCATTCAGCCCATCGAGTCTTCACCGACCCACTTAAGCCCTCACTTCCACCCTATCCCGGTAACCTAATAACCCCACTTAACCTTTTTTTGGTTACTAAGGATAATTTATCATGGCCAATCCACCTAACCTGCACGTTTTTTGACTGTGGGAGGAAACCGGAGCACCCGGAGGAAACCCACGCAGACACGGGGAGAACGTGCAGACTCCGCACAGACAGTGACCCAGCAGGGAATCGAACCTGTGCCATCACTTGTGCTATCATGCTGCTCTTAGTGCTTATGCTATTAAACCTGGACACTTCTGAAGTAAATTTTAATTTAAAAACATCTCTCCTATTCTATTTACTGACTGGTAATTGTAACCCAATGTGACTCTTTCTTCATGTTTGGTTTAGATGTTGAGTTGATGCATTTAACCATAAAATACATTGGGTGCGATTTTTCCATCCCATTGCACCTGGTGCCAATCCTATTGTGCCAGGAGTATTAGTGAGAGGCCCAAAATGGGTTTTGCACCGGGCATGGAACCACACGCAAGCTACCCACCCCTGATGCCTGGTGTGATCTGGATCAGGCCCTCACTGGGCAGGTAATTCAGGTAATGATATTTAAATCAGCCATTAGGTTCATCTAAATAGCGCAGCTGGTTTGAGGCCACAGTCTCCTGGTTCCTGGGAGTCACTGGCCACATCGGCGACGCCTCACCCAAGCCCCGATTAGTTACGGTCTCCGCAAGCGGAGACCAGGCGTGATGGGCACTCCGGGAGTCTTGGAGGCCTTGGAGCACCACTGGGTGGTCGGGTACAGGGCTGGGCAGTGGACACCCTGGCAGGGCTAACTTGGCAGTGCCAGAATGGTGGGGGCTGTTCCCGGGTGCCAGATTGGCAGTGCCAAGGTGCCAGGCTGGTATTGCAAATGGGGCGGGGCCTGAGATGGTTCATTCCCATGAAAGGGAGGGTGAAGGAGGGGTTATGAATGGTGGGCGGAAATGAGGGGTACAAAGGCGGGTTCTGAAATGTGGAGGTCCTCAGCAACTCCATAGCGGGGTCTGCTCGCTTGGCCGGGGGGGGGTTTGTGGGGGTGATGACCTGATGCCGGCAAGGATGGATGGGTGGGGGGGGGGTAGGTTAACCCTCATATCTAGGGATTTGGGGGGGCTCACGCTAACAAGCCCCCAAATAATGACTAAAGACGCGATTTACTGACCGCGTCCCACCGGAATTGGCATGAGACGCAGCCGGTTGATCCTGGAAGAGTCTTCTTCTGGGATTCCCAATGGTCGAAACGCCTCGCGAGATCTAACGCTGCCTGTAACTGCCGCATCACCGCAGTTTAAACATGCTGGAATTCAAAAATATTCAACTGCACCTTGAGCGGCAGTGGACCATGTGGATGCCAGGATTTGATTCCGGTGAGATTGGACCGTGTGGGAGGCGGCTCCTGGATGGAGAATGGCACTGACTTGTGAAACAAGTAACACATTGATGGACAAATCATTTCTACGACAAAGTTCTGGACATGATAACACGTTCTCAGGCTTATCCTCCGTTTCTGCTGAGGAACCTGCGAGGGGTCGTACCCTGTGTTTTTTTTTGTAAAAACCAGCTGCTATAGCTTTGTGTTGGGACTAATATGGAACGGTGACATTTCCTTGTTGTTTAATGGTTCATGTAATATGTGGAATGTTACATAGTTGTTTTTCAAATCTTTGTTACTGTTGACCGTTTAATAAACAAAATATTTTCAATTCTCAAGTGCCTCCTCCTTGCTGCACGTGTCATGTCTCAGAGGATGATTAGTGCATCGCATGTCAGGCAAACTACGATGCCTGCACACTGCCTGAACTCTAGGAGCGTCAGCACTGTAGAGGCAGCTGCCAACAATCAAACACTAAAGAGCTGGGCTTCACCACTATGGATCTCTCACGTCAAAGAGTAAGTGTGTGGATGTGTGGAGGGCTCCCTAATGTTCCCGCCAGAGGTTTGGGGTCTAGGGGCTCCTGATGTGGCTGGGGGTGAGTGTACAGAGTAATGTTTGCCAGCACAACAGGCTCGCTGGATGGCACTCTGAGAGAATCATAGAATTTACAGTGCAGATGGAGGCCATTCGGCCCATCGAGTCTGCACCAGCTCTTGGAAAGAGCACGCTACCCAAGCCCACAACTCCACCCTTTCACATAACACAGTAACCCCACCCAACACTAAGGACAATTTTGGACACTGGGGCCAATTTAGCATGGCCAATCTACCTAACCTGCACATCTTTTGACTGTGGGAGGAAACCGGAGCACCCGGAGGAAACCCATCCAGACACGGGGAGAACGTGCAGACTCTGCACAGTGACCCAGCGGGGAATCGAACCTGAGACCCTGGAGCTGTGAAGCAATTGTGCTAACCACTATGCTACCGTGCTGCTACCGAGAGTATCCTGGAGAGTGATGGTAAGGGCAGGGGAGAGCTTGTGAGATTTGAAATAAATGAAAATCGCTTATTGTCACGAGTAGGCTTCAATGAAGTTACTGTGAAAAGCCCCTAGTCGCCACATTCCAGCGCCTGTTCGGGGAGGCTGCTACGGGAATCGAACCGTGCTGCTGGTCTGCCTTGGTCTGCTTTCAAAGCCAGCGATTTAGCTGGGTACCGGATTTAGGGTACCGGGGAGGAAGCCCTCACGGATTGTTGGTCTCTGCCCTTCTCCAATTCCTTCCAAATTAAAAAATGTTTGCCGGTGTTGCTGGTGGCAGCCGAGGCAGGCTGACGCTGGAGAAAGCAGCAGCAGAGACAACCCAGGCTGGAGGAGACAGCCCTTGTGCAGTGGGCCGCCGCATGCCCTGAAGATCCAGCCACCCATCAGGAGGATTCCAGAGGGGGAGACCAGCGGTGGCCCACGGTGTACAGGCGTCATTGGTCTTTCGATGAGCTGATGAGCATTGGATTGGATTTTGTTTATTGTCATGTATACCAAGGTACAGTGAAAAGTACTTTTCTACGAGCAGCTCAAACACATCATTTAGTGTATGAAACGAAAAGAAAATACATAATAGGGCAACACAGGGAACACAATGTAAATACATAGACACCGGCATCGAGTGAAGCATACATGAGTGTAGTGTTAATCAGCTCAGTCCATAAAAGTGTCATTTAGGAGTCTGGTAACAACGGGGAAGAAGCTGTTTTTGAATCTGTTTGTGTTTGTTCTAAGACTTTTGTATCTCCTGCCCAGTGGAAGAAGTTGGAAGAGTGAGTAAGCCGGGTGGGAGGGGTCTTTGATTGTGCTGCCTGCCTGCTTTCTCCAGGCAGCAGGAGGTGTAGATGGAGTCTATGAATGGAAGGCAGGTTAGTGTGATGGACTGGGCGGTGTTCACGACTCTCTGAGGTTTCTTGTGATCTTGGGCCGAGCAGTTTCCATACCAAGCTGTGATGCACATAGGATGTTTTCTATGGTGCATCTGTAAAAGTTGGTAAGAGTCAGTGTGGACATGCCAAATGTCCTTAGTTTCCTGAGGAAGTATAAGTGTTGTTGTGCTTTCTTGGTGGTAGTGTCGACGTGGGTGGACCAGGACAGATTGTTGGTGTGCAGCATATGCCCCATGAGACTCCGTCTCAGCAGAGAGACAGTGCCCACCTGGCACCTTGTGGAGGAGGAGGAGGAGGAGGACACCCGCTCCCAGTGGCCGTGAGGGGGTCACCGCAGCCCTGAACTTTTATCCAACCAGCTCAGTCCAGGGCTTGAGCAGGGACCATTAACAGGAAGGGATTCCACGCCCTGAATGTTCAGATTATTTGCGACCACCACCTCCGTATCATGCACATGTGTGCCCATTATGTAGGGAGCATGCATGACAGTTACATCCTGGGTCACTTGGAGATCCCTGACGTATTTGGGTCGACATCGCCAAAGCGAAGAGCAGATCTGCGCGCTGCCATGCTTTTGTGTGGACTGAGAGTGGTGACGGAACATTTAAAAGCAGCTTCCTCTTATTAGTGGCGAGACATTGACGCGCGAATCTGTGAATCAGACGACGAGATAGCCAGTAATGGTAAGAATCTCACGGGGACTCATTTTTGGCAATAAGTGCCTTGAATACGGGCCACGATTTCGCCAACGTGGCCATCGAGGAACATCCCACCAAACGCTCCAAAATGACTGTTCAAAAAGTTTCCGTTGAATCATGCTTAGTTATTTCTTTGGATGAACTGCCCCCATAGTGTCCCAACTCTATGGTGGTGAATGGTATATATATCAAACATCTACATATGAAGTGTTTGGTAATGAAATGGTACATTGGACAATGAGTTGTCGATTTAACTGGAGCAAAAAGCAAAAATAACACATTATTTCCCAATAACATCTGGCAGCTCTACTGTATTTTGCTTTTTAGCATTTCAACTACCTTTCTGGTTGAAGTAGATATAAAAATTTGAGTATTTTCCCAATTGTAAAAACGTGTTTGCTCTTCACAGATCACTTCAACATTTTCTTATCAATCATCTTTGCGCATCCAGGACATACTTCCACAGGCAAATTGTCTTGCAAGGTGATTTGCCAAGTATCAAAACAGATGGTACACACAATGTGACAGGTGATGGAAGACACCAGTACATAACTGGTTGTGGTTGCAGCAAAATCAGTATCATAACATCATATCATATTCAGGTTCAATTCCGGCCTTGGGTGACTGTCTGTGCGGAATCTGCACTTTCTTCCCGTGTCTGCGTGGGTTTCCTCCGGGTGCTCCGGTTTCCTCCCACAGTCCAAAGATGTGCGGGTTAGGTGGATTGACCACGCTAAATTGGCTTTAGTGTCCAAAAGGTTAGGTCAGGTTACTGGGTTTTGGGGAGGGGGTGGAGGCATCGGGTGCTTTTCCAAGGGCCGGTGCAGATCGATGGGCCAAATGGCCTCCTACTACACTGTAGGAAGTCTATGATTCTATATGAGGACACGGAAACTGTTGTGCATGTGTTATAGCGTATATACCATCTTTTTTTGATTTCAACATTTCCTCTGTGGTGAATGTGATTATATTGCAAGGTTTGTGGAGCAGACTTTGCCAGGATCAGAATTTCCCCAGCAACGCACAAGTGAGGTGATGGCCCCTTATAAATAGGTCAAAATGTAATATATGAAAACGAATGAATCAAAGGCTCTTTAAATGGCGCAGTGCACTTAGTTTGAGAGTTTAACACCTCAGTCAACAGAATATATAGCGACAGACTTTTTTCCAGGATTTTCAGGAGTAAAACTCCACGGTTTTGACGCCGGCATGGGGGCATAGTCCCAATAATGGAGAATCCAGCCCCCTGTACCCCCGAGCATTGGAAACTCCAAACAGAGAAAACCGACCACTTTCCATCATTAATGACAGAAAGATTAAAATGTACATTATCACACATAAATCTAGGTACCCATGTAATGGAATAAATACTTTCTCTAAATGAGCTGCAAGGGATGGATAGTGGTGCAGTGATTAGCACTGCTGCCTCACGGCGCCAAGGACCCAGGTTTGATCCCGGCCCCACGTCACTGCCCGTGTGGAGTTTGCACATTCTTCCCATGTTTTCGTGGATCTCTCTCCAGAACCCGAAGATGTGCAGTGTAGGTGGATTGGCCATGCTAAATTGCCCCTTAATTGGAAAAAAATAATTGGGTACTTTAAATATAAAAAGAAATGAGATGCAAAATCAAAATGTTGGCATCCTGATCGTGAAGCAATGCCTATTAGAATAATGGGCGTGATTCTCCGCACCCCACGCTGGGGGGGAGAATCGCGGGAGGGCCGTGAGAATCACGTCACGCCGCCCTGGCACCCCCTGCGATTCTCCCGCCCCCCCCCCCCCAAAACGGCGTGTCGCGTTTCTCACGGCGACCGGCGAAATGAAATGAATGAAAATGAAAATCGCTTATTGTCACGAGTAGGCTTCAATGAAGTTACTGTGAAAAGCCCCTAGTCGCCACATTCCGGCGCCTGTCCGGGGAGGCTGGTATGGGAATTGAACCGTGCTGCTGGCCTGCCTCGGTCTGCTTTAAAAGCCAGCGATTTAGCTGAGTGAGCTAAACCAGCAATTCTCCGGCCCGGATGGGCCGAGCGGCCTGCCGAACCCGACCGGTTCACCCCGGCGCCAACCACACCTGGTCGCTGCCGGCGTGAACAGCGCATGACCGGTGAGTGTGGGGCCTGTGGGGGGGCAGAGGGAGGATGTGGGAGTGGTTGTAAAATATTTAACAGGGGATTGCTTTTGTGATATTTCTTTCTCGTTCACCACTCAGCATATTGTGTGCTTGTAGGAAGCTCATTAGCAAATACAAATAGTTTGACATAGCGGAATATTAACTCCTGCCACGGAAACTAAAGTCCACTAAAGTCAACTTTGGTTGGAGGCTTGTGTAGCACTGCCAAGTCAATAAAAAATATATTCTGGACTTAACATAAGCAGATAGTTATACCCAAGAGCTCTGACCTTCTTAAGTACATACTACCTTTGTAAACAGCGGTGTATTTCAAACTGGACTATGTGAGGGAATGTTTTTGAATTATTGAGATATTCACCTCATTTGTTAGTTAGGAAAGGTAGTAACAGTTACTTAAAGGGAAAACTGGGCCGCCATTTGCAGAATACATTTACAAGCACTCGTTTAGTGTTTAAAACAACTAAATACAGACCTATGACCTATGGATAGAACTCTGAACCTGTGGCTCTGCAGAATCTACGTAAGGACCCTGGAGGCCCAGTTTTTGCTTTAACTTTTCCAATTTTTTAAAAGCCTATTTCCTTACTTTATGTGAAAGTGGGTCACCTTTACTGTTAAATAGCTTTGATTCATTATCCCTTTTATAAACTTTTAAATGTCCTCTATTTCAGAGATATAAGCATGTATATTGTGGGCACTTCCAATACATGGACTGGAGGAAGAACGAGACCATAACTATCCTCCCCCACCCCAAAAAAACATAAAAACAAAACATGTTCTTTACATATTCCTCCCCCTTTAGTGGTATTGTCTACAATCTATTCCACAAACCCATGGATCATGAGGGATAATCTGCTGTTTTTTTCCTCCTGTTCCCCTCTTTTTAATAAATGCCTGCATCAACCTTCCTCAACCTCACCTTCCTCAACCTTCCTTTCCTCTTTCCTATGCCTTAGAACATATGACCTCTCAACTCCATGCCCATGTTTCTTTAACGCCATATTTGAATCTCCACAGCATGGCAATGGTTCTAACCTAAGTAATAACCTAAGCTCACTACCATCTTATCAAGGGCAATTAAGGATGGGCAATAAATGCTGGCCCAGCCAGCGAAGCCCACATGCATGAATAAAGGAAATCTCATTGTCCTCTGTTATATCCTCACAACAGCTGCAACATCCTTCTTCGTACTGTGGTGACTAGAACTGTACACTGTTCCTAAGAATGGTCACATCAATAATTTATATCATAGTAGGTTTACCTCACTACTTTGATCTTTTAATACATCCCAGCAATAGATTTGTTTCACTCATTGCCACTGTGGATACAATAGTTTATTGTCAGTTTGGCTGTCTGACCTTTCATTTTCACACTGAATCATAAGGAGAACTAATGTGCGATTGTTTGCCCTCTGATAGTACATGGCCTGATTTCCAAATCCTTCAGTGCTTTCAAACACAAAATATGAGCAGAAGGACAAACCTCTTGCGTGCTGTCACAAATCCAGAGTTTGAAGCCAAGCATTCCAGCTGAGTGTCATTGTGTTATATTTCTGCATCGACACATTAAGCAGAGCCAAATCCACTGGGAGCTGTGAGGAGAGCAGGAGAGGAACTTCTGGAATGTGCTGAGGCAGGATGCTTGAGACTCTAGCAAATCTGCTTGCATGCGTTTTGAGGTTAAACGTAACTGGGAGTCAATGGGTTGAAGAATATAAAAGCAGCTGGGCTATCACCTTGGATCCTATTAGGGATAGAGCCAGACTATTGATTGAAATGTTTTCAGATTGAAGCGTCATTTAAACAAGTAGAAGGCAGTGGCTGCAGTTACTTTAATATTTCAAGCTAAATAGTAACGGCAACAAAAACAATTTTCTTTCTACTTTCATCATTTGATTTGTATCCCATTTTATTGGTTGTAGTTTGATTTAGTATTTATCTATACTGTACAACAATAAGTTCAACATTAAAGTGCCCTTAAACTCCTTTTTATTTTGTTCTGTGCCATTTATCACTGATAGCTTGCATGCATCAGTTCCAAGTTATTTAAAATGACAACATAATATTTTCAAAGCAAAGCCAACATTTTTGTAAATAACTCTAAAATGCTGTTTTTGAAAATTAAGACGCTGAATCTTTTATATTTGATTCTGCTCTCCGTTGCTTTCGATCATTCAAATGGTTCTTCCATTGTGCAGTTTACTATCTGTACTGGTGATTGTGACAAAAAGATTTTTCTTTAAGAAATCATATTCAGGGCGGCACAGTGGCTTTGTGGTTAGCACTTCTGCCTTACGGTGCCAAGGACCCCGGTTCAACGCTGGCCCCGGGTGACTGTCCATGTGGAGTTTGCACATTCTCCCCATGTCTGCGTGGGTCTCACCCCCACAACCCAAAACGGTGTGCAGGGTCGCTGAATTGACCACGCCAAATTGCCCCTTCATTGGATAAAAGAATTGGATACTCTAAATTTATTCGAAAAAAATAAATCACATTCAGTTGTAACCATCCGGTTACTGCGCGTGGAAATCCCTGGAAAATTACTATCTCACAGCAGGCAGTGGAATTTCAACTCAATTAATTAATAAATTCAATTGATCAGATCTGGAATTGAAAGCTGGTCTCAGTAACGGTGCCGTGAAACAATCATCGATTGTCATAAAAACCCATCTGGCTCACTGATGTCTTTTGGGGGAAGGAATCCGCCACACTTATAATGTGGTTGACTTTTAGCCGCCCGCTGAAAGGGTCTAACAAGCCATTCAGTTGTATGAAACCTCAACAGAACAGTAAAAAAGGAATAATACTAACTGAACCACCTGGCATGAATGTTGTTTTTATTCATTCATGGGATGTGGGTGTTGCTGGCTGGGTCAGTATTTATTACCCATTCCTAGTTGCCCTTCAGAAGGTGGTGGTGAGCTTCTTTCTTGAACCGCTGCAGTCGCTGAGGTGTAGGTACACCCACAATGCTGTTAGGGAGGGAGTTCCAGGATGTTTCCCCTGCGACGGTGAAGAAACGGCGATATATTTCCAAGTCAGGGTGGTTAGTGACTTGGAGGGTAGCCTCCAAGTGGTGGGGTTCCCAGGTATCTGCCGCTTTTGTCCTTCTAGATGGTAGTAGTTGTGGGTTTGGAAGGTGCTGTCTAAGGAACCTTAGTGAGTTCCTGCAGTACATTTTGTGGATGACACATGGCTGCCGCTGTTCATCGGTGGTGGAGGGAGTGAATGTTTGTGGAAGGGGGAGCTATCAAGTGGACTGCTTTGTCCTGGATGGTGTTGAGCTTCTTGAGTGTTGTTGGAGCTGCACTCATCTGGGCAAGTGGAGAGCGTTCCATTACACGCCTGACACTGGAAAGGACAATGGCAAACTCAGCCCTGTTAATCCTCCTTACTAACATCTGTGTCAAAATTGGAAGAGCTGTGCCACAGGTGAGTTGAGCAACAGCCTGTCATGTTCACAGTCATAGCATACCACCAATGCTCAGGCATCATCCCTGGGAATGCCCTGTCCTATTGACATGACTGACCCAACACAGTAGCATACAACCAGGAAAGCGTTACCCTGAGAGTCCTCAACATCATTTCCAGATTCCATGATGTCGCATGGCAAAATGTCAAACATGAGCCAGATAACCTCCTGCTAATTTTCACCTGTTATACCCCCCACGAGGACCATGGGGAAACAATCACTGATCTCCCTGTGGGACTCATGAACTACGCGCTCCCTGGTAGGAGGTGGAGGCCAACCATCTGGAGCTCATTATGAGAAAGTCATAAAAGCAGGCCCAACTAGGATTGCACTGGGAGTGAGGTGCTGCATTATGCAGACTATTGTAAATAAATACATCTTCATTAAAGCTTCCTTATGAGTCAGTATATTGGCGACGAGAATTTACGGAAACTCCGGACCAGTCCGTCAATTCCCCTGACCGCCGGAAGTTTGTATTGACTGCAGTTCAAAAAGGAGTGCAGGAGCCAACACCACTTGACATCATCCAGGACAAAGCAGTCTGCTTGCTTGGCACCCCCCCCCCCCATCTACCATCTTGTACTTAATTCCCTCCACCGCCAATGCACAGTGGCAGGAGTGCGTACCATCTACAAGATGCACTGCAGCAACTCACCAAGGCTCCCTAGGCAGCACTTTCCAAAGTTCCGACTACCACCCACCTCGAAGGACAAGGGTAGCAGATACATGGGGAGTCACCACCTGCAAGTTCCCCTTCAAGTCACTCGTCATCCTGACTTGAAACTGCCGTTCCTTCACTGTTGCTGAGTGATGTACCATCAATTGAACGCGAGACGAGTTGCTGAACAAAAGTATGGCTTTAATATACTAGATGTTAAGCCCTGCGGTCGATTACAGTAGAAGGAGGCGGGGTTAACTCAGCCTCTCGACCAATCGGGGAGCCGTCACATGACTGGTCTCAACCAACCGGTCGAGAGGCACATGACCGACCAGGGCCAATGGTAAGCCGGTGTTCTGCACCAATGGCAGGCAGCTATGCTAATCATATCACCACACTGAGTCAAAAGTCTGGAATTCCTAACAGAGCTTTGGGAGTACCTACACCACATGGACTGCAGCGGTTTAAGAAGGGGGCTCACCATTACCGTCTCAAGGACAGTTAGTGATGAGCAATAAATGCTGCATTTGCCAGTGGCATTCACCCCCTCTGCCCCCCCTCTCCACCCCCCCCCCACCCCCACCCTGCATTAACAAACATATTTTTAAGAATGTATCTAATTTTGACAACTTGGAGATTTCTTTAATGTTTTTTTGCTCACTAGCTGTTGGTGTGAATTCCTCATCATTGCTGCAATCACTATCTGTAATTGGCTGGCAACAGTCAATCAACTAGTAATTATTAGCCTCCATAACCGAAAGGAGCATTTACCTTTAAGTACCTAAAATGAACCAAGAATTGGCTGAGCTTGTTTGTTTGAGGTAACTGGACAAATGCCAAGAAATTATGGATGGATTAATTATGTTTGAGAGGAAGTGCCCTATCACTTACATTAATGGGCTCTTGGAGCAACATCTAATTAACATTGGATGATTTCATTGATGTTTTGCCAGTCAATTTAAATTTTTCTTCTTGATGATAATATTTCTTCCATCTAGAGAAGTTTATTTGAATAGTTTACTCATAAGTGGAACTTTGGGCGATATTTAACCAAAATGTTTCTCAGTATGGAGTGAGTGGGAACTAATGTGAGCTTCCCGACACTAGGACCGGCGAGGCCATTTCAACTATAAAATGTTAATTGGTCCATTTAACGAGGCCCCACGGGCTTAACGCCGCAAATAATGTTCCCGCCGGCTGATTCGCCGGGATCCTGCTTGCCAGCCCCCTGCTAACAAGGGAGAGCAGCATTTAAACCGCTTCTGCACAGCCAATCCCACTCAGCTAACAGCCCTGCCACCTAGGAGATCAGCCCACGATTCGGGGATGCCGACCTGGGCAGATTGTTGGATCTGGGGGTCAGACGGGATTACCTGTTCCCCCGAGGATCTCGGAGGGTCAACCACAGGGCAGCCAGTGCCGTATGGGAGGAAGTGGCAGCGACAGTCAGCTCGGGGAGCATCACCAGGGGGCCCAACAGCTAGTGCCATGAGAAGATCAACGACCTCCACCAGGCCGCGAGGGTGGGTTAATACCTCGTCCACTGAGAATGCGCCTGGCAGCACCCCCGCCCAGCACCATTCTGTGCCCCAGCCACCATGTTCAGCAGGGCTGCCCATGCTGCCCCACCCTCATACCTTGGCCCCACATCGCCCATACTCCCCCTCCCGTATATGCCCCATCTTCTTCTGCCTACCCTTCCTCCCCCCACCCCACAACACCGCAATGAATGAAGCATGTGGCCCACGGTGCACCCTCGGTGTCCCCGCAAGCAAAGTTGACCCACAACAGATGGGAGAGGGCCCAGATGGGGTGCGAGGTGCCAGATATCAGAGCCCTCACCCCCTACTAGGAACGGGTGCTGGAGGACGTGGGGGTGGCTGAGGACAGATCTATCACTGACGTAGAGGTTGGCATGCGGCACAGAGGTAAGGATCCACCAGCCCAGATGACCCGTCACATATGACTTGTTAATGCCATGCAGACCACTGACCACGTGCCAATTCTCCCGCAGGATTCTCATCCGACGGTGCCGGTCAGTCTGGCATCGTTCCCCCCCCCCCTGCTTCCCATGAGAACACCTCGGAGGGGAGCCCCCAGGACACCAACACCTTCAGCTGCTTCATCAATGACCTGACTTGGAAATATATCGTCATTTCTTCACTGTTGCTGGAACAAAATCCTGGAACTCCTTCCTAACAGCACTGTGGTTGTGCCTACACCACATTGACTGCAGTGGTTCAAGAAAGCAGCTCACCACCACCTTCTTCTGGGCAACTGAGATGGGCAATGAATTTTGGCCTAGCCAGCGAAGCTCACATCTCGTGACTGAATAAAAAGTATTTTGATCCCAGATTGTGGCTGATAATAAGTACAATACAAATCACTTGTAACAGGACATAGACTAGGAGAATAGGCAGACAAGTAGCAGATGGTTTTTAATACAGAGAAGTGTCAGATGATGTATTTTGGTAGGAGGGAGAGGCAATATAAACCTAATGGCATAGTTCTAAGGTGAATGGGCAGGGACATAGAGTTGGGGTTCATGTGCGTAGATCTTTGAAGATGACAGGACTTATTGACGATGTAATTAGCAAAGTATCTGGGATCGTGGGCATCATAAATAAAGGTATTGAGGCTTTGGTTCATGTACATTTTGTATATTGGGCTCGTTCTGACCAATGATCTTTAGAGAATTTGCCAGACTGGTTCCTGGGATGAAAGATTTTAGCTACAAAGTTGAATCGGAGATGCTGGGGCTGATTTCCTTGCAGCAAAGTAGATCGGGAGGAGACTTGATAGAGGTGAACATGATTGTGCTAGATTTAGATCAGGTAGACCAAGAAATGCTGATCCCATTCGCTGATCCTACCAGGAATAGAGGACACACATTTGGATTTGGAGCAAAATATGCAGTCGGTATGTGAGGAAGAACATTTTGATGCAGCAACTGGCAATTGTCTTCGTGGATGGTGAAAGTGGAGATGGTCAAAAATTCCCAAGAAGTAATTGGATAGGCACTTGAGGGAAATAAACTTAAAAGGCTCTGGAGATAGAACGAGAGAATGGGACAGCACTGCAGTGAGCTGATGCTGATATTTATGCAATCACTGCTCCTTTAGTTACAAGAGCAAGGCAATTTGACGTAAAACTCCCATTGTGCAAACAAATTGCAAGAAGTCCATAGAGATAACACCTTAAACCATGCATGCGATGGGCTGTGGTCCCAAATGCATTGTGATGGGAGGAGCCTTGCAATTGGTGACCAGTATTTGCTGTTTTGTTAGAAGTAAAGCTATGAAATGAAAAAAAGAAAGGTGTTAATGGCATGACATTTCTCTAGCCATTCAATTAATCGGATCAAAATACAAAGAGCAACTGGAACAGGCTCGGAAGTTGGCGAGTGAGCCTATGAATTAGCTGCCCTCTGGGTTATCAATATTACCAGACAGATGGACACTCAGCGAATTACATTTTTGCCATTTTAGCTTACACTGAGGTGTCAGATTTATTTACATTTCTGAAATGCACAGCTCTGCTTTAACTGCAAACAGCAACTCTTTATTAGCTGCTGGCTCCAAGGTTAGAGCAGGAAAGCATGCTCAGTTTGGGATCTGGAACATTTTACTAGTAGAAATGAATGAGTGTCGACACTGAAAAAATGATGCCTTCTATGGATCAACAGTTTTTATATGAGTGGGGCTCCCATTAAGGACCTGCACTTGGGAAATGGTGTATAGTTGTTTCATTATATTGTTATTTTCCTCCTCTCGCACCTTTTTTTATAGAACAGTACAGCACAGAACAGGCCCTTCGGCCCTCGATGTTGTGCCGAGCAATGATCACCCTACTTAAACCCATGTAACCCGTATACCCGTAACCCAACAATCCCCCCCATTAACCTTACACTACGGGCAATTTAGCATGGCCAATCCATCTCTTAAAGTTAAAGCAGGGTGGCACAGTGGCGTAGTGGTTAGCACTGCTGCCTCATGGCACCGAGAACTCGGGTTCGATCCCAGCCCCACATCACCGTCTGTGTGGAGTTTGCACATTCACCCCATGTCTGCGTGAGTCTCACCCCTACAACCCAAAGATGTGCAGAGTAGGTAGATTAGCCACGCTAAATTGCCCCTTAATTGGAAGAAAAAGTGGGGATACACTGTGGCTGCAGCAGGTCCTGTGAGTCATTTGGCAACTAAAGAAGATTGAAAGAAAGGAGAATAGCTGACCACTGAAAGAAAGCAGGATTTGGATCATTTGGATGCTGCACTGGAGGAGGAAAGATGTTCTGTATCTTTGTGGGGAGCGGGGGAGGGATGGGAGTTCAGGAGATCTCCCGGCACATGAGAGGACAGTAGATGTCAAGGCCAGGGTGCAATCCCAAGGACCCAGATACAGTGTCACAAGAAGCGGTGGTATCCTGCTGCCTCATCCCCCGACTCGCATCCGATTTCTTCCTCACCCCCAACTTTCTGACTTACAAGCTGCAGATGGTGTAGCTGTGCACTTCTTAATTTCTGCTCACCCCTCATCACAATCTGGCCCTTGTCTCTTTTTCACTTCAGACTTTGATAGACCAAGCAACTGAAAAAAGGCTAACGGGTGTAAACATCAAAATATTTTGTGCTTTGGGAGGACTGCCAAAAAGCCTACATTCAATGCCAATGAGCATGGAGCAGTCAAGAACAAACTTCGATACAGAGAACTTTGTTTCGTGCTAAGTCCTGCACCCATTACCTCACTGACTTACATTGTCTCCCTGCCCCCAAAGATTGGATTTAAACCCTCACTCTCGTCTTCAAATCCATGACCCTATTGCTGCAACCATCATCAAAGTTACACACTCCCCCATGCTATTTTGCCCTCCACTGTTTCATATTGTCTGCTGAATTCGCTGAATCTTTGGAGAGGGAAAACCTTTAACCGAGTCATTGGTCAAGCCTATTCTCTGAAACAGCCTCCCTAAATCCATCAACCTCAACATTTCTATCGCCACCTTTCAAATCTTCAAATTGATCAGGGTTTTCTTCTCTGAGGCCCAAGAGGAAAGTTTGGGTATCTTGTTACCCAAAACCCCATCGACCTTGCCATCAAATCATAGGAACCTTGCCGCACCTTCCATCCTGGACTTTCCAGCAGCTTGTCCCACATTGCTAGCCGTTCTTCTGTCCAATCTCCAATCCCTTTCACCGCTCACCCGCCATTTCTCCCCTTCCCCCCCTCCGCCCCCACTACCCCTCACTCCCAGCCAGCTGCCAATTTCCACTAGAAAAGGCTAAATGGATGAATGGCAAATTTAAAATGAGAGTCAACATTTAATATGCCATGCTTCTGAAGAAGAACGTCTCCCCTTCCCGCTACCACCCCCATGACCCATTGACCATTAATGTCCAAACTCCACATCAACCCTTTTCCACCACTGCCCTACCCAATGTGTTGAATTGGTGTTTTAGCTTGATTACAGTGGCCCCTTTCTTTGATCTGTGTAGCACTGAGGACTGTGAGTTATACTGTGCGGATGCCCGGAATCAACCTGCCAGACTGTTCAGGGGTCTGCCTGGTTCAACTCCATCATTTTGAGAAACTTTAAGCACTTACACCGAATACCTTTTTACTGCAGATTGATCACTCCAGGACAACTCTGACCTGAACTTGAAAGTAATTTCAAGACCAAGGGTTAGTCAGATCAGTTTTGGGCGTAGTTGGGGATTCAAGGGGTGAGTCTGGGGGTGTCAGTGTGAGTGATAAATGGCAGGGGGGGGGGGGTATCAATATGAGTGACTGGCAGGTCAATCCTGTAGTTACCCAGGTTTTAGACTATTTTTTAATCTGTCTAACATATCCTGGGTAACTATTTAAGTCGGAATTGTCTGTGTGTCCGACAAACTCAGAGTTCCGGGGGGCAGGGAAATTGCTCAACAGATGTTCCAGTTTCGCAGGCAATTCTTTTTCTTTATTCGCTGGCATGGCCATCATTTGTTGCCCATCTCTAGCTGCCCTGAACTGAGTTAGATCTTCTCAGAGGGCAGTTAAGAGTTATTATATGGGCAGCACGGTGGCACAGTGGTTAGCATTGCTGCCTACGGCGCTGATGACCCGGGTTCGAATCCCGGCCCTGGGTCACTGTCCGTGTGGAGTTTGCACATTCTCCCCGTGTCTGCGTGGGTTTCGCCCCCACAACCCAAAGATGTGCAGGTTAGGTGAATTGGCCACGCTAAATTGCCCCTTAATTGGAAAAAATAATTGGGTAATCTAAATTTATAAAAAAAAGAAAAAAAAAAAGTTATTATATTGCTGTGGGTCTGAAATCACATGAAGGCCAGACGGGGTAAGGGCGGCAGATTTGCTTCGCTAAAGAGCAATAGTGAACCAGATGGGATTTTGCCACAATCAATGATCAGTTTTGCGGCCACCATTACTGAGGCCAGCTTTCAATTCCAGATTTATTAATTTAATTTAAATTGAATTAACTCCCGCAGTGGGATTCAAACCCACTGTTCTCCTCTCCAGAGCATCAGCCTGGGCCACTGGTCCAGGGACAGTACCACTGTGCCCCCCCCCCATTTTAGTCTGGTGCATTCCTGGCATTTGGACTTCTGAGGAGTCCCATGGATCATATCTTGGGGGGGGGTGTTACATCTGGTCCCCGGCATTCCAGAGACTAGAAGATCTGGGCCCTAGAGAACAGATTCGCTCCCTGGCACCGCATACTTTCAACCCACATGCGTGATCACAGAATCTTCACAGTGCAGAAGGAGGCTATCCGGCCCATAGTGTCCGCACCAGCTCTCTGACTGAGCATTCTACCAAGTCCCACTCCCCTGCCTTATCCCCCATAACCTTTCACATTCTCTCATTTCAGATAGCAACCCAATTTTTCTTGAATATTCCGGAACAGCAACAGTGCAAGAAACTCTGCGGAAATTTAGGAGCAAACAGTTTAAAAATGAACTTTTAATAAAAATGTTTTTATTGGCATTTTCAGTTTTACAGAGTGAAATGTTTGTCTCCGATCTGTACAATTTATACAGTTTCTCATGTAGATACATCGTTCTTAATATATCTTCTCCTACTCCCCCCCCCCCCCCTCCTGGTCCCCATCTTGGTATCCCCCTCTTCCGCCCAGGGTGTCTTATCGCTGAGTTCTTGTTCTCTCTTTTTTTCTCCCTCCTTCAATTTTTACCCTTCTTCTGTGTTTTTTGTTGCAGACCTTGTGCTTTGGGGGGGGGGGGGGGGATCTTCCTGCCCTCTCCCCCCTCCTTCATGCTTCTCTCTGTGTCTCCTCTGTGATTCCTCCTCATTTCTTCGCCCTCCCCCCTCCTTTTGTACCGCCTAGTGTTGTGTGTTCTTGTCTGCTCTTCCCCGTCTCCCTCTTTCCTGAGTCGCTGTTGGCCTCGAACATGTGTTGGAACAGGCCAACAGATTGCCCCCACGCTTTGTAGAAGCCCTCTTCCGACTCTCGGATGGTGTACTGAACGTGTGTTTTTAAAGTCTTGGGTTATGAAATTGTTCGACACCAGCCGTGTGAAATGAATTCAGTAGCGAATGGACAGCCTGCCCTCTCCCTCAATTTCCATTAATCAGATGTAAAATGGGCTGCCAACTCTCTGAACCCATCTGTGCTGAAGTAAATCAATTCCTCCCTGGATCTGGATGATTATGCAATATAGAGAAGCCAATTTCATAAATTAAATCCATTTACGTAATGCAATCCTCCTCTATATTGAAACAGCAAGAGTGGTGACGAGATGTACGTATCCTGCGCATGTCAATATCAGGGTTGGCAACTGCGATTAAATGTCTTCCTGGCGGTTTCATCGCATAACTTGCCCCCACCCCCTCGCCATTAGTTGGCCAACGCATCCACCCTTGTGATGCACGGCCTTCCTACACAATTGGGAAATAAAAAGACTCATTATCCGATTGGATGATGCTTGACTGTTAGTCGAGCAGCCTTTTATTCACAATTTTAATGTTTTTATATCTGGTGAAGAGTATTTTTTAAAAAGCATTTTCCTGGAGATTCCTGGAGACTCCAGGCCAAACCTGGAGGGTTGGCAACGTTGTCTCTGCTACCGCTTCACTGTGTATTTGTAACAATAATGGTGACAAGCTCTTTCTGCATGTGGCTGATTAAATAATTGATACTCCTGCACCCTCTAGTGGTTCCTATTAGAATGACTGCAAATAGGGCAAATGTGAGATTTAAAATATGTTCCAGAAGTGGGTGGAACTCCTGAGCGGCTTTACACCCCGGGGACGATGGGGAGCTGCAGTATTTATGATGGGTGTTTAATGTACTCTTTCTGTTTTACATACGTTTGTGTGTCGATCAAATTTCTCTTAAATTCAGAACACTTAATATTCAGCTGCATAAAGGAGGCAATGAAGTAAATCCATGGAACAATTTGAAATGTACCGTAGTTTTAAGGCATTTGTACGAACGGTAAAAAAAAAACCCAGCACAAGAGCAAGAACAAACAAGAAGCTCATCTTAAATAAGAATATAAGAACTAGGAGCAGGAGTAGGCCATCTGGCCCCTCGCGCCTGCTCCGCCATTCAATGAGATCATGGCTGATCTTTTGTGGACTCAGCTCCACTTTCCGGCCTGAACACCATAACCCTTAATCCCTAAAACAATATCTATCTTTATCTTAAAAACATTTGATGCCACGTTAGCACAGGCCTCAATCTCGCTGATACCTAAGAAAGACAAAGACCCAACGGAATGTGGGTCATACAGACCCATATCTCTGCTGAATGCAGATGCCAAAATACTGGCCAAAATCCTAGCCAAGAGGCTAGAAGACTGTGTACCTGAGGTGGTCACAGAGGACCAGACGGGCTTTGTCAAAGGTAGACAGCTTACCGCGAACATCAGGCGCCTGCTTAACGTGATAATGACCCCCTCCGGGGAGAGAACACAAGAAGTGATCGTCTCCCTGGACGCAGAAAAGGCCTTCGACAGAGTCGAGTGGAAATACCTCATAGAGGTACTGGAGCGGTTCGGGCTGGGAACAGGGTTCACCGCTTGGGTAAAGCTCCTGTACAACGCTCCCATGGCGAGTGTACAGACCAACAATACCAACTCCCAATACTTCCAGCTGCACAGGGGCACCAGACAAGGATGCCCACTGTCCCCGCTGCTGTTCGCACTAGCAATTGAACCGCTAGCAATCGCGCTCAGGGCAGCAAAAAATTGGAGGGGGATCCGAAGGGGAGGTAGAGAGCACAGAGTCTCACTCTATGCGGATGATCTGCTCCTCTATATCTCGGACCCACAAAGCAGCATGGACGGAATCATCGCGCTCCTGAAAGAGTTTGGAGCCTTCTCGGGCTACAAACTCAACATGAGCAAAAGTGAGATCTTCCCAGTACACCCGCAAGGGGGGGCAGCACTAAAGGGGCTGCCGTTCAATCAAGCCCGACATAAATTCCGCTACCTGGGGATCCAAATAGCCCATGACTGGAAAGGGATCCACAAATGGAACCTCACCAGCCTGACGGAGGAAGTTAAAAAGGACCTGCAAAGATGGAACACACTCCCGCTCTCCCTCGCGGGGAGAGTCCAGACGATCAAAATGAACGTACTGCCCAGGTTCCTCTTCCTGTTTAGATCCATTCCGATCTACATCCCCAAGGCCTTTTTCAAAGCGCTGGACAAACTCATCATGGCGTTCGTATGGGGGGGTAAAAATGCTAGGATCCCAAAGAAGGTCTTACAAAAAACAAAAACCAGGGGAGGGCTAGCCCTCCCGAATCTACAATTCTACCACTGGGCAGCAACAGCCGAGCGAGTAAGGGGATGGATCCAGGAGCCAGAAGCTGAGTGAGTGCGTGCGGAGGAGGCCTCCTGCATGGGAACCTCCCTCCGGGCCCTCGCCACGGCAGCACTCCCATCCCCACCCAAAAAACACTCCAGCAGCCCAGTGGTGACAGCCACCCTCCAATCCTGGAACCAACTGCGGCAGCAACTTGGCCTGACCAAAATGTCGAACAGGGCTCCCATCTGCAACAACCATAGGTTCACACCAGCACTGACTGACGCCACCTTCAAAAGGTGGAGGCAGGACGGGGGGACACTGACAGTCAGGGACCTATACACGGACGACAGGATCGCAACACTGGACGAACTGACAGAGAAATTTCAGCTAGCTGGGGGGAACGAGCTACGGTACCTGCAGCTCAAAAACTTCCTACGAAAGGAGACAAGGACGTACCCACAACCGCCACGACAGACACTACTGGAAGACCTACTGGACGCAAGTATCCTAGAGAAAGGGAACTGTAGTGACATGTATGACCGACTGGTAGATAGGGACGACACCGTACTGGACGCAACAAGAAGGAAATGGGAGGACGACCTGGGGATGGAGATAGGGTGGGGACTCTGGAGCGAAGCACTGCATAGGGTCAACTCCACCTCCACGTGCGCAAGGCTCAGCCTGACGCAACTAAAAGTGGTACATAGAGCCCACTTAACAAGAACCCGTATGAGTAGGTTCTTCCCGGAGGTGAAAGACAGATGTGAACGGTGCCAAAGAGGCCCGGCCAACCACGCCCACATGTTCTGGTCTTGCCCCAGACTCGTGGAGTACTG
Organism: Scyliorhinus canicula; assembly: GCF_902713615.1. Lineage (NCBI taxonomy): Eukaryota > Metazoa > Chordata > Chondrichthyes > Carcharhiniformes > Scyliorhinidae > Scyliorhinus > Scyliorhinus canicula. The sequence goes on along the minus strand of NC_052165.1, from coordinate 67,677,852 downwards.
GACAGCCTTCTTCAAGGTTATGTCCAAAGTGGTGGGAGTGAGGGTGGAGCCATGCCCGATAGTGGCGGTCTTCGGGGTTTCAGAACAGCCAGATCTATTCCTGGGGAGGAGGGCGGACGCCCTTGCCTTTGCCTCCCTGATCGCCCGCCGTAGAATCCTGTTTGGCTGGCGGTCAGCAGCACCGCCCAGAGCTGCGGACTGGCTGTCCGACCTCTCGGAATCTCTCCAAATGGAGAAAATCAAATTTGCCATCCGAGGGTCGGACGACGGCTTCCACAGAACGTGGGAGCCATTCATGCAACTGTTCCGGGACCTATTTGTGGCCAATGTACAAGAGGAAGAATAGTCGGGGGAAGGTAGCGGGAGGGGGGGGGGGCTACAGGTTCGGTACGGGGGTTCGATGGCTAGCTAAGGCCCAAAACCAAACTAAATAAACATGTTGAGGGGGGGGGGGGGGGGGGGGGGCACAGTTACTACTACGAAGATGCTTACCTGTAAATATGTATGTTAATTTTTGCGTGTTTGTTTTTTTTTTCTCTCCTAACAATTTGTAATTGGTTCAATATAAAATATGAAAACTGAATAAAAACATTTATAAAAAAAAAAAACATTTGATGAAGGAGCCTCAACTGCTTCACCCTTTGGGTGAAGAAGTTCCTCCTAAACTCAGTCCTAAATCTACTTCCCCTTATTTTGAGGCTATGCCCCCTAGTTCTGCTTTCACCCGCCAGTGGAAACAACCTGCCCGCATCTATCCGATCTATTCCATTCATCATTTTCTATGTTTCTATAAGATCCCCCCTCATCCTTCTAAATTCCAATGAGTACAGTCTCAGTCTACTCAACCTCTCCTCGTAATCCAACCCCTTCAGCTCTGGTATTAACCTAGTGAATCTCCTCTGCACACCCTCCAGTGCCAGTACTTCCTTTCTCAGGTAAGGAGACCAAAACTGAACACAATACTCCAGGTGTGGCCTCACTAACACCTTATACAATTGCAGAATAACCTCCCTAGTCTTAAACTCCATCCCTCTAGCAATGAAGGACAAAACTCCATTTGCCTTCTTAATCACCTGTTGCACCTGTAAACCAACTTTTGTGACTCATGCACTAGCACACCCAGGTCTCTCTGCACAGCAGCATGTTTTAATATTTTATCATTTAAATAATACTCCCTTTTGCTGTCATTCCTACCAAAATGGATAACCTCACATTTGTCAACATTGTATTCCATCTGCCACCCTAGCCCATTCACTTAACCTATCCAAATCCCTCTGCAGACTTCCGGTATCCTCTGCACTTTTTGCTTTATCACTCATCTTAGCATCGTCTACAAACTTGGACACATTGCCCTTGGTCTCCAACTCCAAATCATCTATGTAAATTGTGAACAATTGTGAGCCCAACACTGATGCCTGAGGGACACCACTAACTACTGATTGCCAACCAGAGAAACACCCATTAATCCCCACTCTTTACTTTCTATGAATTAATCAATCCTCTATCATGCTACTACTTTACCCTTAATGCCATGCATCTTTATCTTATGCAGCAACCTTTTGTGTTGGCACCTTGTCAAAAACTTTCTGGAAATCCAGATATACCCCATCCATTGGTTCCCCGTTATCTACTGCACTGATGATATATTCCAGCATCTTCCCGACTACCGAAGTTAAGCTAACTGACCTATAATTTCCTGCTTTCTGCCTACCTTCTTTTTTAAACAGTGGTGTCACGTTGGCTAATTTCCAATCCACTGGGACCACCCCAGAGTGAATTTTGGTAAATTATAGCGAGTGCATTTGCAATTTCCCTAGCCATCTCTTTTAGTACTCTGGGATGCATTCCATCAGGGACAGGAGATCTGTCTACCTTTAGCCCCATTAGCTTGCCCATCACTACCTCCTTAGTGATAACAATCATCTCAAGGTCCTCACCTGTCATAGCCTCATTTCTATCAGTCGCTGGCATGTTATTTGTGTCTTCCACTGTGAAGACCGACCCAAAAAACCTGTTCAGTTCCTCAGCCATTTCCTCATCTCCCATTATTAAAACTCCCTTCTCATCCTCTAAAGGATCAATATTTACCTTAGCCACTCTTTTTTGTTTTATATATTTGTAGAAACTTTTACTATCTGTTTTTATATTCTGAGCAAGTTTACTCTCATAATCCATCTTGCTCTTCTTCATAGCTTTTTTAGTAGCTTTCTGTTGCCCCCTAAATATTTCCCAGTCCTCTAGTCTCCCACTAATTGTTGCCACTTTGTATGCTTTTTCCTTCAATTTGATACTCTCCCTTATTTCCTCAGATATCCACAGTCGATCTTCCCTCTTTCTACCGTCCTTCCTTTTTGTTGGTATAAACCTTTGCTGAGCACTGTGAAAAATCGCTTGGAAGGTTCTCCACTGTTCCTCAACTGTTTCAGCATAAAGTCTTTGCTCCCAGTACACCTTATCTAGCTCTTTCATTCTATAAACTCCTCCTCAAGGCTGCCTTGACCAACCTGGTTAAACCAATCGACATGTAGATTAAAATCCCCCATGATAACTGCTGTACCATTTCTACATGCATCTGATATTTCTTTGTTTATTGCCTGCCCTACCATAATGTTACTATTTGGTGGCCTATAGACTACTCCTATCAGTGATTTTTTCGCTCCACCCAAATAGATTCAACCTTATCCTCCATAGCACCGATGTCATCCCTTACTATTGTCCGGATGTCATCCTTAAATAACAGAGCTACACCACCTGCTTTACCATCCACTGTCCTGCCAAATAGTTTGATACCCTCGGATATTTAACTCCCAGTCATGACCATCCTTTAACCATGTTTCAGTCATGGCCACTAAATCATAGTAATTCACGCTAATTTGCGCCATCAACTCATTTACCTTATTCCGGTAAAGCATTCAGTAAAGTACACCTATGTTGGCTTTTATACCTCTGCTTTGAATCTTAACACCTTGATCAGTAACCTCTCCTAAGCTACTTTTCCTCTTAACGTTTCTCCTAATTTTCCTTGTCGTTGAACCCATATCTTTGCTTTCCATTTCTGTTTTTACTTTCCGTTTTATTCTTTTTAGTATTACTGGGCCTATTCACTGAGCTCCCCTCAGTCACTGTACCTTGTACTGTCGCCCTTTTTGATTTTTGACTATGGCTTCTCTGCCTTACACTTTCCCCCTTACTGCCTTTTGTTTCTGTCCCTGTTTTACTACCTTCCAACTTCCTGCCACATTAATTTAAACACTCCCCAACCGCTCTAGCAAATAGGACATCAGTTCCAGTCCTGCCCAGGTGTAACCCGTCCAGTTTGTACAGGTCCCACCTGCCCCAGAACCGGTCCCAATGCCCGAGGAATCTGAGACCTTCCCCCTGACGCCATCCCTTCAGCCACTTATTCATCCTATATATCCTGTCATTTCTACTCTGACTAGCACATGGCACCGGTAGTAATCTTGAGATCACTACCTTCGAGGTTTCTTAACTTCTTAATTTCTTAACTTCCTTCCTAGCTCCCTGTATTCTGCTTTTAGTCACTCCTAAATAACTAACCAACACCCCAACTCCCTGTCATTCCCCTCCTCCCGCCCTGTCTTCTCCATTTTAACCCCGCCCCCTCTGCTGATGCCTCAATTCTCCTTGAAGAAATTGATGAACGGCTTACACCTCTGGGCAAACCCATCAACCGACCCTCTTAAGCTGAACGATTTTCTCCAGCTATAGGAACTCTGCCAGGTCGTTCACCACCCCACTCGTCTCCCCACCCCCCTCCCCTCCCCTCCCCTCTCCCCTCTGGTTTTGGTGGCTCCGAGACTTCCACTCCAGCAAAATCCGTCTCCAGGCTACCAGGGAGAGTAAAGGCAAGAACATCGGCCTCTCGCGTCCCCTGGACTCCTGGGTCTTCCGCCGCACCAAATATTGTCACTTCTGGACTCGGGACCTCCTTCACCCCCAACACCTCAGACATTACGTCCTCAAATCCCTGCCAGAACCCTTTCAGTTTCAGACATGCCCAAAACATGTGAACATGGGTCGCAGGCCTCACCTGTCCTTAACCCCTCAAAAAACCTACTCATCCTGGCCATCGTCATGTGCACCCTATGAACTACCTTAAACTGGATATGGCTGAGCCTCGCACACAGCGAGGATGCATTCACCCTCCTCAGACCCTCCTCCCACAACCCAGCCACCATTCCCCCAATGCAGTTCCTCCCATTTCCGTTTGACTTCCCTGATTAGGGCTCCCTCCAAGTCCATTAGCTCCTTGTAGATCTCGGAAAGCTTGCCCTACTTCTTCCCTCAATAACACCTTATCCTGCAGTCCCGAGGGTGGCAAATCAGGAAAGGACGGCACCTGCTTCCTCACAAAGTCCCAGACCTGTACGTTTTGAACCCGTTTCCACTGGGCAACTCATACTCCTCCTCCAAGCCCTCTAAACACACAAAGCTGCCCCCACAGACCGGTCCCAAAACCTCTCAGTCCCTGCCTATCGCTACCCCTGAAACCTCACATCCAACCAACTCCCAGTGCAAACCTGTGACTGCCGCAAGTCTGTGACTTCCCGTACCAGCCTCCCCGAACAGGCGCCGGAATGTGGCGACTAGGGGCTTTTCACAGTAACTTCAATGAAGCCTACTCGTGACAATAAGCGATTTTCATTTTTCATTTCATTCAAGTTGATGCCCACACCAAGGCATCTTCCAACTTTAGATGTTGCCGCGATAGATTCTAGTTTTATTCATAGTGTTATTCATATAGGGGCTTGTTGAATGTATATAGCTAATAAGCAAAATATTGAAGGCGTCTTGACTGTGGGAATCCAGTCATTTTCTCATGTATTGAATTAATCCCCATGTTTAGCTTATATCCGGACAACCGGCCAAACTCCTCCAAAATTCCCCCGATGCCTCCCAGTTGGTACGAGATATAACGAAACAGATTGTCCGCATATAGCGAGACACTATGCCTCCCTTTTACAAACCCCATCTGATCTTCCCTTATCACACAGTCCGAAATTCACGAGGCCAGGATCTTTTCCAGCAGTTGTTGTCCACATTTATTAACGATGTCAGTCGATAGGACACACACTGCTCCAGATCTTTATCCTTTTTTAGTTTTAGGGATATGGACACTTGCGATAATGTAGGGGGGAGCTCCTCCTTTTCCCTTGCATCATTATATGCCCTCACCAGCAGGGGACCCAAGTCACCCCCAAACATCTTATACAATTCTACAGGAAACCCACCCGGCCTGGGGCCTTCCCTGCCTGTATTGCCCCCCATACCCTCCACCATGACCTCCACCAGTCCAATGGGGGCCCGAGCCCCTCCACCAGGTCGTCCTCCACTCTGGGGAACTCAAACCCATCCAGGATATGCCACATTCCCTCCTCCCCCAACCGGGGGCTCCAATTCGTAGAGTCTCCTGTGAACCTCCTCCAACACCCCATTCACCCCCACCAGGTCCAGTGCCACTCTTCCCCTCCCGTCCTTCATACTTCCAATCTCCTTGTCCGCCTCCTGCTTCCTGTGTTGTGTCATAATATCCACTCATGTATATAATGAGATGCAGACAAGCTGTAATTGACACATAGGATGACCAGTAAGCATAAACACAGTACAGCCAATCACCAGACAGGACATTACCACTGTAAAGCCAGAGGGCACTAGGTTTCCCGTTCTCTCAGGACCCAGCTACTGAGACAGTCAGAGTCCACGAGCTAGCCAGTGCAAACACCATGCGGTAGCTAGTAAGTCTGGTCAGGCTACTACAAGGTCACCAGTCAGATCAGTATAGTGTCGACCCACAGCTGAATATGTATAGCAGTTCTATAGTTGAATAAAACAGTGTTGGAATTTTTCCAGTGTTAGACGTCTGTTTCTAACTTCCCTGTATTGAGTGCAGTCCACATCGAACCAACCTGCCTAACACATCAAGTTGTTGGGCCAGCATCCTACTAGCCTTCTTCCCATACTCATACACTGCCCCTCTGGCCCTCCTCAACTGCCCTACTTGCCAGCCCAAACTCCATCTGCCTCGCCTTCAACAATCCCGCCTCCGGGGCCTCAGAGTACCTCCTATCCACCCGCAGAATCCCATCTATCAACCTCGTCAACTCTGCTCGTTCCACCTTTTTCCTATGCGCCTGGATTGATATGAACTCCCCCCTAACCACAGCCCTGAGCACCTTCCATGGCATGGTGGCCGAGATCTCACCCGTATCGTTCAGTTCCACATACCCCTGAATGACGGCCCTTACCCGCCCACACACCTCCTCATCCACTAATAACCCTACATCCAGTCTCCACTGTGTGCGCTGACCACCCCCTCCTCCGTCCACTTGCAAGTCCACCCAGTGCGGCGCATGTTCTGAAACCACGATCGCCGAGTACCCTGATTCGACGACCCTCACCAGCAGCGCCTTGTCCTCCATGAAAAAAATCAGTCCGAGAGTACACCCTGTGGGGAGAACTCCTTCACCCTCGGCCTACCAAACCTCTACGGACCCACCCTGCACCACACCCCACCCCATGCGCTCCATGAGCCCCTTCAGCTCCTTCGCCACCCTCCCCAATCTCGGGTTTGACCGGTCCAAACCTGGTTCAATGGCCATGTTAAAGTCCCCTCCCATGATTAATCAGTTCGAATCCAGGTCTGGGATCTTCTCCAGCGCCCGCCTCATGAACTCCACATCGTCCCAGTTTGGGGCTTAGACATTTACCAAAACCACTGACATTCCCTCCAACCTCCCACTCACCATCACGAACTTCCCTCCCGAATCTGCCACAATATTCCCCACCTCAAAAGCCACCTGTTTGTTATCAGCATCGCCACCCCCGCGTCTTTATATCTAGTCCCGAATGAAAGACTTGCCCTATCCACCCTTTAGATGTACTGTAGTTTCTTTTGAACTATAATCATGAGCTTATTTTATATTGTTACAACCAGGTTAACAGCAGTGAACTATTTGGCTTACTTCTGAGTTGGTTATAAGGAAGTTTGAATTTCAAAGGGAGATGACATTGACAATTTCATATTTATACAAATATTTAACTGTGTACAGCTCGGTGAAAGGAATAAGCCTGCCATGTTCCTTAAATTAGCAAGTAAAGAATGAGTTTAATTGCTTAAACACGCATGCAGAATGATGCAGAAATTATAACAAAAGGGTTAAAATACAAATATACGTAACTAAACACTAATGCAAAACAATGGCACACACACAAAGAATTGGGTACTCCAAATAATAAAAAAATGTTTATTTAAAAAAAATACAGTAATCTGCCCCGGTCTACAAATCCCTGGCCAAACCCGAACTGCTCCATCATATTAAACAAGTACTGTATACCCACTCCACACGGACAAACACCTTCTCTACATCCATAGACACCACGGGCGAGATTCTCCGCACTCCCGACGGTGCGGAGAATAGCGTGGCTCGTAAAATTTTACGGCCACGCTGTTCCGACGCCCTCCCGCTATTCTCCCCCCCCACACGCCCAACTCCTGACACGAATCGCTGCCGCCGTTTTTTTACGGCCGGCAGCGATTCACAGCTGATAGATGGGCCGAGTTCCCAGCCCTTTACGGCTGTTTTTACGAACGGCAAACACACCTGGTCTGGCCGTTCGTAAAAACGGCCGTAAACACTCGCATTTTATAACCATGGCACCGATTGGCACGGCAGTACCACGGCCGTGCCAAGGGTGCCATGGGCCCGCGATCGGTGGGCACCGATCGCGGGCAGCGAGCCCGATGCCCGTGCACTATTTGTCCTTCCGCCGCCCCGCAGTATCCATTCGCGGGGCGGCTGAGGGGCATCCCGGCCCGCGCATGCGCGGGTTTCGCGCAAATACGCGATGACGTCATCCGCGCATGCGCGGGTTGGAGTCTTCCAATCCGCGCATGCGCGGCTGACGTCATATGACGCGTCAGCCGGCGCTAACTCGGGCAAGCGGGCTTAACGAAATTCGTTACGCCCGTGATGCCGGAGCTTACGGCGTCGGGCTGCTAGCCCCGACCAGGGACCAGAATCGGTTCCCGGTCGGGAAGGGGGGGGCTGGCGTCAAACCCGCCCGGATTTGACGCCAGCCTTACGATTTCTCCCCATATGGGAGAATCTCGCCCAATCACTTCAACCACACTCCCCCTGCAGGCATCATGATCACATCCAATAAGCTCCGTACATTCGCCGACAACTGTCTGCCCTTTACACACGTCGTCTAATCTTCACCAAATATCTTTGGCACGCATCGCCAGCATCTTCGGCAAAGGTTTTGCCTCAGCATTCAGTAACCATAAGACCATAAGACATAGGAGTGGAAGTAAGGCCATTCGGCCCATCGAGTCCACTCCACCATTCAATCATGGTTGATTTCAGCTCCATTTACCCGCTCTCTCCCCATAGCCCTTAATTCCTCGAGAAATCAAGAATTTATCAATTTCTGTCTTAAAGACACTCAATGTCCCGGCCTCCACCGCCCTCTGTGGCAATGAATTCCAAAGACCTACCACTCTCTGGCTGAAGAAATTTCTCCTCATCTCTGTTCTAAAGTGACTCCCTTTTATTCTAAGGCTGTGCCCCCGCGTCCTAGTCTCCCCTGCTAATGGAAACAACTTCCCTACGTCCATCCTATCCAAGCCATTCATTATCTTGTACGTTTCTATTAGATCTCCCCTCAACCTCCTAAACTCCAATGAATATAATCCCACGATCCTCAGACGTTCATCGTATGTTAGGCCTACCATTCCTGGGATCATCCGTAACAATATCGGCCTATATATAACCCACACTTCTCAGGGTGGTTATCCTTCTTTAGGATGTGAGATAAATGCCTGCGATAATGTTAGTGGAGGGGGCGAACGAGCTCCCCGATCTCCAGGGCCTTGTTATACCCCCACCATCAGGGGACCAAGCTCCAATCTAAACCGCTTACAGAACACGGCTGGGTATCTGTCTGGGCCTGGGGCCTTCCCGGACTGCATTGACTCCACATTCCCCCCACCCACCTCCCCTGCCCCCGGCCCCCACAAGATATCCACTGCCACTGCTCCTCGCAAATCTGCACCACACCAGCTCCCTCCACGCCAGCCCCCCCTCCCATTCCTCCCCCACCCAAGCCAAAGAAAAAACAGAACTGCAACCAACACCACACCCCCATTTTATCCCCACATCGATGCCATTAATTAGCCTGTCTGCTAGAATGGTGGCCCCCAACCAAGGTCCTCGCATTTCCCTGCCCCACCTCAAGACCCTCGTACCTGAAACGTCATATCCCCACCTCCCCTCCCCCACATGCCCCCCCATGCAAACCTAAACGCCGAACAGACATCTCCCAACATTAGAAAGGTAGAGAACAAAGTAAGATAGGAAAAAGGAGTAAGCAACATCAACCATATTGGCATCAACCCAGCCCAAAATATTTACAAGTCACCAATCGCGCGGTCCTGTAAAAACTTGCTCACCTCTTCTGTTGTGTCCGTATAGAACTCTTGGTTTTGGTAAGTTGCCCAGAGCCGAGTTAGGACAATATCCCAAATTTCACACCTTCCTGTGCACACCCGAGCCGTTGATTGACTAGTTCCGCTCCCAAATCCGTGTAAATTGAGACCACGTTACCTTCCCAGATGAATTCCTTTTGCTTCGCCCATCGCAGTATTTTCTCTTTATCCAGAAACTTGTGTAGACGCACCATCATCGCTCTTGGCTGCTCACCCGCCTTCGGCTTCCTCCTCAGCGCTCTGTGCACTCGGTCCACCTCGAGGGGTCGATCAAAGACCCTCTCTCCCATCAGCTTTTGCAACATTTGTGCCACACATTCTGTGGCCTGCGAATCCTCGATCCCTACCAGCAGCCCTACTATTCGGAGATTCTGCCTCCTCTCCCGATTTTCTAAATCAACCACTATCTCTCGCAGCCATTTTTTAATTCTTTGTTCTTTAGTGACTTTTAAGGGACTCTTGTCAAATAGATGAATAGGATGGGAATAGAGGGATGTGATCCCTGGAAGGATATAGGGTTTTAGTTCAGACGGGCAGCATGGTCAGTGCAGGCTTGGAGGGCCGAAGGGCCTGTTCCTGTGCAGTAATTTTTATTGTTCTTCAGCCTCTTCTGGCTCTCAGCTACCAGGGTAATCTTCTCCTCCAACAGGCCAGCCAGTCCTCGTGGTCAGCCACTGACTCTTCCATCTTTTGCAGCGATGCTCCATGGGCCTCGAACCTCTGTTCAATCCTCTCAACAGCTGCCCAAATGGGGTCAGCCACCTTGGCCAGATCCTCCAAGGTTTCACGCCGCTGCTGCTGGAATTTCAACATCAAAAAGTCGACAAATTGTTCTGTCGACCACCGCACTGGTTGTGCCTCCTCTGAGCCTGCTGCCATCTTAACTCCACTTAGAGAATACTCCTGGACCATTTGGTGCCCCCTTATCAATGCGCTTCTTGTCCAGTAAGGTTTAAACATGCCCCGTTATTGAAGACTTCTTGTCCCTCACTCTTCCACTCCCTTTCCATTTTATATTCACCTGTGTCTGGAGGTATTCAGGTACGATTAATTCCACCTCACATGGGAGCCACTGAGTGCGTGGCCACTTACACCATGGCCGCCACCGGGATGGGTTAATAGTTATGGTAATGAGATGGTGATGTGTATCATGATGTAACAGTGACATCAGCAGCCATGTGCAGGAGACAGAGAAGAGGGAATTGTACAAGAGAGAGATGTACTTGCCTCAAAGCATAGAATGTACTATGGTGTAAATAAAGGAGATTTTGAAGAAACGATAAAGACCCTGGGGGCCGGAGAAGGTGAGTTAGCTCGGAGTTTTACTTTGGTTAAAGGAAACCAGCATATAACATGACAGGTCCCATTCGGGACCAACGAGAGCGCCGGTCCCAGTCTGGGCCGGCTTTTCAAGTGTAAGGTAAATGAGCCCCAGAAGGGCGGGCCTCCGCCTACTAGTGGGGAAGCTGTCCATGTGATAAGCCATGGTGTTCAATCCTTGCTTGAACATTATAAGGGTTTTGTGAAGAATACCAAGTTTTTGGAACATTAGAGACCATAGACAAATCACAACCGAATTCTACCGAACAGGAAGATCGATCAGTGCACCCCCATGGGCCTTGTAGGGTTTAGTAGAGCAACCTACTGGTATTAGACCATAGTCACTCAGAACAAGGAGGGAGCAAACTTCCCAAACCAGAAAAGGCCTCAAGTTACCTGAAGAGAGATCCAAATAGGGATACTGTTGAAGATGGATTTTATTTTCTCAAGTAATAAGGGCAAGTATGCTGTGACATCCTTCGTTTAAAAATCCCCATGGGGTTGCAACTTATTCAAAAAAGCTGCTTCAAATACAATCTGCAATGAAGAACTCAAAGCATTTATAGCTTCTATTGAAGATTATTTATCATACATAAAGCTGAGCTTACCTCCTCCTCCAGCAGTTGTAAAATTGTGTATCGTTTCAAAGGATGAACCTTTCTGTGTGCATTTGCACTCGAGAAAGATGTTTACATAGTTTACATAGAATTTACAGTGCAGAAGGAGGCCATTCGGCCCATCAAGTCTGCACTGGCTCTACACTGCACTACCCAAGGTCAACACCTCCACCTTATCCCCATAACTCAGTAACCCCACCCAACACTAAGGGCAATTTTGGACACTAAGGGCAATTTATCATGGCCAATCCACCTAACCCGCACATCTTTGGACTGTGGGAGGAAACCGGAGCACCCGGAGGAAACCCACGCACAAACGGGGAAGATGTGCAGACTCCGCACAGACAGTGACCCAAACGGAATCGAACCTGGGACCCTGGAGCTGTGAAGCGATCGTGCTATCCACAATGCTACCGTGCTGACATACTGTGGGGTACGTCTTTGTTTGAGGTGAAGCACCTCAGACTCATCAATGCAATTGCTTGAAAATCAAATCTGAGATTATTGAGTTTCTCATAACTTGAATTTGCACCTGTGAAAGATGCTAACTGGCTAGCTTTTTAATTTGTGATTTGTCTATGGTCTCTAATGTTTCAACAACTTGGTGTTCTTCACAAAATCCTTATAATATCCAAGCAAGGATTGAACACCATGACTGATCACATGGACAGCTACTTCTGAGAGCACAATAAATCTGGATATTTAAAAATAAATCGAGCTATAATGCAACTTGTTTAATTTTACAAACAAACAGTGCAGATATACACCAGATACAGAAATCTGTGTGAGGTTAAGCATTAGGAAGCACCAAAAAGGAGATCAGGGTCTATGCACAAACTTTGGTGCACATGCATATTTAATAATAGCTTGGATTTGGTGGCCAGTAGTTAAAGGGATGACATTGATTTCTGACCTCAAAGAATGCCGCCCATAGCGATCTAATGATTTCTATGGTGTGGTTTCACTTTTCTTCACGTTAATTTAATTCCATTGTCAGCTGATGGGGATCTCTGGCACCCAGAAGCAGAGATGGCAACATACGGGTTAAGCAGCCAATCAGATTGAAGAATTCTCACAGACCTCAAAGCTGGAAGTAAAAATCATTGATTCTCCTTCACTCTTCAGTCACTGTTACACAGAGTTAGATAAAGATTGGGACACACACCCGGGTTTAAAATAGAAACTGAACTATCATGAATTTGTAAAGTTTTTAAAATTTTAAGAATGGAATAATTTTTATTTTAATGGCGAAATTTGACACTTTTCTCAGAGCCTAAGAGATTGTTCAGCAATAATCATGAACGTAGTATTCCATTACAAAGTACCTGATATCTCATTCAATGAGTTTCCCCAAAGCTTTTTACAGTGAGACTAATAACATAAAAAGCGGCAACTTACATCCATTCAATTTGCGGGGACTCCAACAATATATCCCGGAGATTGGGATATCACTGACAGCAGGTTCTGGGTCTATCTGTGCACATGTAAATAAACTTGTAATGACCATGAAGGCTGTTATTTCAACTGCAATCTGGGCCTATTTTTTTCCCAATAATGATGAAAATGTGCTTTTCTATTGTTTGATCATTGATATTTAATTTCCCCTTCATTGGTTTGCCATGTCCATTGTCTGTGTAGAGTCAGCCAGGAGCAAGAGCAGACTTCAAATTTCCTTGACCGCTTCCCTATGGGCTGTTTTGGCACAGAGTTTCTGGGAAAGGAAACATTTTTCCTGAATCACACGTCAAAATGTATTATGGCACCACAGCTATGTTTAGCAAAATTTATTTTGCAAGAATAAAAAAGTCTTCATTTCCAAGAAACCTGATTAACTTTAGGGTGCTGTGGTAAAATGGCCAATGGCCTGAATTTTAGGCTCGACATACAATTGCACACTTTAACTTAAGAATTGGACACTTTAAATTAAAACCACAGACAGGCCTGAGGGGAACTTGAACAGCCAAGCTCGAATAGACTGGACAGCCAGCCAGGGCAAGTCTGGACCTGCCCTGTAAACAAAACATCAGAAGATAATCGGTCCCATTCAAAGGGATCAATTGTTGTGGATTGCCCAGATGAAGCCAGACTTTCTGACACATAGATTTCCCACCTTTACCATATATAAAATAAAGTTCCGTGCAGACAATGCACCTGAAGATGGATCCCTGGGTGGGAGGGGGGGGTTCCTAATCTCCTGCAGAGTTGCAATTGGCAACTCCACTGGGTGCTGCAACCCCTGCCCCCAGACCTCATTGTCTGAGGGCCAGATAAACTTTTAGAAGGGCTCAAAGAGGGAGATAAGAATCGGACACCCTCCCCGGCCAGGACTTGATGCAGAGGCAGCGGAGAAGTGTCAACGGCGGACCAAAGACAGACGGAAGCAGTGTGCGAGTCTCACTTCGAAAATGAGGCCCGAGACGGAAAGATTCAGAGGATTGTACCCGCAGCTCGATCCAATTCATCGGCATGGGCAGTGTTAAGAAACTTAGGCATATTACAGTAATAATTTTGAGGGGAGGGGTAACTGTTTTATGGTGTTTGAAAATAAACTTGGATTGAATTGTCAACTTGTGTCTGTCTTTTGTTCATCTCGTAAATACGTTGCTCCTGGTTAAAACGTCTGAATCATAAACTGGTCAAAGTGTCAGAATTTTACACACAACAGTGGTGCTTTAAAAAGCAAATGAGGGACTTTTGGCAGAGCACCAATGGTGAATGATAAAACAGCAGCTGTAAATAATGTCAGAAAATGAAACAATTAAACTGGGCGTTCCCACAGAAAGCCACAATGTCAATACTTCGAGTGAATATGATTCGTGAGTCATTAAACTTGAGAGTTTCTCAATTTTATTCATGCTAAATTGTTGCAGATAATATTCTGCTCAATTTCTGAAGAGCATCCGGACACATCAAAGTATAATCAGTAATGTTTTGTTGAAATGTTTTAAACTCTGACCATCAGCCTGGAGTTAATGTGAAATTGAGTTTCACTTCCAACCACTTGCACTTCCTAAGTGAAGCAGGTCTCCCTTATCACTGGTCTGTTGTTGATACAAAATGGATGCCAACATTGTTCACTTACCAGCCAATAATTAGCCCTTGAGCTGTCTTTTATTGTCCCGGCTCCAGATGGATCATTAGTCCTTTCATTTATCATAAAATGCAGGCTTTGCCTCAAAGTCTAAGTCAACATTTGAAAGGATAAATAGGAGTGTTCGGGCCATCCTATGGTGGATATATTACATGACAGTCCAAAAATGCTTAAATTTAAGTTACCAGAGGAAACAATACAGCAGTAATTGTTTGAAAGTTAAATCTGAGATGAAAAATTGCTCAGGATCTTTTTTATTTAAAAAAAATACAACTGCAACTTCAGGGGAGATTGCAAAGTTAAAATTTGTATTATCGCTTATCTGATTACTGATCACACTCACTACTTTCTATTGGGTGTGGAAGTTACAATTCACCCACAGATACATGACTAACCTTAACAAGCACAAAAGAAATGAGTAGTGTGTCAATTTATTGATACTGAGAATATAAGGAATTAATACAAAAATGAGAGTCGCCCTATTAGACTAGGTTGATGCAGATGGAGGATATTGAGCTATCGATGTGACATTCAGATTTTTATCTGCTAACCATTGACATCTTAATCTGTGGCTGTTCATTGAACTAAGATTTCATGAAAGCTTCTCAGAAAAGCCAGACGACATTCACCAGCCACAGGAACATGGAGCAACACACAAAAAAACACCCGGATAGTAGTTATGACACAGGTTCAGTTTGTCTTCAATAATTTACTGCTAAAAGAAGTGGATAATCAGTGAGGGTACTTTTGTGATAATAAACAGAATGCATTGACGCCGCTGACGAGGCACCGGAGTATTGCGATTTGACGTGAACAAGCCACGATTTTGGCATCAACACTGATTCTCCGCCCAATCGTGTCTTGCGACTCCTGCGCCAGCCGATGGAGAATCCAGCACGCTATATAAATGCGAGTTGTTGTTGTTTGCTATTCATTTTTTTTAAAATTAGAGCGCCTAATTCTTTATTTCCAAATTAAGGAGCAATTTAGTGTGGCCAATCCACCTACCCTGCGCATCTTTGGGTTGTGGCGTGAGACCCACGCAGACAAGGGAAAAATGTGAAAACTCCACATGGAGAGTGACCCGGGGCCGGGATCGAGCCTGGGTCCTCAGCGTCGTGAGACAGCAATGCTAACCACCGCACCACCTACCTTTGCTAATACCTGTTACTATATACTTCAATTTAAGAGAAGGAACGGTGACCCTTAGTTTGAATGTCCTTTCAATTTCTAACTTCTGACCTATTTCGAACTCTGTTTCTGCAAAATCCAAACCAAGCTTGCTAAAACATTGGCAATGCCTGACGACAGACTGCGCAGGCTTTCAGACCGTTTTATCACTATACTCGATAACCTGTTCAAAGCTGCGAGCCATTCAAGTCTCATTTGAAGTTTCCACAGGAAATGCTCTGCAACGCAACAATTCTAATTCATTATCTGACGTTCACGTTACCCTCCCCTCATGCACTAGTGAAAGTATTTAGAGTTTGTGGTGCTTCTGGAAGTTGCGGTGCAACTTTCTTCTGCTTTGCCAGCTTTGGAAGGGGTTTTGAAGAAGGTTGGTCATTGTTTGCCTTCTGCATTCTGTTCTGGTCTGGATGAACATCCTGGGTGCTGCTGTTTTGTGTAAAATTTGTCTTGTTGATATCTGATGGGAAGTTAGGAACTGTAGCTGGAGAATTTCCATAATCATTCAAAGGTAACTTAATATCCTTCCAACGTCTAGCTCCAGAATTTGTGTTATATTGATACACATTGCCTGTGACTGAAACATTAAGTAGTCATTCAACATGAGCATGTTTCCTTAAGTACAGAAATGTTACTGAGAGAATACATTATTTCTTGTGGGCTGTGCATCAAAGCCAAATAACTGCTTAAACTTTCATCTGATTCAAATTTACCTGTTTTGAGAGTAAATATTATGTCAATTTTATTTGATCTATTCTTGACATGGCCGTCACTGGAATTTATTCCCCCATCCCAGTTGCCGGGGAGATGGTAGTGAGCTGCCTTCATGAAGCTTAATTATGGTAAAGTGGTTTGCAAAACCCATTCAGAGGAACTTAGGAGGGGTAGTAGGCCATTCAGCCCATTGGACCTGCTCTGCAGACCATCATGGCTGATCATCCACTTTACTGCCTTTTCCTCACACTAGGTTATTAGCATTGTTGAAGTCTGTCATTCTCTGGTTTAAACACACTCAGTGACTGAACTTCCACTCTGGGATGGAGACTTCCAAAGATTCACAACCCTCGGAATTCTCCTCATCTCGATCCTGAGTGGTTTTCCCCTTATTTTGAAAGTGTTTCCCCTGGTTCTAGCCTCCCTAATCAGGGAAACATCTTAACTGCATCTACCCTGTCTATCCCTTTACATATTTTGTAGGTTTCAACATGGTCACCTCTCATTCTTTGAAACGCAAGAGGAATAATGATAATCACTTATTGCCACGAGTAGGCTGCAATGAAGTTACTGTGAAAAGCCCCTAGTCGCCACATTCCGGCGCCTGCGCGGGGAGGCTGTTACGGGAATTGAACCGGCGCTGCTGGCCTTGTTCTGCATTGCAAGCCAGCTGTTAAGCCCACTGTGCTAAATGCAAGGAACTCGAGACCACTGAGTCTAAAATCAGCAGTAATAAGTACCTCTCCTGATGTCCAACCCCCCCCCCCCCCCATGCCAACCCCCACCCCATGGACTCCCTGGCCTGTCAATTTCAATCAGACCTTTAAACCTACCTGCTTTACAGCAGCTAGCGCTGTCAAAAAGAGTAGGGGGGTGGGGGGGGGGGGGGGGGGGGTTTATCCTCCTTCACTCCGACTCTCTCAGACTTTGATTCCGGGCTTCAGAGACAGCGGTGATGCTTGAGTTTCCCCCCGGCTTGAGACAGAAGATTGAGAAAGACGGGCACGGATGACATTTGGCACAGGTAGGTGGGCACGGAGTGGCAATCCGACGTTGATAGCTGCTTCAAGGAAGTTACCCTTCATCCAATATAATCGATTCCCGCATTTTCCCAATGTAAGGCTAACAGGTCTGCAGTTCCCCATTTTATCTCTCACTCCCTTCTTAAATAGTGGAGTGCAGTTAGCAGTCAACCAGGTTGATATGGGACTTGTTCCAGCAACAAAAACAATTCTCCCCTGAACTGAGCATTCAGGCACACAAGTTGGGGTTAAATCCTTTTTAGGAAAGGTGGTAAAATTGGTCTCCAGCTTTCACACAGTAATATCAAAACACAAACTGCCTGCTGAAATTAGCCTGGAATTTGTACTTTTCTGGGTATTGATTCTTCCTGGACAATAAGAGTATCAATTTAATAGGTTACATTTTCAAATTGTAATGTAATTTCAATGTATTTAAACCTGGAATAAGGAACATGGCTCGCAGAAAGGTTAAATATAATGATCATAAGACCACAACAAGGAATATGAGCAGGAGTGGGCCATTCAACCCTTCAGACCTGCTCCACCATTCAAAGAGATCATGACTGATCTGACATGATAATCCTCAACTCCACTTTCCTGCCTTGACCTCCATTACCCTCGATTCCCTTAATATTTAAAAATCTGTCTATCTCAGCCTTGAACATACTTAAGGACCCAACCGCTATAGCGTTCTGTGGTAAAGAATTCCACAGATTCACTACCCTCTGAGAGAAGAAATTCCACCTCATCTCTGTCTTAAATGGGCGAACCCATTACTCTGGGATTATGCCCTCTGGTCCTAGGCTCTCCCACAGGGGCAAACAACTTCTCAGTATCTACCCTGTCAAGCCCCCCGTGAATCCTATATGTCTCAATCAGGTCACCACTCATTCTTCTAAACTCTAATGAGTACAGGCCCAACCTACTCAACTCTCCTCATAAGGAAATCGCTCCATACTCAGGATCAAGCTAATGAACATTCTCTGGACTATTTCCACCTCCTGGATATCGTTCCTTGAATAAGGAGACCAAAACTGTTCACATTATTCCAGGTGTATTCTAACTAATGTCTTGAATAGTTTTAGCAAGACTTCCATATTTTTATACTCTTATCCAATTGAAATGTAGGCTAACATTCCTATTACCTGCTGAACTTGCATGCTCTCATTTTGTGATTCATGCATGAGTATCCCCAAGTCCCTCTGTGCTGAAGCTTTCTTCAGCCTTTCTCAGTCAATAATCAGCTTGTTTATTCTTCCTTCCAAAGTGCATAACTGGGCATTTTCCGATATTATATACCACCTGCCAAGTTTTTGCCCATTCACTTAACCTGTCTATATCCCTCTGTAGATCTTTGTGTCATACTCACCACTTGCCTTCCCAACTATTTAAGATGTGGAAGCTGAATTTGGATGAAGTTAATTTTACAGTCTAAAATTGATCTTCATGGCAAAATATGTCAAGTTACTTCATTCTGTGATAAATGATTGTTCAATGTTATTATTTTATTCACGGTGCATCTTTTCAAGTCAAATTTTTGGAAGGGAAATATCAGGTTGAATTCTTCCACCCCGCCCGCCGCAAGAACGCCACGGTGGAGAGACGGACAATGAAGACGTCCATTGACCTTGTGCGGGATTATGCTGTCATTGGGCGGACGCTGCCGGACAATCCCGCTCATCGTTTTTCAGGTTTGTGTTATAATCCATAAGTACCTTACGGGGTGGCCCATGTAGAATTTGAGTTCCCCCGTCTAAACAATGTCTAGTTTATATGGTATATAAAGCCAGTCAGTTTGGCACTGGCAAGGCAGGCCCAGTTGGGATCTACCATGTGATGTATATAATAGTTACTGTAAATAAACTACGTTTCTTTGAACTACTCAATGTGGACTCCTTCGTGGCCTTATAAAAGTGCCTTTAGTTGCCTGAAAAGTATGATTTTGGATAGAAGTTAATGTTACCTTCAATGTCAAATAAACAGTCCTGCAACTAAAATAGAAATAGAATACTGCAGATGTTGGAAATCTGAAATAAACACAGCACTGGAAAACTCCGCAGCTTTGACAATGTCTGTGCAGAGAGAGAGTTAACATTTTGATTCCAATGTGACGTTTCTTCAGAAATTAAGAGAGATTGAAATGAGATGGGTTTTCTACTGTGGAAAAAAGGCAGTTAGAGCAAGAGGGAAGGTCAGCAATAGGTTCGAGAGCGGGAGAGACAAAGATATCATGGAGCAAAAGGCAAAGGGTGTGGTTTGGTTGCAGAAAGTAAGAAAGCATTAGTTCAGAGCAGGGTTTCCCAAACTTTTCAAACTATGGGACTCCTAGTTGACCCTCCAAGATCATCAGGGAACATCAAGCATCCTCATGATCCCCCCCCCCCCCCACCAATTTTTGCTGTGAAATCAAATATAAACAAGTATTTTCTAACTGTACCTAATATATATTAGGAATTAGGAAGAGGCTCACAGTCACAAGTACATTCACCAGCTATATGGCGCCCCTCACATTAACCCCTGGCCAAACCACCCTCCCCCAGCCCCTTAACGTTAACCCCTGGAAGTAGTGGCTAATCTGGTATTCAGTAAAAGGTTCTCTAGGTCAAAAAATAATTGTGTTACATTTCATAATTTTTAATAGGAGTAATGATGCTGATAACTGATTCTCATTTCGGACACTCACCTCGCTCCCTCGCACACACACACACAGATCATGGCTCTCTCATTCACACACACACACACACACACATTCATGGCTCTCGCATTCACATACACACAGTGTGGTGAATGTGTAACTGGTAATTCACACTGTACCTTACTATTGTCCCTGTGGGCCCCATCTGTGAGCCACTGTGCAGCCCAGCCCACAGGGGGAGATGAGAAGCATGTACAGGGCTCCACCCTAGGCGCCACCCCTGTTAGGGAGTATAAGTGCTGCGGTCCTGCGAGACCCCCCTCAGTATTGTGCAGTCGCAGGCAGGCTCAGTTGTAAGCCAATTAAAGCCACAGTTTACTCCAACTCGTGTCTCAGAGTGAATTGATGGTCACATCAATTTAATCGACTAAAAGAACTACTATGGAATCAGCCCTCAAACCTGACCGACTGGAACTCGATCCACAGGCTGCAGAGGCAAAGTAATTTTTTTTGCATTGGCTTCGGTGCTTCAAGGCCTACCTGGCTGCGTCGACGACTTCCTCCGTTATAGATTAACAGAAACTAAGTCTTCTCCACGCACGGGTGATCCATCGTATTTCTACTCAACTTGATGAAGCTGACTCTTACACTGAGGCCCACGCGATACTCGACCGCCTGTACGTGTGGCCCGTGAATGAAGTCTATGCGTGACACATCTTCACAACTCATCGCCAGCGCCCTGGGGAGTCGCTAGATGACTATCTACGTGACCTCAAAGCCCTAGCTCGTGACTGTAACTACCAGGCCGTGACAGCCACTCAGCACATGGAACTCGCCGTCCGAGACGTGTACGTTGCGGGGGTCTGATCAAATTATGTGCGGCAGCATCTCCTTGAGAAAGGGGCCCAGGACCTGGAGGACACAGTAAAACTGGCGACCTCGCAGGAGGTCACTTTCCAAAGCCTAACTGCGTTCCTGGCCAATCACGCGACCCCATCGTGGACCCCCGACCAAAGGCTGCCCTAGGCCTGCGCCGCGCGGCCACCCGCCCACCACGGAGGACTATTGTGCAATTTTTGCGGCCAGCCCCAACACCCCCGGCAGCAATGCCTGGCCCGCAACGGAAGCTGCAGCAGCTGCAGGCGAAAGGGACACTTCGCTAAGGTCTGCCTGGCCAAGTCAAAAACTCAAACTCTAACTCGAACACTCGCTTCCCCGACTCTCAGGCCCGCAGATCCCGCAATGTGGCAGAGTGTCTACCGACTCCACCTCCACACAACATGTGGGACTCACGGGGGCCGCCACTACTGCGACTCTGACCATACAGGGCGCCGATTACACTAATTTCCAACTGCATGTGCTCCCAGACCTCTGCGCCCCTCTCCTCCTGAGACTGGATTTCCAGTGCAACCTCAGGAGCCTAACACTCAGTTTTGGCGGACCCCTGCCCCCACTCACTATATGCAGCCTAGCAACTCTGAAAATAGACCCCCCTCCACTCTTCGCTAATCTCACTGCCAACTACAAACCAGTGGCCACTCGCAGCAGGAGGTATAGTTTACAGGGCAGGGTGTTTATCAGATCCGAAGTCCGGTGTCTCTTGCATGAAGGAGTCATAGAGGCCAGTAATAGCCCCTGGAGAGCTCAGGTGGTGGTCATCAAAACCGGGGAAAAGCTCCGGATGGTGATTGATTACAGCCAGGCCATTAACCGGTTCACGCACCTCGATGCGTACCCCCTCCCCCGGATTGCAGACATGGTAAATCAGATCGCACAGTACCGCGTGTTCTCCACGGTGGATCTGAAGTCTGCATATCACCAGCTCCCAATCCGCCCGGAGGACCGCCACTACACGGCATTCGAGGCCGATGGCCGCCTCTTCCATTTCCTCCGGGTTCCCTTTGGTGTCACGAATGGGGTTTCGGTGTTCCAACGAGCAATGGACCGAATGGTGAACCAGTACGGGCTGCGGGCCACGTTTCCGTACTTGGATAACGTCACCATCTGCGGCCATGACCAGCAGGACCATGACGCCAACCTCCACCGATTTCTCCAGACTGCTCAAAAACTCAATCTCACCTACAATAAGGAGAAATGCGTTTTCCGCACTGCCAGGCTAGTCATCCTCGGCTACGTAGTGGCAAACGGGGCCCTAGGACCCGACCCTGACCATATGCACCTCCTCTTACAACTCCTTCTCCCTCACTGTCCCAAGGCCCTCAAGAGGTGCCTCGGATTTCTTTCATACTATGCCCAGTGGGTCCCCAGTATGCGGACAAAGCCCGCCAACTATTTAAGCCACCCTCTTCCCACTGTCAGCAGAGGATCGCCAGGCCTTGAACTGCATTAAGGCGGACATCGCCAAAGCCGCCATGCATGCGGTAGACGAGTCCGTCCCATTCCAGATGGAGATCGATACATCAGAGGTCGCTCTCGCTGCCACCCTTAACCAAGCAGGCAGGCCGGTCGCGTTCTTTTCCCGAACCCTCTCCGTTTCGGAACTTCGACACTCCTCAGTCGAAAAGGAAGCCCAAGCCATTGTGGAAGCCGTGCGGCACTGGAGGCACTACCTCGCGGGTAGGAGGTTTACCCTCATCACCGACCAAAGATCGGTTGCCTTCATGTTTGACATCTCGCAGCGGGGCAAAATCAAGAATGACAAAATCTTGCGGTGGAGGATTGAACGCTCCACCTATAATTACAATATAGTATATCGTCCTGGGAAGCTCAATGAGCCCCCAGATGCCCTGTCCCGCGGCACATGTGCCAGCGCGCAAGATGACCGACTACAGGCTATCCACAATTACCTCTGCCACCCGGGGGTCACCCGGCTCGCCCACTACATCAAGGCCCGCAACCTGCCCTTCTCCACTGAGGAGGTTAAAGCCGTAAAACTAGAATTGCCCGATCTGCACGTAGTGTAAACCGCACTTCTATAGCCCAGACAAGGCCCACCTGGTGAAGGCATCCCAGCCCTTTGAACGCCTGAGTATTGATTTCAAAGAGCCCCTCCCTTCGAACAACTGTAACACCTACTTTCTCAACATTATAGATGAGTTCTCCCATTTCCCGTTTGCCATCCCATGCCCCGATATAACCAGCCCCAAGGTTATCAGAGCCGTGCACAGCGTCTTCACCCTGTTCGGTTTCCCCAACTATGTCCACAGTGACAGGGGTTCATCCTTCATGAGCGACGGGCTGCGTCAGTACCTGCTCAGCAAGGGCATCGCCTCGAACAGGACTACCAGCTATAACTTCAGGGGAAACGGGCAGGTGGAGAGGGAGAACGCGACCGTCTGGAACACCGTCCTACTGACCCTACGGTCCAGGAATCTCCCGATCTCCCACTGGCAGGAGGTCCTCCCCGACGTGCTCCATGCAATTAGGTCCCTCCTTTGTACGGCCACAAATCAGACTCCACATGACCGCTTATTTGTCTTCCCTCGGGGAACTACCACAGGGGCCTCGCTTCCATCCTGGTTGAGGACACCGGGCCCTGTCCTCCTTTGGAAACACGTTCGGACACATAAGACCAACCCACTGGTAGAGAGGGTCCAGCTCCTGAACTCGAACCCCCACTCCGTGTATGTCAAACACCCGATGGCCAGCACGACACCGTCTCCCTCCGGGACCTGGCACCCGCAGGCTCTACCACCACTACCGCCGATATACCCCCCCACACTACACCCCACCCGACCTCCCACGCCCCGCGTCCCAGCGCCTATTTGCTTCCCGCGCTCCCTTCCACCCGGCACACCAGTCTGCAGGAACAAAGCTGAGGAAGAACCATCCTGGAGTCCACCCCAGGACGCGCACCGAACATCCTTCCACAGCCCTCCGAAACGGCTGCAACACCAGTGCTTCGTCGGTCGCAACGCACGATCCGGGCACCGGACCAACTGAACTTGTAGACCCGTCACCCCTGCCGGACTTGATTTTTTAACAGGGGGTGAATGTGGTGAATGTATAACTGGTAATTCACACTGTTCCTTACTGTTGTCCCTGTGGGCCCCATCTGTGAGCCACTGTGCAGCCCAGCCCACAGGGGGAGATGAGGTGCATGTACAGGGCTCCGCCCTAGGCTCCACCTCCTTTAGGGAATATAAGTGCTGCGGTCCTGCGAGACCCCCCTCTGTATCGTGCAGTCGCAGGCAGGCTCAGTTGTAAGCCAATTAAAGCCACAATTTACTCCAACTTGTGTCTCAGAGTGAATCGATGGTCGCATCACACAGATTCACATCTCTCACATATACACACACACAGATTCATGGCTCACATTCACACACATACACACACAGATTCATGGCTCTCACATTCACACACACACACACAGATTCATGGCTCTCACATTCACACACACACACACAGATTCATGGCTCTCACATTCACACACACACACACACACAGATTCATGGCTCTCACATTCACACACACACACACAGATTCATGGCTCTCACATTCACACACACACACACAGATTCATGGCTCTCACATTCACACACACACACACACACACAGATTCATGGCTCTCACATTCACACACACACACACAGATTCATGGCTCTCACATTCACACACACACACACACAACAGATTCATGGCTCTCACATTCACACACACAGATTCATGGCTCTCACATTCACACACACACACAACAGATTCATGGCTCTCACATTCACATACACAGATTCATGGCTCTCACATACTTACACACAGATTCATGGCTCTCACATTCACACACACACAGATTCATGGCTCTCACATTCACACACACAGATTCATGGCTCTCACATTCACACACACACACACAACAGATTCATGGCTCTCACATTCATACACACAGATTCATGGCTCTCACATTCACACAGATTCATGGTTCTCACATTCACACAGATTCATGGCTCTCACATTCATACACACAGATTCATGGCTCTCACATTCACACAGATTCATGGTTCTCACATTCATACACACAGATTCATGGCTCTCACATTCACACAGATTCATGGTTCTCACATTCACACAGATTCATGGCTCTCACATTTACACACACAGATTCATGGCTCTCACATTTACACACACAGATTCATGGCTCTCACATTCACACACACACACCACATACATTCACCTTCCTCTCTCTCACAGACACACACATGCATGCACACTCAACCCCCTCTCACATACACACATGCCCCTCACGCACACACTCACCCCATCATACACACACACATATATGGGCTGCATGGTAGCACAGTGGGTAGCACTGCTGCTTCATAGCTCCAGGGTCCCAGGTTCGATTCCCAGCTTGGGTCACTGTCTGTGCAGAGTCAACACGTTCTCCCCGTATCTGTGTGGGTTTCCTCCAGGTGCTCCGGTTTCCTCCAACAAGTCCCGAAAGAGGTACTGTTAGGTAATTTGGACATTCTGAATTCTCCCTCTGTGTACCTGACCAGGTGCTGGAGTGTGGTGACTAGGGGATTTTCACAGTAACTTCATTGCAGTGTTAATGTAAGCCTACCTGTGATAATAAAGATGATTATTATTATCCACGCACGCACACACACACACACTCATCCCTCTCACACACACACACACTCACCCCCTCTCACACACACACACCCTTCCACACACAGACATACTCACCCCCTCTCACACACACACACAGCCCCTTCCACTCACGCGCACTCACCCCCTCTCACACACACTCAGACCCCCGCTCTCACAAATACACTTCTCTGAGGCCTGAACCCCCTCCTGCTTTCTCACACATGTCTCTCGCTCTCTCACATTTACACACACATACCACATACATTCACCTCCCTCTCTCACACACAAACCTCTCTCACAGACACTCATCCCACACTCTAACAAACACTCACCCCCCCACGCACTCAACCGCTCACAAACACACTCACCCCCTCTCTCACACACTCAACTGCTCACTCACACACTCAGCCCCCCACACACTCAACCGCTCACAAACCTACTCATCCCCTCTCTCACACTCAACCACTCACACACACTCTCCCCCTTCACACACTCAACTGCTCACACACACATTCATCCCACTCTCTCATGCACATTTTCCCCCTCTCTCACATGAACAAAATCACCATCTCTTACATACACACACTCGCCCTCCTCTCTGACACTCACTCTCATCTCTCACCCACACTCACCCCCCATGTACACTCCCCTGTTCACACACACTCACTCCTCTTACACACACTCATCCCTTTCTCGTACACACTCACATTCTGTCTCACACAAATACACTCATCCCCTCTTCCACACACATTCACCCCTCTCTTTCACACTCACTCACCTTTCTTTCATACACACACATCCTCTCTCATACAAACACACTGATCCCCTCTTCCTCACACACACTCACCCTTCACGCATACATCCCGCTCACACACACTCATCCCTCTCACACATACCCTCACTCTTCACACACACACACCTCACCCTTCACACACACACACACACACTCACCCTTCACACATACACTCACCCCCCTAGCAAAGATACACTCACCCTCTCCCACACACATTCATCCCCACCACTCTCTCACAAATGCACCTCTCCAAGACCTGAACACACCTCCCCCCCACCCGTTCTCTCACACACTTCTCCGGGGCCTGTTGCTGCTTCCCGCTGCCTCTTTCTGTCACTGGCTCTATTCTCAGGATCAATCTTCACTTTTGGCCATTGGTTTTTCTGCCCAGCAACAGCCAGAATCAATTGGGCCAATCACAGAAAAGCATCACGGATCACTGTCTGCCGATAGACTGACTATCATAGAAATATCTAAAATAGAAGCAGGTGGAGGCCATTCGGCCCTGCGAGCCTGCTCCGACATTCATTATGATGTTGATCATCTGATCCTGCATTCCCCCCCCCCGCCCCCCCCCCCCCCCTCCCCCTGCCCCACTCGCATATCCTTTGATCAACTTTAACCCAAGTGATATATCCAACTGCTTCTTGAAAACAAATAGTGTTTTGGTCTCAGCTGCTTCCTGTGGTAGCGAATTCCACAGGCCGACCACTGTCTGGGTGAAAAGATTTCTCCTCACCTCAGTCCTAAATGGCCTATCCTGTATACTCAGACTGTGACCCTTGTTCTGGACACCCCCACCATCGGGAACATCCTTCTTGTATCTACCCTGTCCAGGTTTTTAATGAGCTCCCCCCCTCATTCTTCTGAACTCCAGCAAATACAATCCTAACCAACTCAATCTCTCCTCATATTTCAGTCCTGTCATCCTGGGAATCAGTCTGATAAACCTGCTCTCTACTCCCGATAGAGCAAGAACTTCCTTTCTCAGATAAGGAGACCAAAACTGCATACTATATTCCAGATGTGCCCTCACCAAAACCCTGTCCAGTTGCAGCACAACATCCCTGCTCCTGTACTCAAATCCTCTCACGATGAAGGCCAATATACTATTTGCCTTCTTTACCGCCTGCTGCCCCTGCATACTTAGTGTCAGCGACTGGTGTGCAAGGACACCCAGGTCTCATTGCAAATTCCCCTTTCAGATAATAATCTGTCTTCCCATCTTTGCTATCAAAGTAGCTAATCTCACATTTCATAGTTATTTTCTATATTGGTCCTTTTCAACCAGCGATTGCCAGTCATGTGGCAGTCAAGGACCACCTGGAGACACTTCATGGACTGTGAACCCCCTGGTCCAGTGTAAGAACAAAGGACAGTTCTGTCTGTAAGCAATATATGAAAACAAGATACAGACTGGTTAGAAATAAAGAATGAAAATAGAGGGCAGAGGTCATGGCACTGCTCCCTTGTGACACCCTGGTCACAAGGTGGGTGGGGTTACTGGGTTATCGGGATAGGGTGGAGATGTTGACCTTGGGTGGGGTGCTCTTTCCAAGAGCCGGTGCAGACTCGATGGGCTGAATGGCCTTCTTCTGCACTGTAAATTATATGAAAAAAACTCCTTTATTACCCCAACACCTCATCCCTTTCTCACAGCACCTTCTCATGCAATCACAGGTGATATAATACCAGCCCTTTTACCTCCTCTGTCCTTACGATCTAAGGCTCCAAACACTCCTTCCAGGTGGAGCAATAGTTTACTTGTGCTTCTTTCAATTTAGTGTTTTGTATTGCTACTCAAAATGTCACCTCCTGTACATTGGGAAGACCAAACATGGGCCGGTTGACCACTTTGCGAAATGCCTCCATTCAGTTCACAAGCATGGCCCCAATTTTCCTGTTGCTTACCATTTTAATTCACAATATTTCTCTCATGCTCGCATTTCTGTCCTCAACCTCGCTACAATGCTGGCCAGCACCATTACGAGTACAGATATCTCCTGGCCCTTGAAATGTTCATGAAATTTCACGAATGTCGTGGTCCCCAGCCTCACAAAGGTGTCGTAAACCATAGGCTGCGCGAGGGAACTTTTTGAAAGTTAAAAAGGTCTTACCCATGCTCTCCGTGCCAACCTGTGTCTTGCTGCGCACCCCTAAAGCTCAGTCATACCCACCATGTCCAGCTATGGCACTTCAATGTCAACTTAACCAGTATAGAATCATTGACATGCGTGGTATAGCTTTAAAACAACCAACCATTCATTCTGTAACTTTCTTACAAAAAAAACTCCTTTTCCTCCAACCCTATAGGAGCGTCAATCAACCAGCCCTTTAAAGTATCAGCAGCAGAACCTGCCCACTGGATTCCTCTTTATCTTGTGCAATAAACATTGAGCAATTGATAGAATGTGCTGGAGAGCCAGAGTTATCAATCAAGATATTTGGGGCTCGCAGCCAAAAATACACACTGAGGCTTGGCTGAGAGCCAAACATCCATTAGTCTGTTGAAACAGCTGTGCCCAAGGGAACACATTGCCTAATTGACAGGTTTTTTTGCAGATCTATTTCCCAATTACCAAATGTTTATTTGCACAGGAAAAAGGTGTTAAGTGCTTGTAGTTTCTGCCACAGACACATTATATGGGGCTGTTGTAAAAGGCGTCTTGTGTAAGAAATTTAAGGATGAACAACTTTGTTTTAGAGCTTTTTCACAAAAGACATTGTTATCGTAAGATGTATTGATTCAATGCAGAGTGTATACTGGGTAAAGGAATATTGAAGCGGCATAGGTTGGTATGGAGGATATGAGTGACCATTCTGGGAATGAGTTGCTATGAGGTGTGGGTGTGGGAGGGGGGAGGTGTGGACTAGATGGCTTTCCACTTTATTGTTTGTATTGCAATCCCAAAGGACTGAGGCAGGTCTATTAAACAGCCCGCCTCCAGGCTCGGTGGCCCCTATGACTGCCTCCGAACTGTCTCCTAGTGGGGGCAGAAGACATGACTCCAGTTAGCAGCCCCCACCAGCACCCAATCACCAGAACAAAAGTCGTGCTCTCGCAGGCACTTTCACCCAAGGTGGGCGTGCCAAGCCTGGAAGTTTCCCAACTTGGAGCTCAAAGATAGTAACCATGTTTCTCTTCCTGTTTTTAGTCCGGCAACGAAACTGAGGGAAGAAGGCTTTGCCTATACCATTGAAAGCCATGGATTAGGTCAAGGTGTCATGACTCAGCCATTTCACTGATAAAGAAATGTTCTGTGGGTGGAAGGAGCGCAGTTTGAAGGAAATCGAATGTTGATTCACTTTCATGTTCAGCTTTTATTTCATGTTTGCAGAGAAATAGGCTTACGGAGAATAGAGGAAAGAGACCTGATTAGAGCGACAGGTTCTCTGAGGGCAAGAATGTTTAATTGAAATGAAGGCAGAACAGTCATAACTGTAGCATTTTGCAATGTGAGACTAGAGGGACAGTGGGAGAAATAAACATGCCCCCCTCCCCCCCGGGGTGATCAGGGAAGGAAGAGTATGGAAGAAACCAGCTGATGGCTCATTTGTTTCATGTCAAAATTGCCATACATATTAAAAATGGGAATTTACCTGGATCCACAGCTTCTCCATTAAAGATTGTATCACGCGTGACCATTTCCTGAAATGCACAGAACATTCAGCAGGATAACATTTCATGTGTTATTCTCTTAGAATCATAGAATCCCGACAGTGGAGAAGGAGGCAATTCAGCCAATTCATTCCTCCCACCCCATCCCCATAACCCTACCGAACCGGGGCAACTTTGGCCACGAAGGGGCAATTTCTAACGTGGTCATCTTTACTGTGGGGGAAACCGGAAAACCCGGAGGAAACCCACACAGACGCGGGAAGAACATGCAAACTCCATGCAGGCAGTCCCCTGAGGTTGAATTGATCCCAGGTCCCTGGCGCTGTGAGGCAATAGGGCTAACCACTGTGCCACCGTGCTGCACTAAAGCTTTATCTTGTGGCCGATTGAGCACGTTAATTGGTTGTGGTGATATGATTTGCATAGCTGTCTGCCATTGGGGCAGAACACCGGCTTACCATTGGCTCTGGTCGGTCATGTGCCTCTCGACCGATTGGTCTAGAGGCTGAGTCAACCACGCCTCCTTGCCGAGGTGTAAATAGTCAAACGCCCGGCGGTCGTCCATTTTATTGTAGACAACCGCAGGACTAAGTTCTAGTTTATTAAAGCCTGACTTTTGTAAAGCAACTCATCTCTCGTGCAATTGATGGCTCATCATTGGTTAAGTGGGGAGGCTATGAAAATGTACCTCTCTGCTTGCCGCTATTTATATTTGAAATATGGGAAGTCATAGCCTCGACAGGATGACCTGAAACAAGAGTTTCTACATAGCGTTTATACCATGGAACATAAGGGGCAGATGTAAAGTTGACATTTATGTTCTTACTAGTGTACATATTTCTGGTAACACGTCTCAGTTTATATAGGGTAGGATTGTCCAGTCCCATCCGCCAACGGGATCAGCCGATCCTACTGAAAGTCAATGGAATTGTGGCTGGGGGGGGGGTCTAGCCATATCAGGGGTGGAAAAGTCCAGCCATAGATGCGACAAATCATAGTGTTTTTATTAATTTGTCAACAACAGCACTTAAAATTCTGCAAAATGTGAAAAGGACGTACAGTGCAATAACAGATATGCACATGAATGGGAGTGAATCTTGCTTGGACTTCCACAGCTCCACTGCCAGGATTCAGGGATTACAGATCATTGTGGAACCGCAGGTTGAAGCGTTCTTGTCTCAGACTGCACTCTCTTAGAACAAAAAAAAAGACTTCACAATAACGTATTTTGTTATTTTGTTTAAAGGATGCTGAGCTGTGACTCGGTGTGGTGGCATCCCAAAGTCATAAGCTGTGGGTTCATGTTCCATTCCATAGAACCAGAGATAAGACACAGCACAGAGGAGGCCATTCAGTCCATCTTGTCCATGCCAGCCAGTCATTCCTGTGACTTGAGTACTAAATCAAGGTTTGAGGGTGCGCTGCACTGTCAGCAATGCTATCTTGAGAATGTTACGTTAAACCAAATTCCTAATTGCTCTCTCCAGTGGATGTAGAAGAGCAGGGATAACTATTTGCTGGCATGGGGGAAGGGGGAGGGTGGAGAAACAGGTTTATTTCATGAGGAAAGGTTGGACATGCGGGCCTGAATCCATTGGAGTTTAATAGACTGAGAGGTCTTTTGAAACATATAAGATCCTGAGGGGACCTGACAGGGTGGATGCTGAAAGGATGTTTCTCCTTGTGGGAAAGACACAGGTTAAAATGAAGGGGTTTCCCATTTAAGAGGGCGATGAGAAGAGGGTCGTGGACCTTTGGAACACTTCTCTCCGAAGCGCGGTGGAGGCAGCGTCAATGAATATTTTTAAGACAGAGGTAGACAGATTCTTGATGAACAAGGGAGTCAATGGTTATTGTGGGGTAGGCGGAATGTGGAGCTGAGGCCACACAGATCTGCCATTGAGTGCCAGGGCAGGCTCGAGGGGCTGAAAGGCCTATTCCGCTGCTCCTAATTCATTGGCAATATTTCCCATTCAACCAATGACTTTAAAGGCGATGATCTGGTCTTTACCCTTTGTGGGAACTTCCTGTATACAGATTGGCTCCTATCTTTCTTATATTGTAACGATGGCTCAAAACCAGCTTTGTGAGGAAATTGGGGGTGGGCAATAAATACTGCTCTTGGCAGCGCTGACGACATCCCATGAATGAATTTTTTTTAAACTCTGAAAGCAAGTCCTTTATCCTTTTTGTCTACTATGTACATACCGTGTACGTACGTTACCTCGGCTGCAGAAAAATACTTTCCACTGTGCTTCGGTACATGTGACAATAAATCAAATCAAGTCAAATCAATCAATTTTAGCTGCAGGAACGTGTTCTGCACAAAGACTATTCCATATATTGACAGCCACCACGGTGTTTCCTTTTCTAAAGGACTTTGCAAATGAAATGCAGAGGATACCAGTCTTCCAGAGTGGGCTGGCTCCCACTATTAAATCAAATGATCATTTGGAGACCCAGATTCCTGGAGAAGATTGTTACACCAAGCTTTCTAAAACAGCTGTTTAAAAAAAAACTTTTGAGACCCGCCCACAAAAAGTTTTATTTTAACGAGTCGGTCCTCTGCTGGTGGCTGGAAACTTACCAAAATCACATTGTGTTGCTTCTTTGGCTTGGGTTCTGTATTTAACAAAAGACAAGTTCACTTAGTCCATTGCATTGAAAAGAAATATAGCTGAATTCACATTGAAAAGCACCAGGAAAGTTGAAGCACCCACCTTGTTCGTTCATCCTGAAACATAAAAGGAAAGTTGTTTGAATTAACCACTGTCACTTTAAAAGATTTTATCAATAGAACTTCACAGCTCAGGGTGCCTGTTCTGTTTAATTTGGGCGTGAGATCGAGTCCAATCACCTCGGGATACACTTATGGCGCATTCTCTAAAAAGATTTAGAAATGTGGTCTCTGGCAGGAAACGTGGTGCAATCCAGATTACAATCCTCCCGCACAGGATTTTTTTTGGCAGGGGTGGGTTCACAGAGAACGTGACGCCAGTGTTAAAGGGCACCCCGATCTCAAAGTGACAGTTGGCCTCCGCAACATTGTCGACATCAGGGCTTCAGCCCCCCCCCCCCTCCAGGCCTCACTGCTATCCTCGCCCACATCAAGGGCAGCGCAGTAGCACAGTTCCAGGGTCCCAGGTTCGATTCCAGCTTGGGTCACTGTCGGTGTGGAGTGTGCACGTTCTTCCCATGTCTGCGTGGGTTTCCTCCGGGTGCTCCGGTTTCCTCCCACAATCCAAAGATGTGCAAGTTAGGTGGATTGGCCATGCTAAATTGCCCTCAGTGTCCAAAAAAGTTTGGTGGTGTTACTGGGTTTCTAAGGGCTGGTGCAGCCTGGATGGGCTGAATGACCTCCTTCTGTACTTTAAATTCTACTAAATTCAGTGCCCCACCCCCACCACATCCTTGCCCACATCGGGCTCAGTGACCTCCCCCTCACCATTCTCTCCCCCCCAACACCTCCCACACCTGGCATTATGACATCGGGGCCCTCGCAGTGGTCCCCCTTTCAGGCTCCGTCCCTTGATACTGTACTACCAACCTGGCACTACCCCATGGCGCCCCTTGATAGTGCCAAGCTGGCACTACCCCATGGGTAATGGATACGGTCTGACAGGAATGAAGTGGTTTGTTGAACAGTGATGATGGTTGTAACTCACATTGGCTTTTTCTCAACTTTTGCCTTCGGTATGGAGCGGATGTATTCAGCCAAGAGGGATGACAGGTATCCCAGCATTCCGAGCAACAACAAGCAGCCTAAGGTGATGATGAATGGTATGTACCAGGCATCTGTTTGATAGGTGTTTTGTGATAGCCTGATATAGGTTATATTGGGCTGTTGGAAGGGGGGGGGGGGGGGAGAAATAACAAAGAAACTGTCAGCAGGAAACCACCAATGACTTGAAATAAATGACTTGTTTATTCCCTCCATTGTTTTTGCACCCTTCACAGACAGCATGAGATTATAACCATGGTGATTAGAATGGTCACGCAAATCAATTTTGTTTTAACTCCTGGTTTGTGAATTGTGAATATACATTCTAAAATTCTTTGTGAAAACACAACGGCCCGTTCCACCCAGCAAGGTATTGCGCTCCTGCCAAAGTTAACGGAAATTTAATTGGCACCGTCGCATCAGCTGGGGGGGGGGGGGGGGGGGGGGGGGGGCAAGCTGTGGCATGGCCATCAGATCATGGCCAACATTTCTAAGCTTTTTACAAGTTCAGCTCAGCTTGTAGTATGTACACCTGTAGAAAAGTGTTATTAAGTCTCCCTTCCCCCCCCAACTTCAAACTAAGTTAGCATACAGTACGATACTCAAAGTCAGAGCAAACCTGGAATTATATCGTCGTTCTGCACTGTCACTGGGTCACAATCCTGCAACTCCCTCCCAAACAGCACTGTTGGTTATGCAGCTCCCTACCACCTTCTCAAGGGCAATTGAGGATGGAATATAAATGCTGGTCTAGCCATGATGCCCACATCCCACGTGTGATAAACTCCTCGAGGACCATGGGGGATCACTAATTGATCTCGCCGTGTGGTTGGTGGAGTACGAGTTCCCCTGTGAGCAGGCAGAGGCCCGCCAACTGGGACTCTAACTGAGCCCTTTAAATGCCAGCCCCTACCTGGACTGACATTGCTGGTAGCCCCGACTTGGTAGCAGATTCACTTTTGTGTTATAAATAATCAACATTAACCTTCCTGCTCGTGTCTCCTGAATTATTGACCGTGAATGAATTTATTAAAAATTAAAGGGAATATGCCAAAAAATAGAGCAATCTGGGACGGGGGGAAGGGGTGGGGTGGGCAGGGCTACCCATCTCACATGGTCAATTTTGCAGTCAGCCTCCAGGTTCCTGCAGGTGAATGTTCAGCTGTCTGACCGGCAGGCTGATGTACATGATTGTGGGGAGGGCTGACGATGTGCCAGGCAGGCCTGGAGGCCCTCCCTCCCCTGCCTTATAGCTCCACAGCAGCCACAGGCCTACCTTTGGAGGAGTTAAATCCCCAACTCCAAATCACTCCACAACAGTGGTGGCCTTCAGGCTGAAAAAGAGATTTACAAAAAAAAAAAATCAACCTCAAAATAAGTTGGCGAGAAACAATTTTGCCATCATGGCTCCTGCTTCTTTCAAGCTGGGGGACTAACTGGATGCTTTCCGACTTTGAGAGGATCGATGGAAAGCTCGCATTCCGGCTGTGAGTTAACCGCTTTGTAGAGGATCACAATGAGTGTTTCCCACAAATTTCGGCCTTCTGACCCTATTTGACCCGGAGGGAACATTCTGCCCCATTTCTGCAATTTCACTACATTGTGAACCCATTTCTTAGTCAGTTGCAAGGAAATGTGAGTTTTGAGTCAGAGTATTCGTCTTAAGAAGCTTTCGTTCTGACTTCTCGGTAGCACAGCTCTCCGCTCTGATGTACTTACAGTTGTGGTTGTTTCTTGAGTACTGGGCGTAGGGGTAATAATTCTGATGTTGATCTTTACTGTCCCTGTTTGTACGACTTTCATCTGGCTGCTTCCAGCCAGTAGGTTATCATCAGTTATTTGAACAAGGAGGTTATAATTTGTGACTTTGTCAACACCATGCGTATAGTCAAAAGGAAGTGCGAGTATCAACTTCGTAATGTTAGATCCAGCACTAGGAGAGAATCTAAAGTGGTTGTTGATATTACCTGGTACAGAAAGTAACCTGGTTAAAGTCATTTAAATGGTAAATAACTTACAACATTTCCGCCGGCTTTAAAGGTAACTTATCCTATGCTTTTTAAGTTGCACAAATGTGATAGGGTAATCATAGGTGTTATGTTGCAACTAGGCCCAAAGACTTGCAGCCCTGAGCTCAAACTTCCGGCCAGTCCTGCCTCCTTGACTCTCCAGTCCAAGTGGGCGAGGGCGGGCCTTCGGCATCCTTCTTATATGTCCCCGCGCTGCCCCCTGGTGGTACTTGCATTTCCCATCAGCCCCTTCTGTACACACTCAGGCGAGGATCACTACAATAGGTACTCCTAAATCAAAATGATTGAAAAAAAACCCACTGAAAATAATCCATATTGCTGATACCAGCTGAGGGTTAAAACAGAAAAACCAAGAGGGAGATTCGCCCACTGCTGAATAAATTCAAAACCCAAAGCTTTTGAGAACCAAAATTATGAAAATGTCAATTAATGCTACTGTGGTTCAGAATAGATTTCAGTGGCTCTGGGTTAAGAAATTTCTCCTCATCTCAGTCCTAAAAGGTTTACACTTTATCCTCAAACTATGACCCTAGTTCTGGACTCCCCCACCATTGGGAACATTGGAGTAGGGACACATGCGTGTTTGATTTCAATAGAGGACCAAACAAAGAGCTAAAATGTAGAGACTGTGGTACTGGAAAACAATACATTGAGAATCCTACTTGTGCTTAATCTGCTGTCACATGTACATAGAAACATACATAGAAAATAGAAACAGGAGGAGGCCATTCGGCCCTTCAAGCCTGCTCCACCATTCATTATGAATATGGCTGATCATCATGTTCAATACCCTGATCCCACCTTCCCCTCATATTGATCCCATTAGCCCCAAGAGCTCTAATTCCTTCTTGAAATTACACGACATTTTAGCCTCAACTACTTTCTGTGGTAGTGAATTCCACACATTCACCACTCTCTGGGTGAAGAAATTTCTCCTCACCCCAGTCCTAAAAGGTTTACCTCATCCTCAAATTATGACTCCTAGTTCTGGAAACATTCTTTCTGAATCCACCTTGTCAAATCCTGTGAGAATTTTATAAGTTTCTATGAGATTCCCTCTCACTCTTCTAAACTTTAATGAATATAATTCCCAACCAAAATATTCTCTCCTCATATGACAGTCCTGCCATCCCAGGAATCAGTCTGGTAAACCTTCACTGCACTCCCTCCACAGCAAGAATATCCTTCCTCAGATAAGGACACCATAACTGCACACACTACTCCATGTGTGGCCTCACCAATGCCCTATACAATTGCAGTAAAACATCCCTATTCCTATACTCAAATCCTCTCGCTATTAAGGCCAACATACCATTTGTCTTCTTTACTGCCTGCTATACCTGCACGCTTACTTTCAATGACTGAGGAACGAAGACACCAAGATTTCGCCGAGTATCCAACTCTCTTAATTTGCACCCATAAGTAATAACCTGCCTTCCTATTTTCTAGATTCCTTTGTCATTCAGTAACCACCTTAAAGGAAGAGTACCAGCAATGTATGGGGCAATTCTTCTGTGCCAAGTTTGCAGATGCTGTCTGACTTCATTTTTTAATGCTCCTTCTTGACTGTATAAATCTCAGTAAAACTGGAACCAGAATCTGCATGTTAGATCACCAAAGATAATTGGTTGATTACTGTTGGGTTCCAGCCTCCAGCTTGGTTGGTTCTGCAATGTTGCAGATTACCGAAAGCATGACATCCATCCAGATACCATGGAACCAAATATCATCAAGGCCACCACGCTATCTCTCTCCTCAATAGATCAGCTACAGACTTAACGATTCATAGAATCATAGAATTTACAATGAAGGAGGTCATTTGCCCACTGACCTCGCTACTGATATAATCCCAGCACTAGTGGAACTGGCATTAACTGACTCAATGCCAATCTCTTAACCCTGCTACACCGTGAGACGGCATTACACAAAATTCAACCTTTTCTGTGTATTTCCCCAAACATTTTGGGTGGGATTCTCTCATCCCGCGGCAGAGTGTCCACCCCATCGTAAACGGCGTCGCGTTTTACGACGGCATGAACGGGCCGCTCTTAGGACTTATTCTGGCCCATACAGGGGGCAAGCACGGCACTGCAGCGGTTCACGCCGCTCCAGCTGACGATCCAGGCACGGACTGGGCACCGCGGGATCCGCACATGCGCGGTGGCGCCGGCGCCAACGCGCACATGCACAGTGGCTTCCTTCAATGTTCCAGCCCCGGCGCAACATGGCGCAGGACTACAGGGGCGTAGGAAATAAGTCCCCCAGCCAGAGAGGCCGGCCCGCCGATCGGTGGGCCCCGATCGCGGGCCAGGCCGCATCGGAGGCCCCCTCGGGGTCGGAGCCCCCCCCCCCCCCCCCCCCCCCCCCCCCCCCCCCCCCTCACAGGCCACCACCCGACCCTTCCACGCTGAGTTCCTGCCGGCTGACAGAAGGTGTGGACGGCGGGTGGGACACAGCATTTCCATGATGGCCGCTCGGCCCATCCTGGCCCGAGAATCGGCGGGCCAGCGGACTGCGACCGGCGCCGCCCCGACCAGGCCGGCGCCAATGGTGCCGAATCTGCGGAGAATCGCGTGCCGGCATCGGAGCGGCATGGCCCAGTCACGGGGATACTCCAGCCCAGCCCAGGGCTGAGAGAATCCCGCCCTTTCTTTCTGTCTTTCTGCAATATAATAAATGGAGAAGTGAGGGAACAATAAAAACAGAGGGACACAAACAGGTTAAAAAACAAAAAAATTGCCAGGCACACCCTGAGGGGATGTGTCCGAATCAATCTATAAAAACCAGAATGGTTCACTCTGCAAATTCTTTAACATACCTGAAGTTATGGAGTAACGAAAAGACTGAGGGGAGGAATCCTCATCTGTACAGGACAACCGAAACCCCTGAATATTAGTACCTACAGCTGTGTCATCGAGAATTATCAGTGAATAAAACTTTGGCTGACAGTCAGGTGGTTCATCATTGGTTGGAAGAACATGAACTGTGACCTGGAACACAACAGCGTCTATTAACAAAAAAGTACATGGTTTCCTGAATTACCTCAGACCTCAGTCCACCAGTGCCAATCAAAAACCTATCAGCAGCCTCCTGCCGTTCGATCCAGCCACCCACCAACATGGCTGTTGAACTTTGAATTTAAACCGTTAAAATCCCTTTGAGAGGGCTTTAATGCAAATCCTGATCTTTGTCCTCTCCCATTGTCTATTGCTTAAAGAATCGTTGACTTGCAATCAGAAACGGAAACCCTCACTGAAGATTTTTTTAAGCCCTTTTGTGATGAATGGTATCGGTAACTGCTGTAACTGTACCTTGCCTTTAATAAATTGGCCCTTTAAGACCGGGCTTGGAACCCTGGGGGACTCCGCCTCTGGCTCCGCCCCCAGGAAACGGTATATAAGGTGATGCTCACTGGGCAGCATGCTGTGACCACACTTCCCGGCAGCTGTCCGGTTCTCTGGTAATTAAAGCCTTTAAATTACCAATCTTCTCTCCTGTGTCGTAATTGAGAATATCTCAAATTAATTACCAGACACATCAAGATGGACAGCGCTCTAAAGCCGGAGAAACTCAACCTAGACGCTCCGTCGCCGGAGGCTCCAGAAATGTTTAAATATTGGCTCCGGTGTTTTGAGGCCTATCTAGACTACTCAGAGACTGAAGTCGACGGCGCTCGCAAGCTGAGCTTACTACATGCCTGGGTGGGCCACCGTCCTCCATGATCGAGAACGCTACGACATACGAAACTGCGGCCGATATACTAAAGAAACGCTTCGTAAAGCCGATTAACGATGTACACGCCAGACATTTACTCTCGACCTGCAGCCAGCGCTCCGGGGAAACTCTAGATGAATACGTGGAGAGACTCACTGCTCTCGCGAGGAACTGCAATCATAAAGTGACGGCAGAAGTCCACATGAACTTACATATTCGTGATGCATTCGTGTCCGGTATCAGGTCCTCGTACATCCGGCAGCGGCTCCTAGAAGCCAGGGCAAAGGATCTCCAAGGCACGGTAACGCTCGCCTCTTCTATAGAAACGGCCCACCGTAACCTCCGTACGTACTCCGCGGACCTTGCGAACCCCTCTCGATCCCCTCCAGACTTGGCCACGCTACAGGCCTGCGCCGTGCGGCGATCCGCTCACTCCGGGGGTTCCCCATGCTATTTCTGTGGGCAAGGCCAGCACCCACGTCAGCGTTGCCCGACCCGCTCCGCGACCTGCAACGACTGCGGGAAGAAGGGGCACTTCGGTAAAGTCTGCCTGGCTGGGTCCAAAGGCCGCAAACAAAAGCCTCACCAGACCCAGAAATCAAGCTCCCGGCCTCACAGGCCCCGCAACGCGGCTGTGTGGCGGCCGGACACGCCTACTTCCGACGCGTCATCGACCTCGTGCGAGTCATGGGGCGGCCATCATGGCGGCGGCCATCTTCGAATCCCGACATGTGTGATCGACGGCGGCGGCCATTTTGTGACTCCAGACGGCCATTTTGTGAGTCTGACTTAACCGAGAACTCTGACTACCCGCAACTAGGAGCGATCACGCTCAATCAATCGCGGCCAAAGCATCTGCGGAACTCAATAATCGGGTACAAATCATGGACAGCAGGACCACGACGCAAACCTGGGGAAGTTCCTCCAGACTGCCCGGGCCCTCAACCTCACATATAACAAAGAGAAATGCGTGTTCCACACAACCTGGCTAGCCATTCACGGCTACGTCGTGGAAAACGGGGTCCTAGGCCCAGACCCCAACCGCATGCGTCCCCTTAAGGAATTCCCCCTCCCCCGTAGCCTCAAGGCACTCAAACGGTGCTTGGGTCTTTTCTCCAGTGGGTCCCCAGATATGCGGACAAAGCCCGACCACTCATTAAGAGGCCGACATCATCAAGGCCGCCATGCACGAGGTGGACGAAGCCATTCCCTTCCAGGTAGAAAGCGATGCATCAGACGTCGCCCTGGATGCTACCCTCAACCAGGCAGGCAGACCAGTAGCATTCTTCTCCCGAACCCTCACCGCCTCGGAAATTCGGCACTCTGCAGTCGAGAAGGAGGCACAAGCCATAGTGGAGGCCGTGCGGCACTGGAGGCACTACCTAACCGGTAGGAGGTTCACCCTCGTCACCGACTAACGGTCGGCTGCCTTTATGTTCGATAACGCACAACAGGGCAAAATAAAGAATGACAAAATTCTGAGGTGGAGGATAGAGCTCTCCCTATACGTACGATATTAAATATCGCCCGGGGAAGCTCAACGAGCCCCCGGATGCCCTGTCCCGCGACACGTGCGCCAACGCGCAAAAAGACCGCCTGAGAGCCATCCACGATGACCTCTGCCACCGGGGGTCACCCAGCTTTCCCATTTCATCAAGTCCCGCAACCTACCTTACTCCACAGAGGAGGTCAAGACCATGACTAAGGCATGCCAGATCTGTGCGGAGTGCAAACCGCACTTCTATCGACCAGACAGGGCTCGCCTGATAAAGGCCTCTGGGCCCTTTGAGCGACTAAGTGTGGACTTCAATGGGCCCCTCCCATCCACCAACCGCAACATCTATTTCCTCACCGTTATCGATGAGTTCTCCCGCTTCCCTTTTGCGGTCTCCTGCCCCGATATGACTCGGCCTCCGTGATCAAGCCACTGCACAGCATCTTCACACTGTTTGGTTTCCCCGCTTATATCCACAGTGACCCGGGTACATCGTTCATGAGAGATGAGCTGCGTCGATATCTGCTCAGCAAGGGCATCGCCTCGAGCAGAACGACGAGCTATAACCCGCGGGGAAACGAGCAAGTGGAGAGGGAGAACGCAACAGTTTGGAAGGCTGTCCTTCTACCCCTACGGTCAAGGAGTCTCCCAATCGCCCGCTGGCAGGAGGTCCTACCCGATGCCCTACATTCCATTAGGTCGCTCCTCTGTACGGCCACGAACGAGACCCCTCACAATCGTTTGTTTGTCTTCCCCAGGAAGTCCACCTCTGGGGTCTTGCTTCCACGCTGGCTGATGACTCCGGGACCAGTCCTACTCCGGAGACACGTGAGGAGCCATAAAACAGTTCTGATAGTCGAGAGGGTCCAATTGCTATACGCAAACCCTCAATACGCCTACGTCGAGCACCCCGAAGGCAGGCAGGACACCGTCTCCCTGCGAGACCTGGCACCCGCCGGCTTCCCCACCGACCCCCCCCTCCTACCGACGCTTCCCTCCCCGCACCAACTGCCGACCCCGACAGCGTCCCCCATAACGCCCCCTGCCCCCCAGCCGGCGCCGGCACCAATCACCCTAGTCACCCCAGATACCCCCCCGCTCCAAAGCGGGCAAAAGCTCAGTCAACCGTGCTCCCGAATATACCATCACCGAAACCGACCGTATCCACGGCACCACCACCGGAGTGGAGAAGGTCAGCACGGACAGTCAGACCACCCACAAGACTGAACTCATAACTCCACTTTCACCCCCGACGGACTATGTGTTTTTTTTAAACAGGGGGTGGATGTGATGAATGGTATCGGTAACTGCTGTAACTGTACCTTGCTTTTAATAAATTGGCCCTTTAAGACCAGGCTTGGAACCCTGGGGGACTCTGCCTCTGGCTCCGCCCCCAGGAAACGGTATATAAGGTGATGCTCACTGGGCAGCGTGCTGTGACCACACTTCCTGGCAGCTGTCCGGTTCTCTGGTAATGAAAGCCTTTGAATTACCAATCTTCTCTCCTGTGTCGTAATTGAGGGTATCTCACCTTTCCTGCCCCAGGGCATTTGATCAATATATATACTACTGCCCTGGTCAAGAGCAACCAATTTAACAAAAGGCAGGATCAAACCTGGGCCATTCCTGAATTACCCAGTGAGCCACTGCAGAAGCTATTACTTCTTCCATTAATGAAATTATCAGATGGAACTTAAAAAAAATTGTTCATAGTATTTGGGCATTGCTGGCTAGGCCAGTATTTATTGACCATTCCTAATTGCCCTTGAGAAGGTGGTGGTGCATTCTTGAACCCTCGAGTCCCTGTGATGTAGGTACTCCCACAATGCTGTTGGGAGTTCCAGACCTCTAGCCCAGAGACACTGAAGGGACGGCGCTATAGTTTCAAGTCAGTTGGAGGGAGAGAAAGTTGAAGGTGGTGGAAGGGGTGCCTCCTCTACAAAAGAGTGAAGTGAAAAGCTTAGTTCAAAAACTTGGGTTCGTGGGCTCGATTCCTGGCTTAGGTCACTGTCTGTGCAGAGTCTGCACGTTCACCCCCTGCCTGTGTGGGTCCACGGAGTGCAGGTTAGGTGAATTGATTGTGCTAAATTGCCCCTTAGTGTCCAAAATGGTTAGGTGGGGTTACTGGGTTACAGGGATAGGGTGGAGGTGTAGGCTCTAGTAGGGTGCTCTTTCCAAGGGCCAGTGCAGACTCGATGGGCCGAATAGTCTCCTTCTGCACTGTAAATTCTAAGATTCTAAAAAGTTCAGCAAACGTGGGTGTGCAGTTGTAGGGTTTCTTTTATTTACACTGTTTTTCTAAAGTTACCACAACAAGAGGATCCAATTCAATTGGATGTTCAATTGTTTTCGGACAGCGCAGTGGTGCAATGGTTAGCACTGCTGCCCCACAGCGCTGAAGATCCGGGTTCGATCCCGGCTCTGGGTCACTGCCCGTGTGGAGTTTGCACATTCTCCCTGTGTCTGCGTGGGTTTCGCCCCCACAACCCAAAAGATGTGCAGGG
Organism: Scyliorhinus canicula; assembly: GCF_902713615.1. Lineage (NCBI taxonomy): Eukaryota > Metazoa > Chordata > Chondrichthyes > Carcharhiniformes > Scyliorhinidae > Scyliorhinus > Scyliorhinus canicula. Next base: position 67,634,334 of record NC_052165.1, on the reverse strand, counting down.
TAGGTGGATTGGCCACGCTAAATTGCCCCTTAATTGGAAAAAATGAATTGGGCACTCTAATTTTTTTTTTAAATGCAAGGGAGATTTCATCATGCAACGGTTGAGACTTACAACAGGTCTTAAAGCCTGTTGCTTTTACAAAACATTGACTGTCTGGAATTTACTCGTTTCTTATGCCCTGGTTGCAGGGCTGTAAGAAGTTCAAGATACTCAGTTGAATATTAAGTGTAATTTTATTCAGACAAGTTCGTAAAGAAAACTTGCATTTATGTAGCGCCGGCCACTACCTCAGGATGCTCCAAACGCTTTGTAGCCAATGCAGTCACCGTTGTAAATGCAGCAACCAATTTGTGTACAGAAAGCTCTAATTAACAGCAATGAGTGGCCCATTTTGAGTGAAAGAGTAGAAAACCTTACAAAGAATGCAAGGCACAGGGTGAGGGATTTACGGGAAATCACTCATCGGTGTCATTCCTTTACAGTTCTGTTTATGGGGAATGATTTAGTTAATGATCCTCCTCCAGTTGGGTAGCATTCTGACTCCATTAACTTACAAACTGGCCAAAATTCAAGAATGTGCATTGCAAATGTGCCAAGCAAACTCCTGAGTTGTATTAAACGAAACTTCCTTAATGAATACCTCGACAATGTCAGCCAATGTCAACAAGTGATTGCTGAGCCAATTAATTTTCAAACTCTCGGGTACCAGTTTGTGGTCCTGATACTGAGAGAGGCGGTTAAAAAAGACCACGCACATGTTGAATATTTGAGGATTTGATTAGTTTTCTTGTTAAATCAAAACAATGATCCCCTACCCACCCAGCTTGATATCTGTTTGATATTTATGGCAATGAGTTGGGCAAGTGGACTAACCTGTAGCATTAGAAACCACTTACAGTAGTTGTAGCAGGCCTTGCGTCACTGGAATCTTTACCAACAGCCTGTACTGTCAGGAAATATTGGACAGTCGCCTCGTAATCGGGTTGGGCCACAAGGTGTATTTCCCCCGAGGTTGGGTTTATCCAAAATAATTGACTGTATCCCAGTGTGCTTCCCCCTCCGACAAGTGAGTAAATGAGTTCCAGATCTGGGAAATCTTTGACTTCTGCAATCACCTGTCCAACTTTTGTTCCTACTGGGAATCAAAGGACAGAAAAAACTGTTACCAGGCAACGTTGTTAGTATCAGTGAGGTGTTGGCACTGTTACTAATTTCACTTCATTAATCTGTGTACCTCGAACTTCTTCCAGCCCTGCAACCAAGACACAAGAAACAGGAGGAGGAGTAGATCTTATGGCCTATCAAACCTGCTCCTTTGTTGTGCCTTTCTAGTGTCTAGGCACCAATCTCGGGAAGTATCTCCTTCAAACTCTTGTCTCTCCACCCCTTTTTCCTTAATACGCTCTTCAAAACCTATTTCCGTGACCAAGCTTTTGATCACCTGTTGTAATTGGAATATTTACCTAACTGGTGAACAGGTTGTCCCCATATTGTTGTGCAGATTCAATGGGCCGAATGGACTCCTTCTGCACTGTGGGTATTCTATGGTTCTGTCTGCCGAGAGGGTCACATGACCCGGATAATCAATCAGGGGCCAGGTGGGGGAAGCACATTATAAAGGGGACAAACACCCGGTAATGTCTCATTATTTGACTTGCTGTCAATGTTTGTAGAGGTTTGATCCTGTGAAGTGCCCTCAGACAATTTAATACACTAAAGGTGCTATATAAATGCAGGCAGTAGTTGGCTGTTTTGAAATGTGCATCTGCAGGGCTTGTCAGAATGGTTAATGATGTCCCTGGAAAAAGTGGAATGTTTCAATGGGAAAGGCTTGCAATTTCCACCTTTTACACTTATGTAGGAGATTTTCCCAACTCTTTGTGCTACATTCTTGAAGAGTGGTCATTATTAATCATACTGCTGTGATTCATTGAGTGTACCCGGGGTAGGAAGGTTGGAAGGATTCTCTGCTCCCAATGTTTCCATTTTCACAAGTGACTGCTCAGTGCAACATCACAAAAGCAAAATACTGCATTTGGTGGAGGACTGGAACAAATGCTGGGTCTAATCAGGTCCAGCAGCATCTGTGGTCAGAGAAACAGAGGGCGGAATTCTTTCATTTTTTGCCGAAGGAGGGAAAAGCAGAATTCAGTTTGCTGGCCTTCTCCACCATATTTTAAACACCGCAGGATTACTCAGTGCCAAATTCTTCCTTCTCATTGGCAGATGTGGTGGAGCGAACTTGGGCGAGAGAATCGGGCCCTTATTTTAACACTGCATCCCCAAGTTCTAGTCTCTCCCACAAGGGAATACACCCTTTCAGCATCCACCCTAAGTCCCCCTAGGATCTTAGATGTTTCAATAAATTCACCTCTCAACCTTCTGAACTCCAATAAATCAGGACGGCCTGATAGTGCCAAACTTTAATTTTCTTTCCACCAATAAGATAAATAGGGATCTAAATCAGGAAGGTGGCTTTTACCCTGCTCCTTCCTCAGGCCCTGATTAGTTTACACCTATTTTCCACTTGTTATCTACCAAATTGTATCATCGAACTGTTGGAAATATTTCTCATGCACCTTAACCAGAAATAAAGAGATGTGTACGCAGTGTCATTGGCTGTTCACTTACTTTGGCTGAATTCAGATACGTTGAAAGTATACGACATCTGGGTGAAAGATGGGCGAAATTCATTTACTGGCGTGACTGTGACATATACGTTCACTGTATCTAGGTGTGATAAATCAGATATTTATGAAATAACTATTAGATTAGGCATTTCCGATGCGACATTTCATGTTTTCAAATGTTTCAGTGTGAAATTAGAAACTGCTGTTTTTCAATTTTATTACTGTGATATTTGCTTTTAAGAGTAATAAACCTAGAAAACTAAAATCTAGGCGGCTAACTGATAGCCAAACCTAAAAGGGCATCTTAATGTGTTATTAATCCTTGCTCATTGGCTGCCTACTTCGTGCTGTCTCCCTGTTCTAATGATTTTAATATCTAATCCATGCAGACCAAATCAGCCCGCTAGATTGGCATCTCATCCATCGCCTTAAATATTCATTCCCACCACCGAATCACAATGACATCAATGCGTACCATCCACAACAAGTCACAAAGGCTCCTTAAACAGCACCTTCCAAAGCCACAACCTCTACCAACTAGAAGGACAAGGACAGCAACTACATGGGAATACCACCACCCGGAGGTTCTCCTCCAAGTCAATCACCATCCTGACGCGGAAATATATCGCTGTTCCTCCAGTGTCGCTGGGTCAAATCCAGGAACTCCCTCCTTTACAGCACTATGGTTGTACCTGCACCACATGGATCAAGAAAGCAGCTCATCACCTTCTGAAGGCTATTACTGATGTCCACATCCAACTTTCGAATAAAAGGAAATCTTGCTCCATCTGCTTCTCTCTGGCAAGAGGTTTGTATTCTGACCTGTTGGATTAGCTCTCACTCAATTCCTTCAGGCAACAGTTGATGGCAAAATGGGAAATATTTCACCTGCTGCAGCCTGGACGAATTCAATGCAGAACAGGTTGTCATTTTTAGGCCGGTATGAATTTCTCAAAGGATTGTCCTCTGGTGTCTGTGTGGCAAACCAGGAAACCTGCTGGATGCCAGGATTAAATTTATTTGTATCCCACGAATGGGATGCCGATGTGGGTCTTACTGGAATCTTTTCCTCATGCCTGATTCTCCATGTGTCCAAAACACATCTGGAACAATTTGGAGTGCACAACTTGGTACTTACCTAAACAATGCTTGGGGCTGCCTCCGGATTCGGGATGGAGGCCGCCAGTAATCAGGAACACCACAGCAGTGTGTAGGGGACCAGCTACGGGCAAGGGGATAGGGGGGGAATCTTCCAGATTTAGTGTCACCAAGGAGGTTCATTTCCCAGTCTCAGAGTGTTCCCGGAGAGCCATCTTCTTTCTTCAGGATCAGCTTTTTTCTTCACAAGGACCATCTTTTTTCTTCAAGAGTGGGTCAGTGATGTCGGGCGCATTTTCAATATGGCCCCAGGTATGACAGTGGGACATAAACAATCAAACCCGCCCCACCACAGAATACAGCTCTGAACCCCCAGATGCATAGTTAATGAGGTCGGGGTTGGAAGATTTGGTGTGGTTTCCTACTGGTGTCCGCAGTAGGAAACATTCCCTGTACCCATCCCATCCACAGGACTTAGTCCCAGGTGGGGGAATTCTGCCCATCCTTACTGAATGGGAAATGTTTGATACACTGTTCCTCACTGAGGTTCAGGGTTGGGCATTTCTCTCTGTGGATGAATATGGCCCCCTGCTGAGGCCCCTTCTCCCCCTCATCCTTCTCATTCTTTTAGCATCTTGTCTTTCTCTAGGTTGCCATAGTGCCCTGCCTCAGGGTAGGTAGTCTGCTCATTTTCCACACCTCACAGTTCAACGCTTCCATTTCCAACTGCAATGAGCAATATGACTAGGGAGAAAAGTACATAAGGAGATTTTCTGTTCCATTCCTTACCTCTGTTTAAGAAACCACAAGTCCTGCTCTTAAAAGGTCCCCTGTCTGTAAACATCCGTTGTCCTTCAAGGTTCTAGTTCTTATGCCATCACCACTTCAGGTGATGTCCCGGAGGACTGAGAATAGCCAATGTTGTTCCTTTGTTGAAGAAGGGTAGCAAGGATAATCCAGGGAACTACAGGCCGGTGAGCCTTACGTCAGTGGTAGGGAAATTACTGGAGAAAATTCTCTGAGACAGGATCTACTCCCATTTGGAAGCAAATAGATGTATTAGTGAGAGGCAGCACGGTTTTGTGAAGGGGAGGTTGTGTCTCACTAATTTGATAGAGTTTTTTGAAGAGGTCACAAAGTTGATTAATTCAGGTAGGGCAGTGGATGTTGTCTATATGGACTTCAGTAAGGCCTTTGACAAGGTCTCTCATGGTAGACTGGTATAAAAGGCGAAGTCACATGAGATCAGGGGTGAGCTGGCAAGGTGGATACAGAACTGGCTAGATCATAGAAGGCAGAGAGTAGCAATGGAAGGATGCTTTTCTAATTGGAGGGCTGTGACTAGTGGTGTTCCGCAGGGATCAGTGCTGGGACCTTTGCTGTTCGTAGCATATAAAAATGATTTGGAGGAAAATCTAACTGGTCTGATTAGTAACTTTGCAGACGACACAAAGATTGGTGGAATTGCGGATAGCGATGAGGACTGTCAGAGGATACAGCAGGATTTAGATAGTTTGGACACTTGGGCGTAGAGATTGTAGATGGAGTTTAATCCGGACAAATGTGAGGTAATGCATTTTGGATGGTCGAATGCAGGTAGGGAATATACAGTGAATGGTAGAACTCTAAAGAGTATTGAAAGTCAGGGAGAGATCTAGGTGTACAGGTCCACAGGCCAGTGAAAGGGGCAACACAGGTGGAGAAGGTAGTCAAGAAGGCATACGGCATGCTTGCCTTCATTGGCCGGGGCATTGAGTATACGAATTGGCAAGTCATGTGGCAGCTGTATAGAACCTTAGTTAGGCCACACTTGGAGTATAGTGTTCAATTCTGGTCTCCACACTACCAGAAGGATGTGGAGGATTTAGAGAGGGTGCAGAAGAGATTTACCAGGATGTTGCCTGGTATGGAGGGCATTAGCTATGAGGAGCGTTTGAATAAACTCGGTTTGTTCTCACTGGAACAACGGAGGTTGAGGGGCGACCTGATAGAGGTCTACAAAATTAAGAGGGGCATAGATAGAGTGGATCGTCAGAGGCTTTTCCCCAGGGTTGAGGTGTCAATTACTAGGGGGCATAGGTTTAAGGTGCGAGGGGTAAGGTTTAAAGTAGATGTACTCGGTAAGTTTTTTACACAGAGGGTAGTGGGTGCCTGGAACTCGCTGCCGGAGGAGGTGGTGGAAGCAGGGACGATAGTGTCATTTAAGGGGCATCTTGATAAATACATGAATAGGATTGGAATAGAGGAATACGGACCCAGGAAGTGTAGAAGATTTTAGTTTAGACGGGCAGCATGGTCGGCACGGGCTTGGAGGGCTTTGTTCTTTGAATATTTGGTGGTTTCGCCACTGGCCATGTCTAATAAACTTGAGCATGGGACATTATACCTCGGTCTGGGGTGACTTGCAAAAGGCCAGAGCCGACCATCCCCTGAGGTCTCAAATGACCCCACTACCTTGTTCTCTGTTCATTCTCCCTGTCAGCCATTATTGCAAAGATATGTCTATCACTGCACCCCGGGAGCAAGTGATTTGTCATCAGGACCAAGTCCTTTTTCAGCTGCCACACCGCTGCCTGTGAACTTTAGCAAATTTTTTTTTTAAACTCAGGAAGCCACAAATCACTTCTACAATTACAGCAGCAGCCAGTAAAAATCAATTGGTGACTAACCTGCAAGTGGTTGCTGATTCCTTTTAATAGCCCTGGTAAGGGGCTGGAGGGATTGTGGGGAGGGTGAGATTGTGGGGTAGGGTGGCTCCTTTCTGCTGTTTAATGAATGTTCCCTTCTGCGTGGTTTTCAGATAATATGGCAGCACAGTAGCACAAGTGGCTAGCACTGTTGCTTCACGGTGCCAGGGTCCCAGGTTCGATTCCCCGCTGGGTCACTGTCTATGCGGAGTCTACACGTTCTCCCTGTGTCTGTGTGGGTTTCCTCCGGGTGCTCTGGTTTCTTCCCACAGTCCAAAGATGTGCAGGTTAGGTGGATTGGCCATGATAATTTTCCCTTAGTGACCAAAAAGGTAAGGGTTTCGGAGATAGGGTGGAAGTGAGGGTTTAAGTGGGTCGGTGCAGACTCAATGGGCCGAATGGCCTCCTTCTGCACTGTATGTTGTATGTTCTATGTTTAATACCAACATTAAGCTCCAAAATGGCAGCTCACATTAAACTCTGAGACCATGACCTGCCTGCTCTGCACATCCAGCAGATGTTCACTGTGTGTGCTGACACCTTTACCAAATTAACATTAGGTGTCTCTCACACTAGATATGTACTTGGCTGCCGTGGACGCCATTTTGGAGTCAGTCAGACATTCATAGCACCAGAAAACTGAGCCAGAGTTTCCATCCTCAAAAGTGTACAATTCTTTTCTTTGCCAATAATGTTGAATGATGAACTTAATTGCCCTATCTGATTAGTTCCAAGCCAAAGGATAGTTGCCAGATAAATTCCTTACTTAGAAATAAATTGGAAGTATGCCATCCAGAGTATTTTTTTTTAATACATATTTTATTGAGGTATTTGTGGTATTATAACAACACAATAAACAATGTGCATGAAACTATAAACAGTGCAAAAGCCGTCTCCCTCCCTTTCAGGTCCCACCTTTATTAACCCCCTACTCTAAGCTAAACTAACCCCCCCGCCTTCTGCTGACGATTAATTTTCCGCAAAGAAGTCGACGAACGGTTGCCACCTCCGGGTGAATCCTAACAGTGACCCTCTCAAGGCAAACTTGATTTTCTCCAAACAGAGAAAGCTAGCCATGTCCGATAGCCAGGTCTCCGACTTCGGGGGCTTTGAGTCACTCCAAGCTAATAATATCCGTCTCCGGGCTACCAGGGAGGCAAAGGCCAGAACGTCTGCCTCTTTCTAATCCTGGATTCCTGGGTCTTCCGATACCCCGAAAATCACCACCTCTGGGCTCAGCGCCACCCTTGTTTTTAACATCGTGGACATCTGCAAACCCCTGCCAAAACCTCCTAAGCTTTGGACATGCCCAGAACATGTGGACATGGTTTGCTGGTCCTCCCGCACACTTTGCATACCTGTCTTCCACCCCAAGGAATCTGCTCATCCGGGCCACTGTCATGTGAACCCGGTGAACAACCTTAAATTGTATCAGGCTGAGCCTGTCACATGTTGCGGACGCGTTGACTCTACTCAACGAGCCCGTCCATAGACCATCCTCTATCTCCTCCCAGCTCCTCCTCCCACTTGCGCTTCAGCTCCTCGGTCCGCGTCTCCTCTGACCCATAAGTTCCTTGTAAATGTCAGAGACGCTCCCTTCTCCTCCCCACCCTCTGGACACTACCCTGTCCTGAATACCCCTTAGCGGTAGGAGCGGGAATGTTGACCCCTGTTTACGTAGGAAGTCCCGCACCTGCAGGTACCTGAATTCATTTCCCCTCGCCAACCCAAACTTCTCCTCCAGCACCCTCATACTCGGAAAGCTCCCCTCTATAAACATATCCCCCATCCTCTCGATCCCTGTTCTCCGCCATATCCGGTACCCACCATCCATACTTCCCGGGGCAAACCGGTGATTATTACAGATTGGGGACCAGACCGATGCTCCCTCTGCTCCCACATGTCTCCTCCATTGCCCCCAGACTCTCAGGGCCGCCACCACCACAAGGCTGGTGGAGTACCGTGCCGCTGGGCATGGCAGAGGCGCAGTTACCAATGCCCCTAGACTGGAGCCCTTGCATGAAGCTGCCTCCATACGCTCCCATGCCGACCCCTCCCCCACCATCCACTTCCTGATCAAGGCTATATTCGCAGCCCAGTAATAGTTACTAAAATTTGGCAGCGCCAGCCCACCCTCTCACCGACTCCGCTCAAGTATTACCTTCCTTACCCGCGGGATCTTGCCCACCCAAACACAGCCAGAGATCACTTTGTTGATCCGTTTAAAAAGGACTGCGGAATAAAGATGGGGAGACTCTGAAACACAAACAGGAATCTCAGGAGGACCGTCATCTTCACCGTCTGCACCCTCCCAGCTAATGACAATGGGAGCGCGTCCCGCCTCCGAAAATCGTCCTTCATTTGGTCTACTAGCCGGGCTAGATTTAATTTATGCCGCCGGTCCCATTCCCGCGCCACTTGAGTGTCTAGGTAACTAAAGCTTCCCCCTACTAATATAAACGGCAGCTCCCCCAATCGCCTCTGCTGTCTCCTCGCCTGGATTGCAAACATCTCACTTTTCCCCATATTTAGATTATACCCCGAAAACCGTCCAAATTCCCCTAGAATCCTCATGGTTTCTTCCATCCACTCCAATGGGTCAGATACATACAGAAGCAAGTCGGCTGCATAGAGCGAGACTCTGTGCTCCACACCCCTCCCCACCCCCCCCCCCCACCCTGCCCGAGACCAGCCCCTTCCAGCCTCTTGAGGCTCTCAGAGCAATTGCCAATAGCTCTATAGCTAGCGTGAACAACAGTGGAGAGAGGGGGCATCCCTGTCTCGTCCCCCAGTGCAGTCTAAAATAGTCCGATGTTGTCCTATTTGTCTGTACACTTGCCACAGGAGCCTGATACAGCATCCTGACCCAGTCAATAAAGCCCCGCCCAAATCTGAACCGTCCCAGTACATCCCACATATAATTCAATTCTACCCGATCAAAAGCCTTTTCTGCATCGATTGCGATCACCACCTCCACCTCCCTACCTTCCGGGGGCATCATGATCACATTTAACAGCCTTCTTACATTGGCCACCAACTGCCTACCCTTCACAAACCCCGTCTGGTCCTCCCCAATAACGTCTGGAACACAATCCTCAATCCTGGAGGACAAAATTTTGGCCAGCAGTTTGGCGTCCACATTCAACAGGGATATCGGCCCGTATGATCCACACAGCTCTGGGTTCTTATCCCACTTCAGAATCAGCGAAATTGTGGCCTGTGACATTGTCGGGGGCAGCACCCCTCTTTCCCTTGCCTCATTGAACATCCTCATCAACACTGGCCCCAATATCCTAGAGAACGTTTTATAAAACTCCACTGGGTACCCACCCGGCCCCGGAGCTTTACCCGCCTGCATGGCCTTCAGACCCTCCACTATCTCGATCAGGGCCCCCAGCCCTTCTACCAGTTCCCCGTCCACCTTTGGGAAATTCAGCCCCCCCAAGAAGTGCCTCATCCCCTCCGGCCCCGTAGCGGGTTCCGATCTATACAGCCTACTGTAGAAACCCCTAAATGCCTTATTCACCCCTGCTAAATCTCCAACCAGATTCCCATTTCCATCATTTACTTTCCCAACTCCCTGGCTGCCTCCCTCTTTCTAAGCTGTTGTGCAAGCATTCTGCTGGCCTTCTCTCCATGCTCATAGATCGCCCCACCCCCCTCGCCTTTCTCAGCTGCTCCACCGCCCTCCCTGTGGTTAACAAGCCGAACTCCGCCTGTAGCCTCCACCGTTCCCTTAAAAGCCCTGCCTCTGGGGTCTCCGCATACCCCCTATCGATCTGTAGTATCTCCTTAACCAGTCGGTCCGTCTCTGCCCTGTCTACCTGCTCCCTGGGGGCCCGTAACAAAATCAGCTCCCCTCTAACTTCCTCCCCTCCCTTCAGTGCTTCCCAGGCCACACTGCTGAAATTTCCCCCATGTTATTGACCTGCAGGTAGTTCTGAATACATTTCCTCAGCCGCTCGCACATCCTGTCGTCAGCCAAAAGTCCCACATCCAACCTCCAGTGCGGGAGCCGGTTACTGTCTTTACTAACCTGCATGTCAACCCAGTGCGGAGCATGGTCTCAGATTGTGATCGGCAAGAATCCTGTGTCCACCACCCCTGCCAGTAAGGCCCTGCTCAAAATGAAGAAATCGATCCGGGAGTACACTTTATGCACGTGTGAGTAGAAGGAGAACTCATTCACCCTCGGCTGCCCAAATCTCCATGGATCCATGCTCCCCCCCATCAGCTCCATTAACCCTTTTAGTTCCTTTACCATTGCTGACACCCTGCCCATTTGTGAGCTTGACCGGTCCAAGCCAGGGTCAATAACTGTGCTGAGGTCCCGTCCCATGACCAACCTGTGCGAGTCCAGGTCCGGTATCTTCCCCAGCATCCTCTTTATAAACTCCACATAATCCCAATTTGGCGCATACACATTTACTAATACCACCTGCACCCCCTCCAGTTTCCCACCGACCTCCCTCATCCAAAACTATTCTACCTGCATCAAACGCCACCCACTTATTGATCAGGATCACGACCCCTCTAGTCTTTGAACCTAGTCCTGAGTGAAAGACCTGACTGACCCAGTCTTTCCTCAATCTAATCTGGTCAGTTACTCTGAGGTGCGTCTCCTGCACGTCCCCCCCCCCTTCGCCGATCAGCCATCTCCTCTTTTGGGCCCACCTCCAGCCCATGCTCTGCGCCTCCACCGGCCCGCCCCCAGGCAGCCTCCGCCCCCAACCTCCTCTGTGTCCCTTGGCCCAAGTCCCTCCCTCGTCAGCAGAACATTTTCCCCCCTCCCCCCAGTAATAACATTCTATAACCCAACCCCTTTGATAAACCGAACATATGCACCCCCCCCCCCCCCCCCCCCCCCACCCACTGCGCTTCCGTGAGCTAGCCCGCCCAGCTAGCTTGGTGGCCCCCATTCCTGGTGCCGGATGGTCTCCCACCTATTGATCACTCCCCGCCCTCTCCCTCCCGCTCATACAAACATACTCCAACATCAAACAATCCCCACACAATTGCCCGACAGAGAAAAAAAACAAAATCTAAACAAGCACACCTCCATACCCCAACAGTGCAAATGAAAACTTTAACTTACTCAGCTCTTCCACTGGTCCCAAATCAATACAGAAGGCATTACAAACAACTTCCACAAAACGAAAAATGAGAAACATTTTTTAACGAACAGAGAAACAAAAAGAAACAAAAACATGAACGCTGCAGCCAAGTTCAAATGTTCTCAGTCCAACACCCACCCTTTCCTTTTTACGAAGTCCAGCATGTCCTCAGGCAACTCGAAATAAAAGTGCTGTTTCTCGTTCGTGATCCAGAGACGGGCCGGTACAACAGTCCGAACTTCACCTTTTTCGTTAAAATGATCGACCTACTCTGGTTGAAGCCTGCTCTTCTCCTGGCCACCTCCACACTCAGGTCTTGGTAAACCCACCGGATACTATTGTCCCATTTACAGCTCCGTGTCAGCTTGGTCCCCTGTAGAATGCGCTCCTTATCCAAGTACCTGTGGAATCTCACCACCATTGCCCTCAGGGGGGGGTCTCCCATTCGCGGATTCCTCGCGAGTGTTCTGTGAGCCCTGTCCACCTCCAAGGGTCGAGAGAATGCCCCACCCCCCAGCTGCTTCTCAAACATATCTGCAATGTATGCCCCATCATCTGCTCCTTCGGACCCCTCTGGTAGCACAACGATTCTTAAGTTCTGCCGGCGGGACCTATTCTCTAGGTCCTCCACCTTCTCCAGGAGCTTCTTCTGCTGGTCTCTCAGCATCCCCAGCTCCAACTCCACCACAGTTTGATGTTCCTCCTTCTCGGCCAGCGCCTTCTCCACCTTCTGGATCGCCCAATCTTGGACGTCCAATCTATTCTCCAGCCGCTCAATCGACTCTTTTATCGGGTCCGAGCAGTCCCGTTTATGCTTAGCAAAGCCTTCCTGAACAACTTGCATCAGCTGCTCCGTTGACCGCTGGGTCGACAAACCAGAGGTCTGGTCCTCCGCCATGCTGTCTCCCATTGCAGCTTCAGCCCAAGCCTTCTCTGTCTTTCTATTTCTGCCTTTACAAGTACTTCTAATCCTTCTCTCCATGCACTGATGTGGGAATTCAGTACACAATTGCCTCTGTCTTCAGTTTTACAGTTCAAGTCCGGTAGAAGATCAGGGGAAAAGGTCCAAAAGTCCGACCCGAGCGGGAGCCACCAAATGTGCAACTTACTCCTTCATAGCCACCACCGGAAGTGATCGCCATCCAGTGTATTTGATTGTAATTATGTTCTAAAGTTTAATTACAAGGCAATTTGTTTTAACCACCTTTTCAGACAGTTCATTTCAAATCATCATGACTTATAAGGTTGACTTACCCTGGTAATATGGGGGGGCAATATCTGTGACAACTACCACCAACACATAGACATTACTATCTTCAAGATTAGTAGCAGCTTCAAAGTTCAAGTTTCCAATAACCTACCAGAACAGAATGGAGGGTATTAGTTGTAATGGAGACTTCAGCACACAGAAATATCATAGAATAGAATCATAGAATCACAGTATGCCTACAGTGCATCAGGAGGCTATGCAGCCCACTGAGTCTGCAGCAACCCTCTGAAAGAGCACCCTACCCACGCCCACTCCATCCTCATAACCCTGTCTAACCTGTACACTCCTGGATACTCAGCAACACTTTTATCACAGCCAATTCACCTAACCCGCAAATCTTTGGACTGTGGGAGGAAACCGGAGCCCCCGGAGGAAACCCCCGCAGACACGGAGATAAAGTGCAAACTCCACACAGACAGTCACCCAAGCCGGGAATCGAACCTGGGTTGCTGCTGCTGTGAGACAACCGTGCTAGCCACTGTGCCTTAGATGAGCAACGAAAAGAAAGCATCTCGGCATTTGTGTATGAAGATTGAATAGTAGTCAACATGCAACAAGATGATAGTGTACCTCACAAAGTCCCCTTACCTTCCCATCTCTCCTATTAAATTTATTAATGGAGACCAAAAATTGTGGTTAAAGCTTTTTCACTCCTCTTGTTTTTTTCTCTCTCTCTCTCTGTCAAGGTATAGTTGCACAGATGCCTAGAGCTCCAGGGCTGCCTTGCTGAGATAGCCCATGATATGTGAGGGACACTACAAAGGGAGGTGGGGTTATAATTGACAAGTTCAATCAGATCTTCACCTTATGTTCCAGCTGATTTTCACACTACTTTGTCCCACAACTTCCTCCCGCAACTGCCCCCCCCTCCCCCCCCCCCCCCCTTGCAATCCTCACACCACATGCCTTCCCAAGTCAGCGAACACTGATGCTAAATATAGCGTCCCTCCTTCATACCATAGAAAATCTCAAGGAGTGCTGGGGACCATGATGCAGTTCCATACACGGCAAGTGATTTTGTCAGTGCACCACCGGGCAAGCTTTGCCTGGTTGTCATAGGAATTCAGCTGAGATTTTTTATAAATGGAGGTTCAGTTTTTTTCCTATAAAGTCCTTACAAGTTGATAGACTGGCTGATTTGGCACGATTTATCCATATGTAGGCTGAATAGCGAGACTCTCATACCACAATAGTACTATTATTCTCCCCATTCAGAGCAAATCTTCCATTCGTCCTGAGGCCAGGCTGGAGTGAAGTGGTGAACTGGCTGTTTGCAAGATCCACATCATTATCTCGACAGGATATGGTAACAACCGTTGTACCCGCTTCAGTTTTTTCTGGTACCTGAATGCTGAGCGAAGGACAAAATGAACGGTTGTGCATTTTCAGAACTCGCAATTGGGAGTTCCTTCTGAATTCCCTTCCTTTATAGCTATGTTATTAATTTTGAAGAATAGTTTTTGAACAGTACAGGCTACATTAAAAACAAGGTGTGGCCAGACACAGGGAGACCAGGCAGGTATCTCACAAAAATGGAGCATGTTAATCAGTGGCAGCGCAAGAGGACTTGTAGGAATGGCAGGAATGGCACCGGAGTACAAGGCCCATCAGCTTTCCCACAGCATGTTACATATTCCCGTTCACAGATGAGGGTTAACTCTGTACACAGTGGAATGGAAATCCTGGGAAAGTACTGATTGAAGCAAGGTTTCACCGCCAGAAGTGAAGTTTGAAATTTCACTACTGCCCATTTTTGCTTCCACGTTTGGATTAACAGAGCTTTCATTTATAGCATATATATGAGTGTGCCTACAGTGACTACAGCAAACTTTATGGTGCCGCAGCAGTGATCTTGGAAAGATTTGATCCCCTGGCTAGCTCCCTCGAAGGGCAGTCAATAATGTGATCACATGGTGCCATTCTGTGTCCCTTTCAGTCTTTGATATTCCAATGGCACGTTTAGCTGATAGTGGGGTACAAAGAGCAAAGAAAAGTACAGCACAGGAATAGGCCTTGTGCCAACCATGCTGCCCGTCTAAGCTAAAATCTTCTACACTTCCGGGATCCGTATCCCTCTATTCCCATCCTATTCATGTATTTGTCAACATGACCCTTAAACGTCACTATCGTCCCTGCTTCCACCACCTCCTCCGGCAGCAAGTTCCAGGCACCCGCTACCCTCTGTGTAATAAACTTGCCTCGTACATCTCCTCTAAACCTTGCCCCTCACACCTTAAACCTATGCCCCCTAGTAACTGACCCCTCTACCCTGAGAAAACGTCTGACTGTCCACGCTGTCTATGCCCCTCATAATTTTATAGACCTCTCTCAGGTCGCCCCTCAACCTCCTTTGTTCCAGTGAGAACAAACCGAGTTTATTCAACCTCTCCTCACAGCTAATGCCCTCCATACCCGGCAACATCCTGGTAAATCTCTTCTGCACCCTCTCTAAATCCTCCACATCCTTCTGGTAGTGTGATGACCAGAATTGAACACTATACTCCAAGTGTGGCCTAACTAAGGTTCTATACAGCTGCAATATGACTTGCCAATTTTTATACTTGCCAGTGTTGCCCCTTTCAGTGACCTGTGGACCTGTACACCTAGATCTCTCTGACTGTCAATACACTTGAGGGTTCTCCCATTCACTGTATATTCCATACCTGTATTAGACCTTCCAAAATGCATTACCTCACATTTGTCCGGATTAAACTCCATCTGCCATCTCTCCGCCAAAGTGTCCAAACAATCTAAATCCTGCTGTATCCTCTGACAGTCTTCATCGCTATCTGCAATTCCACCAACCTGTGCGGCATCTGCAAACTTACTAATCAGACCAGTTACATTTTCTTCAAATCATTTATATATACTATGAACAGCAAAGGTCCCAGCACTGATCCCTGCGGAACACCACTGGTCACAGCCCTCCAATCAGAAAAGCACCCTTCCATTGCTACTCTCTGCCTTCTATGACCTAGCCAGTTCTGTATCCATCTTGCCAGCTCGTCTCTGATCCCGTGTGACTTCACCTTTTGTACCAGTCCGTCATGAGGGACCTTGTCAAAGGCCTTACTGAAGTCCATATAGACAACATCCACTGCCCTACCTACCTAATCATCTTTGTGACCTTGAAAAACTCGATCAAGTTATTGAGACACGACCTCCCCTTCACAAAACCGTGCTGCCTCTTGCTAATACGTCCACTTGCTTCCAAATGGGAGTCGATCCTGTCTTGAAGAATTCTCTCCAGTAATTTTCCTACCACTGACGTAAGGCTCACCGGCCTGTAGTTCCCTGGATTATCCTTGCTACACTTCTTAAACAAAGGAACAACATTGGCTATTCTCCAGTCCTCCGGGACATCACCTGAAGACAGTGAGGATCCAAAGATTTCTGTCAAGGCCTCAGCAATTTCCTCTCTTGCCTCCTTCAGTGTTCTGGGGTAGATCCCATCAGGCCCTGGGGACTTATCCACTTTAATATTTTTCAAGATGCCCAACAACTCGTCTTTTTGGATCTCAATGTGACCCAGGCTATCTACACACCCTTCTCCAGACACAACATCTACCAATTCCTTCTCTTTGGTAAATACTGATGCAAAGTATTCATTTAGTATCTCACCCATTTCCTCTGGCTCCACACATAGATTCCCTCCCCTGTTACTCAGTGGGCCAACCCTTTCCCTGGCTATCCTCTTGCTTTTTATGTATGTGTAAAAAGCCTTGAGATTTTCCGTAACCCTTTTTGTCAATGAATTTTTGTAACCCCTTTTAGCCCTCCTGACCCCTTGCTTAAGTTCCATCCTACTTTCCTTATATTCCACACAGGCTTCATCTGTTCCCAGCCTTCTAGCCCTGACAAATGCTTCCTTTTTCTTTTTGACGAGGTCTACAATATCTCTCGTTATCCAAGGTTCCCAAAATTTTCCATATTTATCCTTCTTCCTCACAGGAACATGCCGGTCCTGAATTCCTTTCAACTGACATTTGAAAGCCTCTCACATGTCAGATGTTGATTTACCCTCAAACATCTGCCCCCAATCTAGGTTCTTCAGTTCCCGCCTAATATTATAATTAACCTTCCCCCAATTTAGCACATTCACCCCAGGACCACTCTTAACCTTGTCCACCAGCACTTTAAAACTTACTGAATTGTGGCCACTGTTCCCGAAATGCTCCCCTACTGAAACTTCTACCACCTGGCCGGACTCATTCCCCAATACCAGGTCCAGTATAGCCTCTTCCCTCGTTGGACTATCTACATATTGTTTTAAGAAGCCCTCCTGGATGCTCCTTACAAACTCTGCCCCGTCCAAGCTCCTAGCACTAAGTGAGTCCCAGTCAATATTGGGGAAGTTAAAATCTCTCATCCCTGTTGCTTTTACTCCTTTCCAAAATCTGTCTGCCTACCTGTACCTCTATCTCCTGCTGGCTGTTGGGAGGCCTGTAGTAAACCCCCAACATTGTGACTGCACCCTTCTTATTCCTGATCTCTACCCATATAGCCTCACTGCCCTCTGAGGTGTCCTAACTAGTAGCGCAACTACTCCATTCCTTTTACATCCCCCTCTATCCCGCCTGAAACAACTAAATCCTGGAACATTTAGCTGCCAATCCTGTCCTTCCCTCAACTAGGTCTCTGTAATGGCAACAACATCATAGTTCCAGATACTAATCCAAGCTCTGAGTTCATCTGCCTTACCTGTTATTCTTCTTGCATTAAAACATATGCACTTCAGGCCACCAGTACCGCTGTTTTTAGCAACATCTCCCAGTCTGCTCTTCCTCAGAGCCATAGTGGTCTTATTTCCTTGTTCTCCCTCACTTTTGTCACCTTCTGACCTATTGCTCCGGTACCCACCCCCTACCATACTAGTTTAAACCCTCCCGTGCGACACTAGCAAACCTCGCGGCCAGGATATTTTTGCCTCTCCAGTTTAGATGCAACCCGTCCTTCTTATACAGGTCACATCTGACCCGGAAGAGCTCCCAGTGGTCCAGATAACGGAAACCCTCCCTCCTACACCAGCTGTTTAGCCATGTGTTTAGCTGCTCTATCTTCCTATTTCTGGCCTTACTGGCACGTGGCACAGGGAGTAATCCTGAGATTTTAACTTTCTGCCTAGCTCCCTGAACTCCTGCTGCAGGACCTCATCCCCCTTCCTGCCTATGTCGTTAGTACCAATATGTACCACGACCTCTGCCTGTTTGCCCTCCCCCTTGAGGATGCCCACAACCCCTTCTGAGACATCCTGGACACTGGCACCAGGAGGCAACTTACCACCCTCCTTCATGTCCACAGAAGTGCCTATCTGTATCCCTGACTATAGAGTCCCCTATGACTATTGCTCTTCTGCGCTTTGACCCTCCCCGCTAAACATCAGAGCGAGCCGTGGAGCCACTGCTCTGGCTGCTGCTATTTTCCCCTGCTAGGCTATTCACCCCAACAATATCCAAAGCGGTATACCTGTTCGAGAGGGGGACAACCACAGAGGATTCCTGCACTGACTACCTGCCCTTTCTGATGCTCAGCCATCTCTCTGCCTGCATCTTGGATGTGACCACATCTATATAACTGCTATCTATGACGCTTTCCGCCACCTGCATGCTCCTAACTGCATCCAACTGCTGCTCCAACTGAACCATGCGGACTGTGGGGAGCCCCAGTTGGGTGCAATTTCTGCAGATGTAGCTGTCCGGGACGCTGGAAGTCTCCAGAGTCTGCAAGTTAAGTTAAATTAGCAATGCTCCTGGTAACTATCCAATCATGCGTGGGGAATAAAGGGATGGAAAGTCCAGACTCATAAGCTGTAAAAGGGCTACGATCATATCCTAACTTACATGTCTATTTCACCCTTCATCTCTGGGTTTGCTGACCTATGTTGGCTCCTCGACTACTCAGGATTCAGTTTTAACATTCTCATAATTGTTGTAATATAACTTTAAGGAATATCAGCATGATATCGCTAGAAGGGAAATGTGTCATGTGATCCAGTCTTAGTTTCGTTTTTGCTTTGAGCAGAGCACAGACACAGCTCCCAATGTCTCCGGGGTATACAACAGTATAAGATTGCTCTCATGTGCCTCATCTTATTAAATGAACCTGCAATGTGTTTACCCAATCCCTTCTGAGTGATTGGTGCCTTGGGTTTTGTACAGTAAATGAGTCCAAGGATTATATCGTCATAGTAACATGACAATCCTTATTTTCAAATACTTCCGTGATCTCGACCACTTCTGATTTCCATAACTCCCTCCAACCCTAAAACCATCTGACAACTCCCATTTCCTTCAATTCTGCCCTCTGCTGGCTGTGAGAATTGATTGAACATATTCTTTTGTTGCCTAGAAAGAGCTGGTGACAAAAAATGCAACCCAACAGCCACAGGGCAGCCATTGAAAGAGCTATGACTGTCATTTAATATAGATTTGAGGCCTGACTCCAGGTGAGTGCAAAATTCTATAACTGCTTCCCTCCTGAATTATACACCATTCCCATGAAAATGTCTAGGTTGGATTATGTTGGGCAGTATTTATGGTGGCAATGTAAAGATACTGGGTAGAAACTAACGGCCTCCCCAGCGAGGCCTCAACAGGGTGCCATTTAGTACTGATCCAGACAAATGTGGTCCAATTGTAATGGCACCTGGAAAGGTCTCCCAGGCCATTGGAGATGCCCACGTGGTCAGACGCTGGGCAAAGCACTCCCATGGCACCCGCAACCTTGGCACTGTCAGCCTGGCACCCTGGCAATGCCAGCATGCCAGGGTACCTGGGTGGCACTTCCAAGCTGGCAGGGCACTGCTGGGGTGCCAGGTTGGCAGTGCCAAAATGTCTGGGTGCCAGGGTGGCTGTGCCAGGGGACTGGCCCAGGGTGCTGTGCCCTTAAGAGGTGGGGTAAGCGGGAGGGGTGGGGGTGGGGGGGGGGGGGGGGGGGGGGTTGGAAGATCATCTTTAAAAATGGCGGCCCGATCCGTGAGTAGCCCTCCTGCACAGGGAATGACTAAAGTGTCACCTGGAAGGGGCTACAAAAGGCCTATAAAACCCAGCAAGGTGGCATTGAATATCAGAATGTTTCTCAGGGTTGCAGCCATCGGGAAACAGCCCGCTAAACTTGTCCAAATGCAGACCTTTTTTCCCCCCGTTGAATCGCGCCCACTATTTGTTAAGTTATTGAAAAGTTACTGCATCTGCTGTCTCCACTTCCTCAAAACCAGAACAATGTTATGCCAGGTTGCCTATCAATGGAAGCTATTGAGGTTCTAGATAATTGGGGTGTTATTGACAAGCAGTTAGCCATCAGAGATTGGGTGAAACTTCAACGAGGCATTAACTGCACACTGGTCAAACCAAAAAGATAGCATATAAGCTGCTGGTATTATCCATTTTCAAAACCCAACATGACTAAACAAGCTGTCAGCTAATGCATATTTTCTAAGGATACAGAGAGATTTGAAGCATCATTCAGGTATTATGTGGTTTTAGTCTGAATAATTTCAATGGCCTTTACAAACACAGCAGGTGTTCAGCTCCTCAGCACCACAAGCCGCCGTGCAAAGTGGAACAGAACAAGCCTGAGTATGTAATAATCTGCTCAATTTGGACTTTTAACTGACTACAATACTTTTGAAATGTGAAGTGTGTGTATTTTTTCACTTTTCCAGTGTTCCTACAAGGGCGACACGGTAGCACAGTGGTTAGCACTGTTGCTTCACAGCGCCAAAGTCTCAGATTCGATTTTCGGTTTGGGTCACTGACTGTGCGGAGTCTGCAATTCCTCCCCGCGTCTGCGTGGGTTTCCTCTGGGTGCTCCAGTTTCCTCCCACAAGTCCCGAAAGACATGCTTGTTAGGTGAATTGGACATTCTTAATTCTCCCTCAGTGTACCGAAACAGGCGCCGGAATGTGGCGACGAGGGGATTTTCACAGTAACTCCATTGCGGTGTGTATGTAGCCGACTTGTGCCAATAAAGATTATTATTATGCCACACAGGTAGGGAGGTGCTTCAAATCCAGACTGACACCAGTCCTCCTCTGTATCTCGCCCTTCAATACAAGCCTACTCCATTCAGTATATTAGGTCAAAGTCATCAATTTAGCTGGAATTCCATTCCAGTCTTGCCGCACAGCACACATAACAAATCTCCCCCGATAAATGGCCAGTCCTCCATTGTACAATGGAATGTAACGTCACCTAGTTTAATCGTTTTGGTTTTACAGAAACAAAATAGTTGATTAACAAGGCACCTGTGTGTATGCGGGAAACAGAAGGGCTGGTTATCATTGATGTCTTTTATGATGACTATTACTGTCAGCGAAGCCGTATGTCCTCCAGAAGGGCTGTCTTTAGCAACAACTTCAAACTCTTGGGTTGGAACATTCCTGAAGGGTCCATTGTCTCTGTCAATTATAGCCGATACGATCAGCTCACCTGTAACTGCAGTAGAAAACCAGCAGACCGCACTTAGGTTAGGATTTGGCTTTTATAGACTTCTAAATATTTTTGCATTGTAAAAATTAGTAATAGTGACCCCTGCTGGAAACCTTTGGAGCACCAGGTCAAGGCAGGATCAAACACAACTGGGACTCCATTCCCCTCCCTCATTCCAGTGCCAGTTATCACTCAAGCGTGAGCGTGTTGGTTACGGGAGGGCTGCTGTTACATTTGAAAATGCATTCCAGCAAGGAGTCAATCCGCTCAGGAAAACTGGGATGAAAATTAACAAGGAAAGAGACGAGATAACGGAAAACACTTTGCCTTTCGGCTTGGTGAGTATAATGGAGCGAGAAGAATTGTCAAAAGTGCAAAACCGATTCACAAGGATGGTACTAGACCTGAGCGATTACAGCTATCCAAGATTGAACAGGTTGAATACTTCTTTAGAAGAAGCCCTGATAGAGTTCTTCACCCTGTCCAATTCCTTCTTAATTTTAAACGTGAAGAGAATACTTCCACTTGTTGGACCATAAATATAAGATAGTTACTAAAGAATCCAATAATAAAATTAAGAAAGATTTGTTTATTCAGAGTGGTCACAATATTGAACTTGACCAGGAAGTGGTTAAAACAAAGAGTTTAGATACTTTCAAAAGGAATTCAAATGAGTACATGAGGAAAGAAAGGATTAGAAAGATACAAGAAATTCTCGCTTAACAGTGTTCTGCATATTGTTGTATATTCCACGGATCAATTGACAGTGGGCAGAGTTCTCCTATGGATCCGCCAGTGGGTTCAATGGAGGGCGCAGGAGGGAATTCGGTCGCAGTCCAAAAATTGGTTTTACGCCCACGTGAATTTCCCATGGGATCTTCCATCTGGGCATGTTATGGCGGATAGGGAAACCAAAGAATCCATACAGATTCTTTGATGGGATTTAGAAAAGATAAACTGATTTAGGCATGAATATGTCGCCTATGATTAAGGAAGACATGCATACAAATTTTGTATTTGAATACTTGTATGCATTGCACACAAAAAAAATACCAGGCTAAATTAATCGCTAAAGGTTGACTTTTATTTCACATACCCGAGTTAATGGTGATGTATCGGTTTGCAGAGCTCATAGCATAAATCAAGCTGCTTGATGCGCCATCGTCATCAGAATCGTAGGCCGTAACCTTTCCAATGACTGAACTTGGGGGCTTTTCTTCCGCTATTTCAAATGTTGTTTTATTTCTGGAACAGATAACAAGGGCTATAACAGCAGCTGGCACGCAGAGTGCCAATTTAGTATCACAGAATTGTTACGGTGCAGAAGGAGGCCATTCAGCCCAGTGTGTCAGCACTGGCTCCTGATTTAGTGCCACTCACCTGCCTTGTCCCTGAACCCCTGCACATTGTTTCAATTCAAATAATCCTCCCGAATGCCTCAATTGAATCTGCCTCCAACACACTTTTTCAAGCAGTGTATACCAGACTCAAACCACTCGCTGTATGAAAAAGGTTTTCTCACATCACATTTGTTTATTTTCCAAATCACTTTAAACTTGTGCCCCCTTGTTCTTGATTCTTTTATAAACTGGAATGGTTTTATCCTAACCACTTTGTCCAAAATAGTAATAGTAGCAGCAATACCAGTGAATCTAATTGCCTGAACTTGTAACCAAAAGGTAATCATGAAACCATACATTTTCTGAAGTAATTTTTCATAATCAAAGGAGAAGTTGTAAATGAGGTACGATGCAGTGGTGATGATACTGCAGGACAAATAATTCAGAGCACATGAACATAAATCCCATTAAGGAGGCTGAAGAATTTTATTTCAGCATAATTTTAGAAATTTGGAAATCAAAAGCGGACATTAATAAAAGTGACCGTGAAGCTCTCGGATTGTTGGAAAAAGCCAAGTGATTGATCAGCATCTGTTCGAGATGGAAACGCCTTGTCCTTCCCAATTTCACACCAATATGGTTTACTCTTAACTGCCCTCTGAAGTGATCTAGTAAGCCATCCAGTTGCAGCAAAACCTGTCACCAGCAGTTCAGGAAAAAGAGCATCACCACTCCCAGGGTAATTAGGGATGAGCAACAAATGCCAGACTTCCCAGCAATGCCAATGTCCCAAGAATGATTTTTTTTTAACTGAAAGAAATCTGAACTACAAATAACTATTAATGGAAATATGCAGCTCACCAATTTAAAGGGAAAGAAAGTTTAATGTTCTAAAGTTTCTCTCTTCTCAGAACTTATTGGTTAGGACTA
The DNA here is from genome assembly GCF_902713615.1 of Scyliorhinus canicula. Taxonomy (NCBI): domain Eukaryota; kingdom Metazoa; phylum Chordata; class Chondrichthyes; order Carcharhiniformes; family Scyliorhinidae; genus Scyliorhinus; species Scyliorhinus canicula. Next base: position 67,610,836 of record NC_052165.1, on the reverse strand, counting down.
GTTAGCATCCCCTTTTCATCATCACTAATTGACCTGTGACCATAAGACCTGGGAACAGAAGTAGGCCATTCAGCCCATCGAGTTTGCTCTACCATTCAATGATGTGATAATTCTCAACTCTTATTTCCTGCTTTATCCCCACAACCCTTGATTCCCTTACTGATTAAAGATCTATCTCAGCCTTGAACATATTTGATGACCCAGCCACTACAGCTCTCTACGGTAAAGAATTCCATTGATTCACTACCTCTAGGAGGAAATCCCTCCTCATCTGTCTTAAATAGGCGACCCCATCACTCTGAGATTATGCCCTCTGGTCCTAGACTCCCACAGGGGGAAACAACCTCTCAGCATCTGCCCTGCCAAGCCCCCCGTGAATCCTATATGTCTCAATAAAGGTCACCTCTCATTCTTCTGAATTCCAATGAGTACAGGCCCAACTTACTCAACCTCTCCTCATAAGAAAAATCCCTCCCTACCCAGGATCAACCTAATGAACCTTCTCTGGACTGCCTCCTGTGCATATCCACCATCTTCTTGTTTTATTATGGAATAGGGTCGTAGCTGTTAACCTTTTTATTTTCATTGCCCTCTTTCTACAAATTGACAACAGGTCTTCAGTGAATCTTGGCATTCACTTGAGATCGAAGGGAAAAAAGAATATTTCTATACTTACTGCTTAAAGACAGGCTGGTTGTCATTCACGTTAATTAAGTTAACCACCACAATCCCAGAGACGCTATTGCCTGTTGCATCCTTCACTGTCACTAACACATTGAAGCTGTGACAGAATATATAAATCAGTAATGCATATAGTCAATGGCGAATGAATTAACAATGAGATCATTTTGAAAGGGAAAGGAAAATAAGTGTACCTGTGAAAATCTTTCTCATAATCAAATGTTTTTGCTGCAAGAATTGCTCCAGTTTTCCCATTGGAATTCATAGTAACCATGGAAGAGTTCACTGAAAACTGAAATAAAGCCAAGGCACTTAGTTACCTTCTGGAATGAGCCAGTGTGTCCTCTTTTCTAAAAATGTAAAGAGATGATGTTTGAAATCTCTCTTACTCTTATTTTCACTCCTTCTTGCACACATTCACACTTAGTATTATGTAGGGGGCTCTGGCCTAGCAATACCACTGAAGCAGCCCTCATGGGACCAAGTAGGAGCCACTGACTGGGTTCCAGAAGCTGAAGTATCCCAAATGTTTCATGAAACTGGGCATTGAAAAAGCCTGAAGAATGTGACGAGCTGTACAAAACGCTTTAGAAAATATTCCAAGAGATTAATCAAGGACCAGCCAAACCACAAGTCTCTGAAGGTGCACAATACCACTTCCGTTCAATGTGCATAATTTAGAATCATAGAATTCCTACAGTGCAGAAGGAGACCATTCGGCCCATCAAATCTGCACTGACCCTCCGAAGAAACAACCCACAGCATCCCCATAATCCCATCTAACCTTTCATTTTTAGACACTAAGGGGCAATTTAGCGTGGCCAATCCACCTAACCTGCACACCTTTGGACTGTGGGGGGAAAGTGGAGCACCCTGGAGGAAACCTGCAAACACGGAGAAAACTCGCAAACTCCACACAGTCACCCAAGGTCACAAATGAACCCGGGTCCCTGGCGCTGTGAGGCGGCAATGTTAACCACTGTGCTGACGTCCTTTTCTGAACTTCTTTGTATTTATTGTATGACAATTATCACTTTCTTATAGCCATTGCTATATGTCAATGTCGTTGATTGTTCCAATACTTCAGTTACTGGATTTACACATGACAAGATAGCATTTTAAATTTGAAAATAGACAAGAAAAAATGAATTTGCAACATATATCCATCTTTCATTCCAGAAAAATAGAAGGGTAATACTTTAAAAATGTTCACTTGTTATTGAATATATTTTGCATTTCATCCTTCTTTTCAGTCACAAAAACTTAATGGTAATATTATCTCAAATAATCCTTTAAAATAAAAATAGGAAGTTGCTTTGTTGACAATTGGTTCCTACAGAACATTTTCACAAAGTACCCAGTCAAGCCTATTTTGATGTGAACCTCTGCCTTTGAGATTGGCTTTATGTTTAGTGACTTGTTTTGATAAACATTCAATTATGTAACTCCGCTACCCCAGCAGGGGCAAAAGCACTTTGCAGTGCGGTCCTGGGTCTCAGAGACCAGGGAGAGAATACAGGCTTTGTGCTAAATTGGTTGATCTCAACTGGATTGACAGTGATACAATTAGTGCAGTGTTCTAGTCTGCAGAGCGGGTTCCTTCCCTTCATTATCCAGCAATAAGAGCATGCAAGGAAAGCTTGATACGGGCAAGGTCAGCTCTGAATGTGATGCTCCTTTCTCCACGCTCCACCAACAATTGCAATGTCATCTTGCAAGTAAAACGATTGTCACATAGGTGGGGTAATCTGGGATGCAAGCACTGCTCCATCAATACCCCAACATGTAACCCCACCTTTCAAAAAAAAGGAGAAAAATGCAAATTGCTACTTTTAGTTAGATTCTCATCTCTATTTGTTTGCCTCTTTGCCTCAATACAATGTATCTCAAAACTAATAGATGGATTTCAATAAGATTTTGTGTGCAGATAGGATAAGGCCCAGGGCAAAGATAGGAATCCGGATCCTGGATTTTTTTTAAAGGTTCTATTATTGGGAGATAGGGAAAATTGACTTCTTTTTTAGAATGTTGTTGATTGCTTTTGAATTTTGCGGATTAGCTCAGCTGCTGTGGTGGAATTTGTATTAGCTGTCAAAATGTGTGCAGATTCCTTAGAGCAGGTTGTTGGATGTAGATTAGCCTGAAGCCTCCTCACTGAAATGGAAGCTCGAAGTAAAATTGTTTTTTTTTCATTTTTTCTTTGTGGTCTCTTTATTTAAGAAAGAATCTAAATTTGTGAGAAGCAGTTAGAGCAGGTTCATTCGACTGACACGTGGGATTGGGGGGTTTCATCTTACAAGGCAAAGTTGGGCAACCTGGGCCTGTATCCATTGAAGTTTAGAAGAATGAGAAGTGATCTGAGTGAAACATATGAAATCCTGAGGGGGCTGGTTGCTGAAAGGATGTTTCTCCTCGTGGGAGAGACGAGAACTAGGGTACAGAATAAAGTCCATTTAAGATGGACTTGAGGAGGAGGTTTTTCTGAGGGTTGTGAATTTTTGGAACTCTCTTCCCCAGAAATCGGTGGAGGCAGGATCAATAGGTATTTTTATGGCCGAGGTAGATAGGTCCTCGAATAACTGCACAGTGGCACAGTGGTTAACACTGCTGCCTTGCAGCTCCAGGGACCGGGGTTCAATTCCGGCCTTGGGTAACTGTCTGTGCGGAGTCTGCGCGTTCTCCCCGTATCTGCGTGGGTTTCCTCCGGGTGCTCCAGTTTCCTCCCACAGTGCAAAGATGTGCAGGTTAGGTGGATTGGCCATGATAAATGGCCGTTAGTGTCCAAAAATGTGAGGCAGAGTTACTGGGTTACGGGGATCGGGTAGTGTGGGCTTAAGTAGGGTGCTCTTTCCGAGGGCCAGAACAGACTCTATGGGCTGAATGGCTTCCTTCTGCACTGTAAACTCTATGATTCTATAACAAGGGATTCAAAGGTTACTGGATGTAAGGGATGTGGATTTAAGACCACAATTGGATCAGCCATGATCCTATTGAATGGTGAAGTTGGCTTGAGGGGCTGAATAGCCTACTCCTTCTTTTGCATGACCATTAGACCATAACAAATAGGAACTGGAGTAGGCCGTATGATCCCTCGAACCTACGTCACTGTTCAATACGATCATGCTGTTAAGCTTTGTGATTAGAGAGCATTAGCTAGAGCAGAAGGAGCTCCAAAGAAGAGCTGTGTAATTATGATAACATTGAGTCAGCACAGTATTACTGAGTGCCCTCTTAAGTTGTTTCAACTTGTGTTCATCAATTTAGGAAGTCACTTACAGAGAGAATGTTGTCATCCCTATCAGGATCAGTTGCTTGAACTTCGTATATCATTGCACCAACTGCTAAATTCTCCAAAAAGTCAATATATATAGCTGTGAAGTAACACAAAATAAATGAGCATACTGATGTGATATTATGTATACAATTATTGATGGACCTATTAGAATAATGGTTCTTATAGATGAAAATACCACATTCAACAAAGTGATGCCCAAGTTGAAATTTTAGTAACATAGAACCCCTTAAGTGCAGAAGGAGGCCATTTGGCCCATCGTGTCTGCACCAACCCCCTGCAAGAGCACTCCACCCAAGCCCACTCCCCCACCGCACCCCAATAAACCCTTAACCTAACCTAAACTAAAGGGCAATTTAGCATGGCCAATCCACCTAACCTGCACATCTTTGGACTGTGGGAGGAAACCGGAGGAAACCCACGCAGACACGGGGAAAAAGTGTAAGCTCCACAAAGTCACCTGAGTGCGGAACTGAACCAGGGTCCCTGGCTCTGTGAGGCAGCAGTGCTAACTACTGTGCCACCGTTCTTCTTGATTTAGCTGTTGGGATTCTTTCAATTCCATTTGGAGTGGGCTCTTTATTTTGTTGGTGGCAGGTTCAATGGCAGAGACGGAGAGGATCTGGTGACAATGCACCATTCACCTTTCCCATAAACTGGATTGATACATTTTAAAAACCTGGAACATACCCTGATTACATATACTCGCAGCATACTGTGTTAATATACAGTGACTTTGTAAATATGGGAAACCTGCCAGGAGTTTTCAAAATACCGAAGTGCCTGAAAGTCAAACTATCAAGGGCTTGTAAATTTAGAATTGATATCAGAGGTAGATATCTTTTGATATCTGTAACTTTATTAGAATATAGAATGCATTACCATAAGTGACTATTAAGTACATCAAGACATTTAAGAGGGAATTATTTAAAGGTTTGAACAAGAAAAGAATTCAGAAGTGCCCTTGAAAAGCAAGGAAATGCTATTATAGTAAATCGTTGATGTATAGACGGACCCGTTAGCCACGGCAATAAATTCCATGATGGCCGCTAAATTTTGTGAGAAACCAAAAACGGGATTTGCGCCGGCGAGATTTCAGAACGTGATCTTCCTGGGACATCCTCGATGGCGCGATCAGGTTCATGCCCAGGAAGAACCCAGTAACAGTGAGGGGACAGTGATATATTTCCACTCACAATCCTGACTGGGAATTGAAATTGTCGGTTCTGGGCTAAAGGACGGTATTCTCTGGCCCATCGTCCACGTGTTTCTCGGCGGCAAAATTCCAAATGAAGTCATCCCATGCTGTTGGGAAACCCACTGGAGGGGATGCGTGGCCAGCAGGACCAGAGAATCCCGATGAAGTGAACGGTCAGAGAATTCCAGCCAGATTCCTGGAACTCCCTCCCTAACATCACTGCGAGTATAACTACACCACATAAACTGCAGCTGTTCAAGAAGGCAGTTCACCACCATCTTCTGAAGGGCAACCAGGGATGGGCAATAAATGCTGGCCTAGCCTGGCCTGGCCAGCGACTTAAATGATTTCCAGAAACGTTAATGTTTCCATGGGTTCAATTTCACCAAATGTCCCATAGGGAGCACGTTTAGCTGCATGTTTCCCAGCGCTCGCATGCCGAGAATCACAAGGCTATCTAACGTGACTCCGGTTAGATATGGGGTCTCAGTGGGGAACGCACAGCTAAGGCTGCACTTAGTCCCGTTTCCTGCACTGAGGTGCCCCACTCGCCGAAACTCCTCACTGCAGGGAGAGATCGGGACACCATTTCTAAATGGCGTCCCGATCTCTTCAGCCCCCGACACGACTCCCGAACCCCACCCAAAGCCCCAACTCACTGTAAGGGGGACCCCGGACCCTTCCCCCACTTCTCCCCCCTCACTCCAACACCCCCCCCCCCCTCCACACCCCCCACTGGGCATCACCCTGCCCGATCACCGGCACGCAATAGATGCCACCTGGTCACCTTGTCAGTGCCAAGGTGCCAAGCTGGCAGTACCAGGATGCCCAGGTTGCCCCAGCAGTGCCAGGGTATCACCCTGCCCAGAGGGCATGTAACCAGGGAGCCTCCAATCCCCTGGGAGACCAAGCGTGCCATTCCTTTTGGAGATAAGTACCGAATGGCGCTCATCCGAGAAGAGGATAGATCCCAAGGACTTTGTTACCTCAGGGAAATGCATATTAAAGTGTTGTGCTCTAATATGCAGATTTGCCAAAAAGTGACCCTACCCACAACGGGTGGGAACAGGCGCCGGAATGTGACAACTAGGGGCTTTTCACAGTAACTTCATTGCAGTGTTCATGTAAGCCTCCTTGTGACAATAAAGATTTTTATAAACGGGGTCAACCATACAGGCCCTCAAGCCGGTTCTACCATTCAATTCAATCATGGCTGATCTTTTGCCTTGGCTGTACTTTCCTGCCTGTTCCCCATATCGCTCAATTCTCCGAGTCTGTCTATCTCAGCCATTAATAGACTCAATGAAATCCAAATTTCGTACATCTACTAGTTCCCCTTCATTTACCTTATCAGCTACATCCTCAGGAAACCCTGATAACTTGTTTAAACACGATCTCCCTTTCATAAAATGTGGCATTTGCAGCCAATGCCAGGCAAACATAGTTGATTCTGTTACTCCCTTACATCATAATGAGCACAGAAAGAAGTCTCACAACACCAGGTTAAAGTCCCAAAGTTCACCTGATGAAGGAGCAATGCTCCGAAAGCTTGTGATTTCAAATAAACCTGTTGGACTTTAATCTAGTGTTGTGAGACATCTTATTGTGTCCACCCCAGTCCAGCGGCAGCAGCTCCACATCACGATCATAATGAGCGACAGAGTCCGCAGTGGCCAAGACTAAAAATGGCGACGGTCAAATAATCACAGCTGTGTTTTATAATAAAAATACATTTTCATAATTCTAAATTTGTTTCTGCCTGATAGTTTGTGAAATAATTGGGGTTTACTTACATTAACATGACAGTTGACCAATGTTAAACAATAAACATCAAATTAATTGATGGAAATATTTACTTAAATTACTTTACATTGTAATAATTCAAAATGGAGAATACTTGCGACTGTCTTTTTTTAAACCCACGAGCAGATAAAGACTGCATGTTCCAGAAGGCACCGATATATCACAAGCTCTGTCTATTCCCAGTAAGTATTTCATGCAATAAATATATGGTGGAATATTTTAAGTAGCTCCAAATTTGTCTGGGGTCACATCACACGATCTGTCAATGGGCTGTTACATTAGCTGGTTGCCAAAGCAGGATTCTCAAATTTATATATTGCTGGAAATTGTAATAGTATATTTAGGAGTAACTATAAAAGATTGTCTGAACTATTAAGTAAAGGCATCTCTCTTACTGAGCACAAACTGTTGGGGTTTATACATAAATATATGTACAGAGGGAGTTTGTGATCAATAATGATTTAATAACTCAGATAATCTTTCATATTTGCACCTACAATTCACACAAACCTTGCAAATTGCCTGTTCAATATATTGTTTATTGAAAGAAGAGCCTAAATGATCAGTGTAAAACTTGGGAACAGAGCATTTTCAACATTGGATTATAACAGGCGAATGCAGTCAAGGTGTTGTATTAGGATTTATTGAGCATAAAGCTCAGATATATTTTGCTCTTCACCAATAATTCTATCCTATGCATAGTGCAGTTATGGGAGACACAACATTGTCATAAATCTTTTGTAATTAAATTCATCTGTTTGTATTTCAAGCTTTTACTTGTCAATCTCCAGCCATATGTAGTCAGCACCTTCCTACAATTCTTTGATCGCCAGGGAAGTCAACCTCTCTGAAAACAATTCAAGATTTGATTTGTGACAATTATCTCAATATTCAATTGCAAATGACATTGAAGCAATAATATGGTTACGGTTGCAAAAATATAATAAATGGACACATATATTATATGGGCCAGTTTAGCTCAGTGGGCTAGACAGTTGGTTTGTAATGCAGAACAAGGCCAGCAGCAGGATTTAATTCCCATACCAGCTTACCCGAACAGGCGCCGGAATGTGTCGACTAGGGGCTTTTCACAGTACCTTCATACTTGTGACAATAAATGATTATTATATTGCAAAATAGGAACTCAGAATTACTTTGATTTGCATACTGATGTCATTTACATGAGCGGAGAGGTGTACTGTCAGCTCGGTTCAGCGAAGTATTGTCATTCACGTTCTGTGCATGCGTGGGACAGTGCACTGTGATGAATGTAGGAATTTCCTATTTACTGTATTATATGTATTTGGTGCAGTAAGGGTTAAAAGCCTAAGGTAGTATGTGACTGCTGCAATCCTGGTTTGAAATACAGCTAGGCTTTTTGGAGACAGAGGTGCAATTAAAGCATCATAAAAGTTTGGGCTAATTGACTTTTATTTATATTAAGAGGGTTCCCTGGGGAATAGATAATTAGAAACATTGTGTTCAGCTCAGTAAGATGATGTAGTTGATGTGAGGGGACAGGGGATTAAGCAGTCAGCTGTTGAGGTTCTCAGAGTTAGGGCGCGATTCTCCGCTCCCGTGCGGCATCGGGAAGGCCGTCGTGAACTCGGTTGAGTTTCACGACGGCGTCGGTGGCCGCTCCTCGCACCCAGGGGGCTAGGAGCGGCGTTGTGAGAAACTCGGCCGCCGGGCCTTGACGCTTGCGTCAAGGCAGCGCACTGAGAATGACGCGACGGCAGCGCCTAAGTGACGTCAGCCGCGCATGCGCGGTTGCCGTCTTCCCCTCCGCTGCCCCGCAAGACGTGGCGGCTTGATCTTGCGGGGTGGCGGAGGGGAAAGAGTGCACCCCTTGGAGACGCCGGCCCAATGATCGATGGGCACCGATCGCGAGCCAGTCCCCTCCCGATCACGGCCGTGGTGCTCACTCCCCTCTCCGCTCCCCACAAGCCACAAATGAAGCTTTGGCGCCATGTTCATGACGGCAGCGACCAGGTGTGGTTGCCGCTGGCATGAACAGGTCGGGAACATCAGGCCGCTCGGCCCAACCGGGCCGGAGAATCGCCGGTCACCGTGAAAAACGGTGAGCGGCGATTCTTCGAGCAGGGGGGGTGGGAGAATCGCGGGGGGTGCCAGGGCGGCGTGTCGTGATTTGCCCGGCCCTCCCACGATTCACCCACCCGGCGTGGGGAGCAGAGAATCGCGCCCTTAGTTTTTGGCTGGGAGCTGAGAATGTTGCTGAAGAACAGCCAGAGATTCTGCATTATTCTGACAGGATGTCAGCTTTCTTTCTTTCAAGCAGTCTCAAAAGATCTCTCTTTCTCAGAGTGGATTATCTAAGATATCTCTTTACAGCAAGTATTTCTGCCAATTGTATTTGCAATGGATTGTGACCTGGGATGGTTTTGTTGGTTGAGTGTGAGTAAAGATAGCAGTTAATGGTTATTGTGTCACTGTATTGATTAGCATTATTTAAGGAGTAATTGTGAGCTATTTTCTTGTGTGTTGTTAAAGATATTTTAATACTGTGCCACTAATAAAGTTTGTTCTAATTTACAATATCCCTATTTTGTGTGAAATTTGTCCTGGAGCCAGACATCCTTTCCTCACAGTCTTACAACGTTTAAATAAAATATTGGGATTTCTGTCCAGTATCCGATTAACTGTTGGGTTCTGGTGCAGGATCATAATAGTGCACATACAGACTAGATTCAGCAGCCATTTTGTGTCGGCAAGAGATACAGGGTGGAATTTGAGCAAGTGTCAGGCTTCGACTGAAAAGTGGCATGTAGATCTCCAGCTACAAAGACTGAGATTTTTCTTCTACCTTTGAGACTCTCTGAGTAAAATAAATGAATGGAAGTGGTTAACATCATAACTCTGGTGGGGTGGAGGGGCTAATAGAGCCCAAGGCCTTCTCCACATACTCAGTTTTCACATCCCACAGAGATCAGGGCTCAATCTTTAAAGGGCGCCCTGATCAGCATTGAAGAGGAACTCACCCGCTTCCCCCCACCACGGACATATCGAGGGCTCCCTCCAGTCCCCGGACAATCATCGGGGCCCTCGCCCACCACCACAAGAAGTATTGCTGATGTTCCCCCTCCTCACTACATGCTCCTCATCATCCATGCAATTAACCCCCCATCACTGTCCACTTTCCTCACACATGGCAGTTCCAACCTGTGAGAGGAGGTAATGCCAGCGGCAGCATATCCCTCTCCCTGGGAGCTATATTTATCTTGGCACCCTCAAAGGGATCTGCTGGACTGAATCTCATCTTTCAAAACCTGTTGTAAACCTCACCGACACGATGTCACGTTGGTGACATGTGAATATTCAGTGAGGAAAGATCATGTGGCGGGGGGCTGGCTCATGATATTAAAATTGATCAAAATCCATTAAAATTGGGTTCTCACCCTTTGTGAGGGTCAGCGCCATGATGTAGCATGGAAAATCGGGAAATGCAATTCTCTCCGGATTTTCTGTCCGCCTCTCTGTTCTCTCTGATGGTGAATGCATGCTGAAAATTGGCCCCGTAATGTTCATAAACCCATATTGGCTCGGTCTGACCATACTGGCAGTGCAGTGTTTTCCTGATGACTGATGTCAGGTTAAATGGTCTGCAGTTCCCAATTTTCTCTTTTCATGCTTTCTTGAATCGCAATGTCACAATTGTTAACTTCTAACGTGCTGGAACTATTCTAGAATTCAGTGCATTCACTATTTTGCAACTACTTCTTTTCGAACCTTATGCTGTAACCCATTAGATCCCAGGGCTGAAGCTTCTCCAATACCTTTTCTGTTCTGATACGAATTACCGCAAGCTCCTCATTCTTTTTAGTCCCTTTTGTAATATTCCACACGGAACTTACGGGAATGGTTGTCTTCCTCGTTGTCCTTACGGAGTATGAGATTCCCTGCTAGGGGTGGGATCTCTATTAACCTCTGTATAAAAGGTGGACCAGAGAGGAACCCGGGAGGGGGCTATGGGATAGTATACATATCGTTTGTGTAAATATAAATTTTGTTTCTTATTTTACTCAGTAGACTCCCATATCCTTATTAAACCTTTATTATCCTCTATTTCTAGCATGTAATTAGTCTTTAATTGTGAGGTAGGACACAAAATATTTGTTAAACGTCTCTGCCATTTCCTCATTTCCCCGTGATAATCTCTCTCCTCTATGTCTCTGAAGGACTAACTATTTGCTCTAGCTACCCTCTTTCTTTTTATATTCTTGGAAAAAGTCTTACAGTCTTTTTTCATATTCCTGGCTAATTTATTCTCATTCTCTTTCCCTCCCCCTTTTTGGTCAACCTTCTGACTTCTAAAACTTTCTCTGCCCTCAAGCTTCCTAATAATAATAATCGTTTTATTGTCACAAGTAGACTTACATTAACACTGCAATGAAGTTACTTTGCAAATTAGTGTTATCCTTAACTTAACAAGTAAGTAAGTAACTTAACTTAACACTGTCCTTAACTTAACAAGTAAGCCCCGAATGGATCTTTCTTGCTGAAATTTTGTTTTTAATGGAATGTATTTTGTTGAACATCATGAATTGTTTCTTTTTGTGTTCCCAACTGTTTATTTACTGCCGTGCCTTTTAGACAATTCACCCAACCAGCCTTTGTCAGATCTTCCCACATGCCTGTGCCATTCCCGTAACAGCCTCCCCGAACAGGCGCCGGAATGTGGCGACTAGGGGCTTTTCACAGTAACTTCATTTGAAGCCTACTCGTGACAATAAGCGATTTTCATTTCATTTCATTATTGGCTTTGTTTAAGTCTAAGATTTTTGTTTGGGGCTGGAGTGTGTCACCCTCAACATGGATTCAATCATATCATGATCACTTCTCCCCAGCAGATCTTTTACAATGAGATTTCTAATAAAACCTGCCTCATTACATAAGATTAGGTCTAAACTGGCTTTATCCCTGTTTGGTTCCTTAAATATTCTGCTGCAAGAAACCGTTGTGAAAGCATTCTACAAACTTACCTTTGCTAGTTTGATTCACCCAATCTATAAGAAGATTGAAGTGCACCATGATTATAACACTGCCTTTGTTACAAGCTCCAATTATTCTTGCTGAATGCTCTGTCCATGGTATATCTGCTGTTGAGTATATCTATGAACTACTCCCACCAGCACTTTCTGATCTTTGCCTTTCCAAATCTCCTATGATGCAGGCCCTATTTGCTAATCTTTTGAGCCAAGGTTCTTCTTCACTACTGCTCTTATGTCATCCTTTACTATCGGGGCTGCTACTCCTCAGTATCCATTATGTCTGTCTTTTCAAAATGTTGTGCATCTTCAAATATTTATTCCTGAACCGATATTGTTTTGTAGCCATGTTTCCATAAATAGCGAATAGATCTAAACAAAGGGTGTACTTCTAAACTGTACTTGCAAAGAGGTTGAAAATAGTTGCTTAATACCATCCATAAAACATGCTCATTCTCTTTTACAAGTGTGTGTGTATAGCTCTGCCCACCTCCATTTGCAAGATTATCCAGGAACCTTGGGGGTTCATTAACGTCACTTAATAAAACTGTAAGCATTTGAAAGTCTGCATTGCCCTTATCATCCTCAACATAGATTAAGAGGCCGTAATTGGATTGAGTTTCGTAGTCCAGCCCAGCATTTTCTGAAACAGTCACCTGAAAAACAAAGTGAGAGTTTATTCCACACCTCGTTCAGCTTCTTCAGTTCCAGACGAATGTATTGGAATCATTAAAACTAAGAAGACGAAAAGCACTTTCCCCATGTGGCTGTGTTGACACTATTTGCGCATATGTTCTTGGAAGTTAGTTGTGGTGTGCTGGTTGTAACATTACTCCATTCAATTTACAACCATAAAGGCCATGTTTAGTGGATTAAAAAACTGCTACTTATAATGACAAAGCTGTTAGGCTGACAACATCCAAACTATTTACGAATGTCTCGGCTAAATGGGACAGAGCCTCAGAAACTGTTTTAAGTTGAAACCGTGGGAATTTATAATCTCTTGTGGATATAGGGAAACCAAATAACATCGAGAAAACATTGACAATCCCTATCAATGGCCAGGATTTTCACTCAAGTTCTGAGGTGTTTGTTCCCATTTTCTGGTGAAATCCACATCTTTCTGGTGAAAACCTTGTTAATTATTTATCAATTTGGTATTAATTATATTCAGGTCTTCAGCATTAATTGGGGACTCACCTGTACCCATGAGCAGGTAGAAACTGTGGATGTTTATTTAAGGTGTATGAAATGCTATGTGTGTGTGTGTGTCTCTCTCTAAATAAAAGCAGAGTGTATAGACTCGGCAGGTGTTCTCATCTTCAACACTTGGCTACCTACCCAAGTTATAAAATTGCTCTTAGGCCCAAATGTCTGCTTATATGGAGGGGGAAATAAGTGAAAAGGTTGTAGATGCAAGTGTGCATTCCCTTCAAATAGAAATGGGACATGCCAGAAACACACATCAGACCAGGTAGCACCCAGAGTGAAAGCAACATAGTTAATGGACTGATTTCTGCAGATTCAGTGAGACTCCAGGACCTTTTAAAATGGAGGCAGGGATCCGATTCCAGGATTTGTGTCCCCATCTGGGCATGCCCAATTTTTACCAGTGTGCAATAAAGGCTTGGACTGGTGTGGGTCGCGGACCCACACCCTGCACTCCCAACCTGACCAGTTCCATTGTGAGGATAGGCATTTCATAGCCCTCTGAAATTTTCATGGAGTTGGGCCAGCTTTTTATGGACTCATGGTTCACAGCCCCTCAGAAGTATCATGAACTACAGTGCTGATGAGGGATCCTTTTTAAAGTTAAGTTCAAAAGGTCTTACCCAGGTCGATGGTCCCTCATACCCTCCATAAAAATCTATGACACTCTACAGAAACACTGAACCCTATATTAACAATAGCATGTGGGAAAAATCTCTATAAAAAGTCACTCATTCAAATAAGTTGCTTTTACCATGGCCATATGCTCTATAGTATCAGAAGAAATTGTAAGCAGTTGAAACATATTTATTTGGGGTAAATAAGCATTGTGCCAGTGACAGAATAGATAAGAGAACAAAATATGTCAATCAAGCAATATATTCCCTTTTGTTTCAACCAAATAATGGATAATGGATGTCTGGACTCTCAGCCAAGCTTCATTATACATTTTTGCTGACGTTCTTTAGGCTACTGAAACAGCTGCACCCAAGGCAAAACATTGCTTAATTGACTGCTCTAATAGACTAACAGATCTATTCTGTTAATTGCACAATGTTTATTTACATAAGATAAAGTACTGCCAAGTGCTGACAGTTTGCTATTGATGATTTAAATTGTCTGGGCGATTGATATTTCTATAGTGGCACAAGTAAAATAGTTTTCTATCAGAAAGTTATGAACAACATTAAAACTTTTTCACACATCCTCACGTTATTAGAGGGTTCATTGCTTCTGTAGGTGTGTATCATGGGTGAATGGTCATAGAGGTGGGATAGATTGACATGGAGGTTACGAAGGGCTAAGGGGGATGGATGGAGACCATATTTTGGCATAAAAGGAATGATGGGCCACGGGAGAAGTGGGGGCCATAGCTTGGCAAGAAGGGTATGAGGGGTCATGGGGAGGTGGTTAGAGGGACATGGGTTGGCACGGATGGCACTTAGGCATATGCAGAGTGAGGAGGAGTGAGGACTAGAGGCCTATTCTTTTTTTTTCTGTCTTTATTACAAATGGAACAAAGTCCCAGAGTGTGGAGGCAAGCCTTTTCACCAGCCCATCTCAGCATCCAGCAACTCCTGTGGCTGTCTTTGAAGGGGGTGGACAGGCCAGGCTGAACTGAGCCCAGAAATTCCCTGACTCCCACTACTCACCTCTCGGATGAAAATCCAGCCCAGTTTCAGGCAGATGACCTGTTGTCAGGAATGTCAATGCTGTTTCTCTCTACAAATGCTGTCTGAATCACTGAGTGTTTCCCGAATATTCTATTTTAGATTCAGGTTTCAAACGTCAGCGGTTTATGATCTGCTCCATTTCCTTTCCATTGGTGTAAAGTGTAAACCATATGGAGATGACACTTAAATTTGGTCATCCCTGAACAGCGACAATAGAGGACACAGATTGCCTCTGTATATGACCCAATCCTGGCACTATCCACCCACACCCTCTACTTGGCTTTCTCACAAGCTTCCTAGCACTGAGCCATGAGAATCGGAGCAGTTTGAATTAGATTGCATTTATTCCTTGATTTGTACTCATGCTTCTAGAGATCAAACATGTTTTAAAGGATGGATTTCCCAGCAGCAGATGGGAATAACTGAAGGACAAGGGCTGTCGGTAAAAATGGCATCCCGATCTGTGAACCGCCATTGCTGCTGGCGAGCAGGAAATCTCTCTAAGCGTGGTCTCGTGGGATAAAACTCGCAAAGGTTAAAAAAACCCATAATTTTGCAGTTGAATAGCGATTCTCAGCGCTGCACGGATGGGGAACACCACCAAACGTGCCTAAAAGCTGTCCTGAACGTTTGTCTGTTGAATGGTGACCAATAAATCTGGAATTGGAAACTAGTTGGAATTGGAATTGGAATTGGAAACAATGGGCGGAATTCTCCGCTCCCGCAATAAATCGGGAAGGCCGTCGTGAACTCGGCTGCTCCTCGCACTTTATTCATCCCCACCCGGGGGGCTAGGAGCGGCGCTCCGTAACCCTTGGCCACCGGGCCTTGACGCTTGCGTCAAGGCGGTGCGCTGAGAATGACGCGACGGCGGCGCCGTCGTGACGTCAGCCGCGCATGCGCAGGTTGGCCGGCTCCAATCCACGCATGCGCGGCTGACGTCACGACGGCTGACGGCTCCAACCCGCGCATGCGCGGTTGCCGTCTTCCCCTCCGCTGCCTCGCAAGACGTGGCGGCTTGATCTTGCGGGGCGGCGGAGGGGAAAGAGTGCATCGCTTTGAGACGCCGGCCCGATGATCGGTGGCCACCGATCGCGGGCCTGTCCCCTCCCGAGCACGGCCGTGGTGCTCACTCCCCTCTCCGACCCCCACAAGCTTCAAACGAGCATTTGGCGCCCATGTTCACGACGGCAGCGACCAGGTGTGGTTGCCGCCGTCGTGAACCGGTCAGGAATGGCAGGCCGCTCGGCCCATCCGGGCCGGAGAATTGCCGGTCGCCGTGAAAGAGCGGGGGGTGGGAGAATCGCGGGTGGCGCCAGGGGGGCGTGTCGTGAGTCGCCCGGCCCTCCCGCGATTCTCCCACCCGGCGTGGGGAGTGGAGAATCGCGCCCAATAAAGCTCCCATTGATTGTTGTAAAAGTCCATTTCATTCACTAATGTCCTTTTGGGGAAAGAAATCCTTCTGTCCTTGCGTGGTCTGGCCTACATGGGACTCCAAAGCTACAGCAATATGGATGACTCTTACCTGCCCTCTGAAATGATCTAGCAAGCCAGTCGGTTGCACCAAACTCCTACTGAAAGTCAAACTTGAGAGACTGCAGCGGTTTAAGGATTAAATGGTTTCAGGTTTCAGGCTCACTACCTTCTCAAGGGCAATTACGGATGGGCAACAAATTCTGACCTAGCCTGGGAGTCCCACGCCTCAGGAAAGAATGAAAATGTAAAGGAGTCACTTTAGAACATAACCATCTTGCAAAGTCAGAACAATAGAGACAGAGCTGTGGTACTGATGAGTAGATAAAATAATAACACAAACATTTGAGAATGCCAAGTTGGACAAGAGCATCTGATCTATCAAGTCCGTCCGGGACAGTTGTGGTCCAAGAAACGTCATGATTGGACAATCAGCACCCATCAGCAGACATGCGATTTCCAATAGACAGTTAGAGATAATTTCCAGAAAATAACTCCCTGGCACTTGTCTATAAACTAGCCCAGACGGTTGCATTGACAATCCTCACATTACATACTGTATCACCTACCTTTAATAAGACAAGACCACCGCCCCAGCCAGGAACTAGTTGAGTTCTCCTTTGAAGGTTTGCAGAGAGTAGCTGGTCACTTGTTCCAACTGTCTGCTGGGAAGAGAAAAACTACCCAAAACCTAAACTAGCCCTCGCCTTGCGTACCTCATAGACCTGACTCCCAGCCTTCCCAACCAATTAAGTTGAAATAGTCACTCAATGGGGACCCAATTTTAAGCATTTTGTATACTGCTGGAAAATCAATCAAATTTACACATCCCTAAAGTGAATAGATACAACTTTTTCAGCCTATTTGAGTAACTCATTTTTCTAAGGGAAATCATTCTTTTAGTTCCACTCTAAGTCCATTGTGAGCAAGCTATTCAAAAGCTTCTGAACGTGATTCAGCGACTGAAAACTAAGTTCGTTTTTGGCCGTGTTTGGTGGCTGCAGTGCTGAGATTCACACTGCTATTCACCGGCACTTAGCTAGTTTTCTGGGCCTCTGCGGAGTTTCTCCCATTGAGACCATGCTTTTGTCTATTTCCTGCTGGCAAGCTGAGCTAAACGGCGCCCTATTGAGGTCTTGCAGGCGCGCGAGTTGACACCTGGGCGCAGGGTGAAATAGGAGTCCAGGGGCGGCATTCTCCGGCCGCACTGCTCGCCGACCGGAAATTCCTGCCCAAGGTCAATGGACCTTTCCGTAGTCCGCTTCCTGCCCGCGGCAACTTGCAGTTGGCGGGGAAAAAATATGCTGATCTGGATCACGCCCAACTAGGGCAAGATCCAGATCGGTGGCTGAATCGTGCGCTCTATTTCACCTGAAATATGAAGGAACCGAAACTGGGCACGATATTCTAAAGGTGACCCAGTCAAGGCCTTGGACAAGAACAAGTGAGTGCCCTTTGATTTATATTGAATAGTCCTCTTAATACAAACGAATGCACAATTATCTTGGTTCTGGCTGCTCAATATTGATCATGAATTTCTAACGATTGTAACACTAAGATCACTTTACTTTTTTGAGTGATGTATTTGCTATTCCATGTAAAGTATCGGTGTCATTTGTTCGTCCTCACCAAATACATAACATTGCACTTACCTCGGTAAATACTACTTGCCAGATTTTGGCTTTGTATCTAACTCTGGCGTAATCGATGCCTTCCACAGTCCTAACATTGAACAAATTGTGGATAGTTTCCCAGCCCACAAGGAGAAATAGCAGGATGAATGATGAACAACTTTTCTATTGTGGAGAAATGCAGTATCAGGGGGGTTTAAAAAGAGTGGAATAGCTCTTCACCAGATTTCCCCTTATTCCCAAAATTAATTGAATTTCCTTTACAGTCGTAACACTCCCTATTTTGAAAAAAAAGTCCCTACCTCCAAATCTCCACTGCGTCTGACAGAGACAGTGAAAAAGCTGTTGACTGGATTGGTAGCTGCTATTTTAGGAGTTAACGTTATCTCATTAACGGTTGTTGACTCAACTGTAAAGTTAAAGATTGCAACTCCTGCAGGAGTGTCTTCTTGTATTGTGACAGTAGCTGGTAGATCTCGTATCTTGATAAATCCACTGACACCTTGTGGAAAGAGAAAAAAGTGCTTCATGTTATCTCGAAAACTGTGCCAGATACCATTTTTTTAAAAAGTAACAAAAATACAAAATGCTGGAAATACTCAGGTCCCACAGCATCTGTGGAAAGTGAAACAGGGTTAACGTTTCAAGTGTGTGACCTTGCAGATTTCCACCATTTGCAGTATTTTACTTTTGACCTTTAAGAAGTATTATTTGCATATTTTCAGACCTTGTTTGTTCTATCCACTTTCCTGTGTGCTTGAGAAGCCGAGACAATAAATATAGGTCTGCAGAAGAAAAGGGAAGGCCTTTGGAATGTGGCTGCTAAGACATATTCTTTAAACTTCATATACTGACCACAAGGCAAATGGCGAGGCACTTGAAATTGCAAGAGCAAATAGAAATAGCCGGTATTCTGGTCATTTGATCAGAGCTAAAAAAAAATCTAGATCTCCTTCTAGAGGGCAAAGTGGAGGGCAGGAGAAAAAGGAGTTGACCTAGGCTTAGCTGAGTGATAGATATCACAGAACGGTTGCAGATGAGTTACAGTGCTGGTACGATGATGGTACAAGATAGAAAGTGTGACTATTGTAGGGATTTGGACATCGTTCGGTGGCTCTTAAGTCTTTGTAGTCTTAGTTAGGTTAATTAAATGCATTTATTAAGTACACAAACTATATACATATATATATGATTCAAGCTATCTCCAAGCTTGGTCCCACGTTAATCTTATATGTACCAAACCCGTAAACTGCCAGTGACATGCCATGGCAGCAGATTTCTACCCTGTTATGTTCTGTGTTACGGCCGTAGTAAAGATCAACACAGAACATTTACTTCTTTGACTGGTAAGATGATTTAATTAACAAGATGAACACATGGAAAGATAACGAACAAACTATACTACATTTAATAAATGAATTCAGTGGATTCTCCCAAAACTACTTCAGTGCGACTGCCCTCTAGTACCACTCACTACCAACTGCCGAATCTCTCAAGTCACATGGTGGATCTCCATTAACGCCTGCTGGTCGGAGGTCATTGCTGTGCACATGCATATCACCCCACCCCAACACATTGGTCTGATGTAGAGGTATAATAGATTTTTCTGGAATTGCTGCATTTCACTGGTTCATTGGGCTTTTAAACGGTGTATTATGATGTGCATGCTTTAAATAGCCGGGCACTGCATAGCACAGAATCAGATTGGAAATCTTGTTAACTTGCAAGGGTGAGAATCAGCAGACAGGAGTTAAAGTCTGCTTTTCGGCGCTTTTCACAGGGTGTTTCTTGGCAGCTGCAGTGCCGAGAATCACCCTACTGTTCGACGGTGCTTTGTTTGGCCTTGGGGAAGTTCTCCCTGCTGAGGCCATGTTCAGAGATTTCTTGCTGGTGAGCTGATCTCGTCAGCATGAACAGCTGATTGCAGATTGGGGTGTTATTTTGATTGGCAGCCCTAATTTCCCACACCTCCGCCTTTCAGGCCAACCCCTCCTCACCTCCCCCTGCTTTACTGACCTCACATCGCAAAACTTGTAGATAGACCTGGGAATCCCCCCCCCCCCCCCCCTCCAATTGGCAAGGCCGCACATGGGCCGGTTACCTAGCACCCGGGCATCCCGATACTCCCAGCCTAACACCCTGGCACTGCTCCAGGCAGTTCCACCCAGGCTGCCAGACTGGAAGTGCCAAGGTGCCCAGATGCTAGGGGGAATGCTGGTGTACCACCCGAGGGTCTCAAATAGCCTGTGGGACCCCCAATGTGCCGTTACGCCAAGATATACCCCTTCCCTATCACCCTTGGCCCCTCATTCCTCCTCTGTCAAGTTGCGGCACTTCCATTTTCCAAACACTTTATAGAACCAATGAACTCTCCAGTGAGAATAGAATGTGTAAACAAGAAAGCTTTGAATACTCATTCAACCATAACTTTGCTTTGTTAAAAAAAAAAGGTCCTGTTACTGCAGGGAAACAAAAGTGTCAATCACCCTGACCCTTTTCATGTTTTAATAGCGGAAACTGCAAGCACTTGAAACCTCTTAAGTAAGTCTGTGTAAATAAACATTGCGAATTAACAGGAGAGATCAGAGAGCCGGAGCTGTCATTCAAGCCATGTTTCTTCTGGGGCTGAGGTTTTTTTTTAACTGTAATGGATGCCTGGTCTCAAGGCAAGAATACATAATGAGGCTAGAGAGCCTTTTTAATAAAGCTGGGGAAAAGTCCAAAAGAACCTGGCAGCCCCTGGGGCTACCTCCGAACATTTTTCTGGGTTTGCACATGCAACCTCCCTCCCCACCCCACATCACCACCATCGTGGGAATCCCATCCTTACAGGTGCTTTCTTCCAAGGTGGGAAGACCAAGCAGGGAATTTTCCCAACTCCCGCTACCTGCCACGAGCATGAGAGTCCAGGTCCATGTCTCCATTTCCTTCGGCTAAGTAAGCCAACTCCTGTTTTATGGTCTTACAGTTTTGGCTGTTAACCTCTTAATTCAACAAGGCCCCAACCTTTTAGTAAGAAGTCTTACAACACCAGGTTAAAGTCCAACAGGTTTGTTTCAAACACGAGCTTTCGGAGCACGGCTCCTTCTTCAGGTGAAGATTCACCTGAAGAAGGAGCCGTGCTCCGAAAGCTCGTGTTTGAAACAAACCTGTTGGACTTTAACCTGGTGTTGTAAGACTTCTTACTGTGCTCACCCCAGTCCAACGCCGGCATCTCCACATCATGCCAACCTTTTAGGTGTAATAAACTCCAAACTTGCATTCACATCAGGGCTGCTTTTATCGGTTTCTCAGCCAGAACCTATTTTCTACAATTTAAACTTCAGTTCCTAAAACTAAAAATTATATTCCAAAACACATGAACCATGAACCAGATCACTACAACTGTGTGAGGTCATTCTTAGGGCAAGAAGTCCAGATGGAAGATTTTCTAGCGATGTATAAAATGGTCAAACTGGCAGGAAAATAGAAATATAAAATGCAGTTAAAATAGAGATTTACGATTTTTCATTTCTGCTAGTAGGCAGCTGACAACAACGGACTGGAATTGGCTTAATAGTTTGGAGAAGATATAGTGGGAAATTATAAAATTGATGTTGAGTTAGAAAGTTTTGAGTCCAGGTCCCATCAGGAAGGGCAGCAGTCTGTGCTCCCTGGCTGTTCCTTATATTTTAGATTCTGCTGCAGGTTCCATGGAGCAGGATTTTACCATGGACTCTGGGACCATATTCCCGGATCACCACCTAACCTCATATCTTTAGATAGTAAGGAGCAACAGCATGGCCAATCCACCTAGCCTACACATCTTTGGACTGTGGGAGGAAATCAAAGCACCCGGAGTAAACACACACAGACACGGGGAGAACGTGCAAACTCCACACAGCCAGTGACCCAAGGCCAGAAATCGACATTGGCTGCTGAGACGTCTTGTGGATCACAAGATTTGATAAGGTAAGTATCAAAATAAAAATCCCAAAGCAAACCAGGCGGGCCCCTCTGGCACCACACTTAGTGGCCTTTCCTGCCCTCTCCAGCTCCATTTGCTCCAGATTACTGCAAAGAGACTTCCCCCATTAAGCTGGCAATCTCTTAATGTGGCAATGATGGGAGGGACCACTCCACTGCTGGCAAAAGCCAGAAGCTCAGGACATTCATCTTTGATAGCATTTTTAATTGTTTAAATAGTTACCTCCCTCAGTTCAGTTGGCAACTTATCTGCAGTTTGTCGTGCTGCTGGGAAAGTAACCAGCATGTGTTGGGAAACCATCCCAAACCCTGCTAGGACCCCAGCCCCTTCCCCAGCCTCTACAGTCACCACCTAGGGGCCAGACAAATCTTACCCCATAAATCTGCAACATAGAGCTGTTACAGTCAAACCCACCCCTACATCACATCGCACAGCCTCGGAGGCTTCCGTCATGAATTCCTGACATTCTGTGCTGGATTCCTCTCCTCACGAGGCTGGAAACGCGAATCACGATCGAGTGCAGAATTGGGCGTAATGTGCAAATTGGGATTTGCACCCGGCACCGATTCCGGAGCCACGTTCCGGTATCTCCCCGGCAGCCACATGCAAATCCAGCATTTGCATGAATTTAAATGTGATTAGGGGGTTGGACACTTCATTCTCTTCCCTTCTACGATGCTCCTCTCCTCCTAGGTTCAAGTCTTGCGGACGCATATTACTACAAGTATTTACAAACAGGGATTAGCACCATGTCTGCAAATCACGAACGGGAGGCTGAAAAAACACTGAAAATCCATTGAAAACTGTTGGGCTTGCTGTGGGGTGGCTGCCCGGGCTGGGGGCAGCAGCAGGAAGTGACTTTGTACCTTGTCTGTGGACTCTGGTTGTCCTCCTCAGGATCGGAGTGGCCTGGCTCAGACCACCATTCCTGCTGTCTGTGTATTAAACGCACCCCTTTGGTGCCACTGACACTGTGGGGCTGCCCACACTGCTGGGTGCGGCCTGTATCCTTTGACTGTTCAGAAGGCCTCTGGTCATCTGGGAGCCCACCCAGGCCAACCCTCTGGATACCCTCATACCCCAGCTGTATCATCAAGGGAATGGGCGTGGCCAAGCTCAATTAGGGGCCCAAGTGGTGTTGGCACATCTTAGAAGTGCTGTCCCATTGCAGAGGAAACAGATGATCAGCAGAGCTCACCCTGCACCATAGCCTTTGAGCCCCCCCCTGGTTCTCTGTCCCTCCAGGACAGAGGCCTCACCAGTGCTCCCCCCCCCCCCCCCCCCCCACCCCTCCTGATCACCAGCTATGTCCTCCTGGTGAGGCTAGCATCACTGACTACCTCTGCCACCATCTCCCAGGTTGAATGTGTGGCCCACACTGAGGAAGAGGGTATTCCTTCACTCCTCATTGGCATGGAGCTGTACGCCCTTGCGTCATCCATCCTTGTGTAGCAGTGAGTGTGCGGTAAGTGGAGCGCTTAAAAACAGCTCCAGCTGCCAGACCCTTTAGCGCTATTTATGGCCCCAAAGTTTACAACACCCACTGGACCAGGATTTGCTCTGAATCCATGGCAGCAGAGTGTGGCCCATTTGCATGTCGTGCCTCGCCTACTGAATAGCACTACTAACACGAATCGCACGCTATTCAGTCCCAGCGGTAACACTTCGGACATGATTCAGCAGCTATGTCATGCCTGACTTGTTGCGGGTCGAGGCCATTGAATCTCGTGAGAGACCTTTCTCGAGATTCGCAATACTCGACATAGCTTGTGAGGTTCAACAAAATCGCGTGAGGCATCGTGATCTGGATCTCGCTCTCACTGGCCCACATATTTAAATGAGCCTTTCAGCTAATTTAAATATGCATTTGTCAGATTCACCTCGACTCAACGCCTGGGAGATCTCACAAGGGTGCCATTTAATAGTAGTCCACACAAAGGTGGGCCAGGCCTAATGGCAGCTATGGGTGGTTGTCCCCCCCCCATTGCAGATCCCCGGATGGTTAGATACAGGGCAGGGTGGCACTCTGGCACTCCCCAGGCATCCTGGCACTTTGGGACTTCCAGCTTGGAACACAGATAGTGTCACCCAGGCACCCTGGCAGTGCCACTCTTGTGCCGGGGCAATGCCAAACTGGCAGTGCCAATATGCCCAGGTGTCAGGTTGGCACTGCCAGGGGTTGGGGGCCTTGCTAAGTAGAGGGGAGGAAGGGGTGATTCCCAGGTTCCTCCCCAAGGTTGTGGTTTTGAGAAGGGGTTACAAAAATGGGGCTGATAGATGGTGGGGGTCCTAGTTGCCCCTTGAGAAAATGTTGGTGAGCTGCCTTGTTGAACTGCTGAAGTCTGTGTGGTGAAGTTACTCCCACACTTTTGGTACGTTGGAGATTCAAGATCTTGACCCTTAAGATCTTCCAATGAAGGAACGTCCATCTCTGGATACCGTGTGGCTTGGAGGGAAACTTAAGAGGTAATGGCATTCCCATCTATGACCTTTATCTTTGTTCGTGGCTTTCTAGGACACAGTATTGAAAGTATCGAATTCCAAATACTTAAGGTGGCATGTTCATGTGGAATATCTAGCCCCGATGCACAGAATTCCAATTTGCGATGACCAGACATTCCATTTACAGACTTGGCAATGGTACATTCCTTTCTAAGTGTGTCAGGAGGACAAATCAATAAGTTGGGGAAGTGACGGTCGGTGAGTTTGCTTAATGAATCCATGGTTACAGGTGACATGGTCCTGGAGTTTGATCGCTTAATTTTTTTGTAAGAAATTTCCCAGAGATTTTCTGAAAATGCTGTTTCTTAGTGTTTATTTGCTCCCTTCGCCAGGAGTTAGCACAACGACTGATAGGTAAAGCATTAGAGATTGCACTGTCGAGTGGGCCGAATGAGCACGGTCTTTGTAAGAGGGTCGCCTAGTGTTGAGACTGATTTACTGTTATCTCATCTTCATTGTGTGACCGTACATTTTGCCGGATTATAACAAATTGTTCTTTACTTTTCTTCGGTGCAGCATTAGGCAGAGTTGGCTCTGTAAAATTATCCTGGAATCTATGAATAAGATATTTATTGCCTTCGGCAATCGATGCAATTTGGAGGTCAGACTGGACCTGGAATTGGATGCAATGTGAACTTTGAAGCAAGCTTTATGTGCGACAATTTATGTGTTCTGAATCCATGCCAGTATGAATATTTTGCTCCAGAGGTTTGTTTATGTACCAATTGACATGGCTAGTATATATTACTGTAAACTACAGTAAAGATAAAAAGACTCCCCCCCCCCCCCCCCCCCCCCCCCCCCCTTAAACCAACCAAATCAGTTCTACACAACCGAGAGCTTGCCCTGGCAACTGTTGATAATTGTTACTCCTTTGAAAGTTTCTCAAATTATCAGCTGTTTACTATATGAAGTATCTAGTGTGTGTCCATATTGGAAGGAGGAAAGTTCTATCTGCTTTGAATTTTCCTGATGAATTCCAAACACTGAGTTCAGCATGACAAAACTTATTTATATTATACCTTTGACATCGTGAAAATGCCTCAAAGTCCTCAACAAGAGTATAATCATACAAAATCTGGTGCTGAGGTACATGGCTTTGAAAGCAAACCAAGTGAGGCCAGCAGCACGGTTCAATTCCCGTACCAGCCTCCCCGGACAGGCGCCGGAATGTGGCGACTAGGGGCTTTTCACAGTAACTTCATTGAAGCCTACCCGTGACAATAAGCGATTTTCATTTCATTTCATAAAGAGATACCTGTTAGACAAATCTTGTTCAAAGTGGGAGGTTTTAAGGAGTGACATAAAGGAAGAGCGAGAGTTACAGACAGAGAATTTTAGGGAAGTAATTCCAGAGCTCAGATCCTTGGCAGCGGAAGGAATGGTGACCAAAGGACGAACAATAGAAATCAAGGATGTGCAAGGAGCCAGAATTAGAGGAATGCAAAGATCTTAGTGGGGGCAGGGGGTCGGGCAGAGGGGCAGGAAATTGTAAGAGGTTCACTGAGATAGAGAGGGGTGACGCTATGGAGGGATTTGAATACTAAATGAGAATACTCATAAGAATTTTTAAATCCAGGGCTTTGCTGTATCAGGGAGCCAACATGGGTCAGTGAGCACAGGCGTAATGCGTGAACTGGACTTGGTGTTAGTGAGGATATAAGTAGCAGAACTTGGAAGAGCTCAGGTTTAAAGAGGATGGAAGGTGGAAGGTTGACCAAGAGGTTCGAGTCCAGACATAACAGAGTATAAACAGCACATAACGAAATCACATGAAAATAAACATTACACCTGACATTACACCTGAAGAAATTAACACCTTGAAACTCGACTATTTGGATCACACTTTAATTATTTTTATAAATGAGACAATTAAAATCTCACCTTTATATCATTTCATATTATTAACACTTTTTAACTAAGCAATCATTTCCTAACTTAGTAAAAAGAAAACATATTTAATATAGTTTGCAAAATTACATCCCTGGAAAGCAAGACACCATAATGATCCAAAGATGTAATATAACAAAGCATTATGTTACACTATTAAATATATAATTATTTAAAAAGTGACAGTGCATGATCAAATAAACGGAATTTGTTTTTGGTTGAGTGGAAGCCTTAAACATTTAAGAGAAAAGAAAATGACAGCTTTAGTTAAAAGAAGCAGCCGCAACGCTTGTAAAAGAACTTACCAGGTACTCCTCCTCCTCCGAAGAAACAGACGATAAGGAGTAATTTAAAGATATTACCAATTGTGTCCATGGTTATTATCCTTCCAGTCCCTGGTGTTCTACCTTGTGCCTGTGCTGGAGCTGGTTGTTCTGAAGCTCTGAACATGAGCAAACCAAATCATTTGTGGTTTGTGCAGATTACTGGCCAGTTTATTTGATCTGAAATGTGTAATGGGCAAAGCCAGTGAACCACATCACAGCATCATTGGGGAGTCGGCTCACCAAGGCCCTAGCAACTTTTCAATTTCATTGTGTTTCCTTTTCATTGTCAATCACATCTTGTTTCATTCAACCATTGTTAATGCACCTGTTGTGAAAAATAAATGTGTGTTCTCTGAGAGATTATTTCACTTTTGATCCACAATGTACACAACTGTAAGGTGTGGATTGTTGCTACGAAGCCAGCCTTCCTCTCCATACCTTATATCACTTTATTTTACATTGTGGATTTAATTGCTGACATGTTTCGTGGTTGAAACTCAGCGCATTGAATCATTGAGGGTGCGTGCTCGCTTGGCTCCTCACACTGAATTTCCCTCTCTCGGATGTGCCATGATAAATATGTGCTTATAAACGAAGGATGTTGTGGTGCGGGGCACAGCTTTACAATGGGGGGAGGGGGGCGGGGGAAGGCCTGGGTTGGTGAGCAGTGTTCAAAAAGCTGACCATTTTGTCAATAGTGGAAAAATACCCCCTCCCCCGTCCCCCACCCCATGAAGGCCACCGTTCAGCAATGTTCAGCTGTTGTAATGCGTGCCATTATTTGTGTGTAGCGTTGCCATGGCAATAATGGAGGTGGGAGGGGCAACATGTGCTGTAATAGGTCTCTCAGCGTTAATTAAGGTCTAATACCAGTACACCCATTCATATTTGGGCAAATATTTCTGGCTGCTGCAAGAACTGATGGTGGAAGATTGATGCAAGCATACTTTGGAGCATTTACTTACTAATTTCAGATACTTTATGGTAGTTAAGACACGTAATGCCTTGAAGACTGTTAATAGTTCAGTGTCCTCCATGCATGTACTCATTTTCTTCTCTGTCTGACCTCTTGCATTCAACCAATAATTAGGCTTTTTAACCCTCTATTCATTTTTTGGAACTGCCAGCTGACATAAATCTGTTTGTCAAATTGGGTAGAAGAGAGCTATCCTCTGAAGGACATTTTGTGAGGTTCTTTGATGTCTTGGGATTCTTCACATGCAGTGGACAAGGATTGAGCAATCATGAGCAATCTGCCTACTATTATAGGATTCCTTGACTCCTGCATGTGAGAATCCAACACTAGTGCACAGTGTAGCACGACGGCCTCAAAGAGGCGGGCTCAACGAACCACGTGACTGACTCACAGCCAATTGCTTGGGAGCAGGCGAACCGCGGCCAATAGAGAGTTAGCGGGCCCCTGGGAGCAGGACCCTGGGCAATGTGGACCCCCGAGCTGAAGTGATCCAGGGGGCAGCACGGTGGCACCGTGGTTAGCACTGCTGCCCCACCGCGCCAGGGACCAGGGTTCAATTCCGGCCTTGGGAAACTGCCTGTGTGGAGTTTGCATTTTCTTTCCGTGTCTGTGTGGGTTTCCTCCGGGTGCTCTGGCTTCCTCCCACAGTCTAAAGATACGCAGGGTAGGTGGACTGACCAGGGTAGGTAGGCCTAGGTGGAGAGTCAGTGTAGACTCGGGGGCTGAATGGCCTCCTTCTGCATTGTAGGAATTCTATTCTATGGTTATATTGTGTTCTGTGCCTGTTACTTATCTGAGTTTATTGTTCAATAAACTACTGTTAACTACCATGTTAACTACTGGAAACCTCCAGTGTATGCATCAAGCCATCACATATGGTATTGTAAAATGTAGCCTGGCGCCTCATGGAAAATATCCCTGACTCCATTGGGAGGGTTTTCTGCTCACACATTCGGGGAGAGTGTGTGGAGAATTGAGCAAGAGTCCCAAAAAGGCTTTTGCACTGGTGGGATTTCCTCAAACGATTGTCCACCCTCCCTCCTGCCAATGATGTAACGGGAATCCTAACTCTAAAAAAGTCAGGATTCCAATTTGCATCAATTTAAAAATCATTATCCGGATCTTCTGCCTGATAGCTCCCTCACGTTAAATTGTCCTGTCACGTCAACTCGAGGGTGTGCCAATATGAGTCACGACAGGTCCCCCACGACATAAACCTGGTAAGCAGAACCCACCAGAGGCACACAGGTGCGTACAGCCTCCAGACACTGTCCAGGCTCTGCCGGGGGCACTGCCCCGGTAGTACCAGGGGACGGTGCTGGGGGCAGTCCCAAGGGGGGATGTTGTGTGGGGGGGGGAGGGATTCCTTGGTGGGGCCGAGAGTTCTGTGAGGGAAGTGCTTTGGGGGAGTTGTATGCAGGTGAGGGGGTTGCAGGCGGGGCTGGGGGGGGGGGGGGGGGTGTTTACATTTTTATTCATTTCCATTTGAGTGTTATTTTGCTGGTGGGGTGGGCTCAATGAGAGCCTGCCCCGCCAGCATGGCGTCATGAGATCTGCCACTTTAATTTTTTTGGCAAAGTGTTCAAAAACATGGGACAACCTGACAGCTTAGTCGGCGGGCTACCTTCTCCACTTTCCCGCACGAGATGATACTTTGCTAAAAATTATTTTTGCTTTGTACTGCCAAGAGCGCTAAACTGGTATGAGCTTGAACAATTGAAAGTCAAGATTCCACAATTTAATTCATGTGGCCTCACAAGTTGGGTGAGTGTTTGCATTTATAACCAAATTTCAGCTTCTTTGGGGATTTAAAAAATGGATAGAATTATTCAAATGGGATTCAGTTCCATGCTGTGTAATGTACTCTTGATACGCCGGAGATGGATCACGATTCAGTCGTCTTAACAAAGAACATCAGACTTAGACTTAAACAAAAACTATTTATTGCTAACTACTACTATTAAAGGGTTATTACAAAGTCTAAGATAGAAATAATGGGAATAAATGGTCTACCGCTCACTAACACTAAGGAACGACAGAGATACTCTCAACGCGACTGCTATACTCTCCACACGAACATCTACTGCCTGACCACATAGTGCGTCCGGGTCATGTGACGGCATACTCGTGCCACCTTCTGGTCGGATGCTAAAACTACAACAGTGAAACATATAACTTGTAATACGCATACAGATTATGTAGATCTATTCATATTATATACAGATGAATCATATTATCAGATGATAGCCTACCTATCATCACATGCTGGACAGCATTTTGCGAACCATTTCCTAAAATAGCCTTGATTCAGAATTTGACCCTTTAGACAGGAAAGTTGCACAGTCACCCTATTATTTCAGAAGGATAAGAATGAGAAACTAAGATATTAAAAGCTAATTAGTACAAAATCAATTCCTGGGAAGTTACTAAAACCTACTATTAGGGACAGATCGACTGAGCACATGAATGGAGAGCCAGTGTGAATTTTAAAGGTAAATAACGAACCCAGTTGAATACATTGATGTTGGCAGCACGGCGGCGCAGTGGTTAGCATTGCTGCCTCACAGCACCAAGGTCCCAGATTCGATCCTGGCTCTGGGTCACTGTCCATGTGGAGTTTGCACATTCTCCCCGCGTTTGTGTAGGTTTCGCCCCCACAACCCAAAGATGTGCAGTGTAGGTGGATTGGCCATGCTAAAATTGCCCCTCAATTGGAAAAATTTATTTTAAAAAAGAATACATTGATGGGATATGTGTCCATGGATTTTACTGGACTTTTGATAAGGAGCCACATAAAAGAATATTTACAAAAATGTGATAATAATGGAATTGGAGGCATTCAAATGATTTGCATAGGAAGTACAGTTCGGATGTAGGAGACAGAGAGTAGGAATAATGGGCTGGTACTGAAATGTTATTGATGGTGTCCCTCAGTGATTTGTACAGAGGTCACAGCTTTTCACTATATTTATAAATAACACAGATGAAGGAATAGAGGGCTATATATCTAATTTTGTCATAACATGAGTTCTCTGCCAAAGTAAATAGTGTAGGTGGAAGCAAAAAGTTGCAAAAGGACATTGACAGATTAAATGAGTAGGCAAAACTGTGGCAAACAGAGCTCTGCGTGGGGAACTGAAGATTGACAAGTGATTCTGGGGCTAAAGAGTTACATTGAGAATAGATTGCATGGATTAAACATGTATCTTCTTTAATGTAGATGATTAAAGAGTAATCTAATTGAAGTCTTTAAGATAATTACGTGATTTGGTAGGCTGCAAGGAAGCTATTTCCTTTCGCAAGAGTGTCCAGAGCAATGGGGCATAACCTTAAAATTAGGGTTAGGTCATTCAGGAATGATAGGCAGAGTTTTATTTTTTTCACTGAGTGCGATGGCAGACGGGTTCCATGACACATTTCCTGCTGGTTGAAATGACGAGAAATCGCGCTTGATTTCACCCTTGGATGATCATTAATTATGCACAGGTGAGTATCTCTGAATCACTTGGCAGGTAAGGTCTGATTCGTCCAGCCCATTGTTACCTCGCGGGGGTCGAAGGTTGAAGCACCATATCTAAACATTACCCGAGCGCGCACTTTTCACTCTCTCCCGCTTAGCTGTCTCCAGGAGATGTTTAGAGATCTCCGGCAACCAGAGAAAGAAGACTTCTGCCCCAACACCCTCAAAGCTTTGATCAGAGGAGTATGGCAGGATAGGGATGTGCTTTATCCCAGGGATGGCTTGGGAGGCCGTAGCAGAAGAGATCAGGGCAGCTCGTCACCCCACCCGCTATGCCATCTGGTACAGGATGAGTATGAATGATCCCGCTCCCTGCCAATGTAAGTCATCCTTCAACTCCCTATCAAACTTTCATCATGACATCATGTACTCAGAGGGTTACTCTCTTCAGGAGTCTTGCACAGCCATTAGTGGGGTGACATATCACACAGATTGTCTCACGGATTGTTTTACATTACCACCATTTCATCTCTCATCCTGTTCACATTCCATCTTCCGCCTCTTCTGGGAAGGGCTCAGTACACACACACACTAGGGTTCCATCCCTTCTCATCACATTCTTTTCTTTGTCTTCATCCAGGCAAGCTGGCCTACAACAGATGAGGAGGATCCCAGACCTGGGAGGGACAGCCGACATCTTCCTCTTATCCAATTCGAGGAGAATGCTGGGGAGGACAGGGAACTCCACTGTCAGGAAGGGGAGATCAGCTTCTCCCATGAACCTAGTGCAGATGACATTTCCATGAGTTCACCACCTCCATACATTCACAGTGAGTTACATGCAATCTGCTCAACCAAAACTCCCTTCCCTGTCTTATAGGCATCAGCAGATCTAGGCAGATGAGGAGGGCAAAGATAAGCTTTGTACTGTTCTTGTCAGATGGCCTGTTTTATACTACAAGAACACTTGTAGCTAAAGCTATATACGATGTATTAACATTAACTGGGTCAAATATATACAAACAACATTTGAATAATAGTATGAACATGCGCAAGCAACCTCTCTCCCAGTTTCCTGGTCAGTCTGAGGTCACCTGACTCTAACATTCACTTATATACTAATGAGACTCCTATTGGTCAGTCGGTGAATTACAACAAAACCATGATATCACTAGAAGCCCAAGCCCCAACCCGCAGACTACTAGAAGGAGGAGGCTGAGGAAGCCACCGAGGAAGAACCTTCACTTCATTCACCCACTCCCTCCACCAACGCAGAGACACACACCTCAGGGATCATAGTCCTAGATTAGGCTTGGGATTATCTTCTGGAGAACACCTCACTGACACCTCCCGACAGCAGTCAGAGGCAGGGACAGCCCAGGTCTTCGGCACTCAAAAGGCTGCTGGAGACCAGTCACCCGCTGAGTCTGTCAGATGGTGAATCTTTGCAAACAGCCATAAACATAATCCTGGAGATTCAACAACTGGTGGCAGGACGTCAGACAGAGATCCCGCAGTCACTCAGCAGACTAGAGTGATAGATGGAGCAGTCCATCTGTCTCCTGTCTGAGGTTGTGACACCAACATGCCAGGGTCTCGAGGTTACAATGGGAAGGTTGATGACCACCGTTGAGATTGGTCCAGCAGGTTTGTCTGGATTTGCACTCAGTCCTGGAATTAAGGAGCACACACACTGGTGGGTACTATCAGAATCTAGGTTACATGGGGTCAAAGCACCTTGAACATAGAACAGTACAGCACAGAACAGGCCCTTCGGCCCTCGATGTTGTGCCGAGCAATGATCACCCTACTCAAACCCACGTATCCACCCTATACCCGTAACCGAAACATGATAATGACAGATACATTATTTCAAAATCATCTTTTGCTACTTCTACTTTTGGTTCATGGTGTGAATTCCGTGCACTCATTTATTTACTCTGTGTCTAAGGGTTTTGTTGTTTAGATACTAGTCCAGCAACGAACCACAGACCTGCCCCTGCTTGTTTTGATTGTGAAATCACTGGGCCAGATAAAGTTGTAACGAGAGTCAGCGACCTGGGTACATTTCTTATGGACGTGTCAGAAAGATTGATTTTGATGGTTTACTCCTTGAACTTGTATGGTGCCAATATTTGATGATTCTATTCAGGCGATTCAATGACATATACAACAAGTAGCAAAGAATTGAATATGCACAAAGTTAAAACAAATGGATTTGTTTGTTATATTTAATTCCAACCCAAAACATCCTGCAAGAAACAGTTATGACCCAGATATGCATTTGAAGTTTATTTTGCAAAAGTTATAATAAATAATCTATTAGTGTCACAAGTAGGCTTACACTGCAATGAAGTTACTGTGAAAATCCCCTCGTCGCCACATTCCAGCACCTGTTTGGGAAATGGGTTGAGTGACAAGGGACGGTGAGTACGGATAATTGGCAGAATGTGACTGGTGATGTTGGGTTCTCAACTTTTCACCATATTAATTTTCAGTTCAGGTGATGGGATAGGAAGCTGCATATCAAAATATGCTGCCGATACAAAAACAGGCAACATTGTGAGTAGTGTAGATGGAAGCATAAAATTACAAAGATATAAACATGGTTATCTTTCGGGCAGCACAGTAGCACAAGTGGATAGCACTGTGGCTTCACAGCGCCAGGGTCCCAGGTTCAATTCCCCGCTGGGTCACTGTCTGTGTGGAGTCTGCACGTCCTCCCCGTGTCTGCGTTGGTTTCCTCCGGGTGCTCCGGTTTCCTCCCACAGTCCAAAGGTGTGCAGGTTAGGTTGTTTGGCCATGATAAATTGCCCTTAGTGACCAAAAAGGGTAGGAGGGGTTATTGGGTTACGGGGATAGGGTGGGTGTGAGGTCTTAAGTGGGTCTGTGCAGACTCGATGGGCCAAATGGCCTCCTTCTGCACTGTATGTTCTATGTTCTATATTTAACTGAACAGCAAAAATGTGACAAGCGGATTTCCACGTAGGAAAAAGTCATCCACTTCGAAACAAAAAAGAGAGAACAGGATATTTTTTTTAAAATGGTGAATAGCTAGAAACAGTGAGGCACAAAGAGACTTGAACAGTCAGATACATAGATCATTAAAATCTAATAAACGAGTATTATTTTCTTTAATGGCTAATAAAATACCGAGAGGGCCAGAAAATAAAGAACTAAGAAATGTACAGAACAGGAACAGGCCCTTCGGCCCGCCAAGCCTGTGCCGATCATGAAGCCCTAACTAAAAAAAACCTTCTGCCCTTACTCGGTCCGTATCCCTCTATTTCCTCCCAATTCATATATCCATCCAGATGCCTCTTAAATGCTGCTTATGTGCCTGCTTCTACCACATCCACTGGCAGCACATTCCAGGCACCCACCCCTCTCTGCGTGAAAAACCTACCCCGCACATCTCCTTTAAACTTTGACAAAGAGTCATCGGACTCGAAACATTAGCTCTTTTCTCTCCCTACAGATGCTGCCAGACTTGCTGAGATTTTCCAGCATTTTCCCTTTCGTCCCTTAAACTTTCCCCCTCTCACCTTGAACCTGTGCCCCCTTGCAATTAACACACCCAAGGGGGTAGAAGTCATGCTTCAGCTATGAAAAGCCCTGGTTCGACCACACCTGGAATGCTGTGGGCAGTTCTGGGCTCCACACTTTAGGTAGGATATATTGGCCTTCAAGGGAATACAGCATAGATATAACTGAAACCTACTGGACTGCAACAGTTTAATTACACAGAGAGATTGCATAAAATTGGGTTATATTCTCTGATATTTAGATAATTTAGGGGATGATTTCATCAAAGTTTTCAAGATGATAAGAGGAGCATATATGCTGGATAGAGAATAAGCACTCGCTGGTTCGAGATTCCAGGATAAGGATGCATAAGTTTAAAACTTAAAGACAGCTTTTTGATGGGTGAAATGAGGAAATATTTGTTCCCACATTTCATCCCAGACTTGTGCTGCATGGAAACTTGCCTTACTTCCAGTAACATTTCAGATTTGCTGCTGCTCTCAATAACAAACGCTTGCCAAGTTAACCGTAATATCCCAGCAAGTACAAAACTTTGATGCAGCTGAACACTGCGCGAAAGCAACTTCGAGGCATTCAGCTCTCTGTCTAATACTGTGACAATACTTTCCTGTGGCGTAGAATTCAATTTCCACAATTTGTTGTTTGCTTAACATATTAATGGCAATTTAACATGATAACAAAGCTGGAAATATGTTTACAACTGGGACTAGTCCAAATGGCTGGATATTCGAACAGCGGTTTCTCATAATTACAACCTGTTTGACTTCAAATATCAAAAATTGAACAGTTATTGGGGACATTAACTGAAAAGGAGCAATTTATTGATTTAGTTTCAATTATGCCACTAAATACAAACTAATTTGAGTTAATTCACTTCTTACGATATAATATTCATGTTAATCACACCAGTGAAACTTGTATTTAGACGAACAATTAGCATATGAAGTGCTGATTACAGATTAATAACGACTTGGATTTAAATAGTGCCTTAAACATAATATCATGTCCCAGGATGCTCCGTGGAAGCATTAGCAAACAAAAATTAGACACTGAACTAAGAAGGAGATATTAGGGCTGATAATCACATGCTTGGCCCAAGAGGTCTGTTTTAAGGAGCGTTTTAAAGAAGGAAAGAGACAGAGAGAGAGGTGAAAAGGTTTAGGGAGGAATTCCAGAGCTTAGTGCCTTCGCAAAGGAAGACATAGAAACATAAAATCTAGGAGCAGGAGTAGGCCATTCGAACCTGCTCCACCATCCATTAATATCATGGCTGATCATCCAGCTCAGTATCTTGTTCGCGCTTTCCCCCCACATTGTTTGATCCTTGTGGTGTCTTGAGACATACACTGGAGGCTTCCAGTCATTATCAAAGGTGATTATTGATAAAAGGCAAAGGCAGTTAAGTAACAGGCACAGACCTCAATATAACACCTTGGCTTGCTGGTCCACACTGCCCGGGGTCCTTCTCCCAGACCTCGCCGAAACCCCCATTGGCTGTGATTCACGCATTTCACTATGATTGGCCTCAAGCTCATACATGGTCTGTGAAGCCTGCCTCCTTAAAGGGACACATCCCTCTTCTCTTAAGTCGCTAATTACAGCTACCCTAAAAACTAAAGAGCAGTTCATGTTCAAATGTAGCAAGACCTGGACAATATCCAGGCTTGGACTGACAAGTGGCAAGTAATAATCGCACCACACAAGTACCAGGCAATGACTATCAATGGCAAGAGAAGATCCAACCATCACCCCTTGAAATTGAATGGCATTGCCATCGCAGAATCCCCACAATCAACATCCCGGGAGTTTCTATTGATCAGAAATTGAACTGGACTAGCCATATTAATACTGGGGCTACCAGAGCAGGTCAAAGACTAGGAATCCTACGGCGTGTAACCCTCCTTCTGACCCCCAAAAGCTTATCCAAGGCACAAGCCAGAACTTTAATAGAGTACGCTCCACTTGCCTGGATGAGTGCAGCTCCAACAACACACAAGAAGCTTGGCACCATCCAGGACTAAGCAACCCGCTTGATTGCTCCATCTTCCACAAACATTCTAACTCTTCACCACCGGCTCACAGTGGCAGCCATGTGTACCATCTACAAGATGCACCGCAGCAACTCTCCAAGGTTCCTCAGGCAGCACCTCACAAACCCACGACCACTACCATCTTGAAGGGAAAGAGCAGTAGATACCTGGGAACCCCACCACCTGGAAGTTCCCCTCCAGGTCGCTTACCACCCTGAGTTGGAAATATATCACCGTTCCTTCACTGCCCCTGGGACAATACCCTGGAACTCCCTTCCTAACAGCACAGTGTGTGTACCTACACCTCAGGGACTGCAGAGGTTCAAGAAAACTACCACCTTCTGAAGGGCGACTAGGGATGGGCAATAAATGCTGGCCTAACCAGCGAGGCCCACAGCCCGTAAAATGAATTTTAAAACTACATACAGAAGTTGCAAATGTTAACAGAGACACAAAGCAAATAGGGTCCATCGAAAAATGAAATCCGGGTCCTCCCGGACCTCTGTAGCCCCGCCACCTCAGCAGGCACCCCTCAGTGTCAGGTGAACTTGCCTAACCGGCCCTGATAGGTGCAGCTGGTTGAGCAGAAACAGGAGTCCCTGGCTCCCATTGGCTGGACAGTGTTATAGGAGTGTTCATGATGTTAGCTGGACTGTCGGCTCCAGGTTGGGGGTCGCCACCCCTCTACTCCTCAAGTGGTCTACGTGCTTTCTAACGGTCTTCCCATTAATATTGACCACATAAGGCACTGGGCCACAACCTGCCCTTCTAACCAAGGTGGGCCTGAAGCCAAGTTACAGACCAAAATTTGGTCTCCCACCTGGAGGACATGTCATCTTTTGCTCTGACCGCTGACTTTTCTGGTAGGCTTGACGTGCCTCACCCTCCCCACTAAATTTGGAAACACACGATCCAATGAGAATGAGGGGTTGAGTTGATACAACAACAAAAAATTTGCCAACCACTGGTGAAGTGGTTTATCAGATTGTTTTTTTCCATGGCATTCTTGAAAGTTTAAACAGGCCTCTCAGCCAGACCATTCGACGCTGGGGCTGTCCTCGTGTGCCGTATGCCAGTGACTCGGACAAAAATCTTGGAAATCATCGCTGGTGAAGGGGTGCCACTGTCCAAAACAATTGGCTCGGGAAGCACATGATTGGCAAACATTTGGTGCAAGGCATCTATCTACTATGACCACCGAGATAGTTTTCCCCCATCTCTTGATCCGATAGCCACTCAAAGTAGGCATCCACTGTTAGATTCTGGCTGCTGTTGAGTAAAGAGTTCTGCTCCTTTTCACAAACACCTTTATTTTCCTCTGTGCAAAACTCCATTCACCACATCACATGCCACAAGAGCCACCTGTAACCTCTTTACATATCAGTGTCAATTATTAGATACTTAACATCAATGAGACATCTAATTGGAATGTCTCTTGGAGAAAAAACAATAATTTGGTAAATATTAGTTTCCCCTGAAAAAACAAAATTATAAGAAATTCAAAAACACACGCAATTCCCCCCCCCCCTTTTTTGAAAAGTCACAGAAACAGGTGCCCATCATTAATAATATCCAAAAGTTTCTGTGAACTAGCCCCTCTTTTCATAAAACAATCGGACAATTGATAGCTACTGTCGACCCATTTAGTTTTTGCTATCTCCCCTCTGTCCAACACTGCTTCAACTTGCGATGTCTATCCTTAACCTTTTCTCATTCACACTTTTCATAGAGTGCACATTTTCCCACAGGGATGTATTGTCAATGTGACACTCAATGGGTATGTTCCCCAAATCCCCTAATTCCAAAATGTCTGTCAATATTTGGGATATATAAAAGGCCATGTCCACCGCCTCGACAAGGCTTAACGTCTCAGCGGCCAAAGTGCTTTTGAACACTCTCCTTATTTTCTTTGTTTCCCACACAAGAGGGCAACATTTACCATTGTTCCACAAAAGGAAAATTATAAAACCTCCTGCGCTTAAAACACCATTATATCAATTTGCATAGGACGCATCATGAGAAACTATGATTTTCAAGTGCCTAAGATCACCTAAAACTGGGAACCTCAAAACACACTCCTGCATTTTTAGTTTGACCAATGCGTTATTTACTCTCATGGTCCTCCACTTTAGAATCATTCATTTTTGTACTCAACTCAAGACATCAAAACTAATGTCTGGTCTAGTTTGTCTACCTAACCAATTCAGTTGCCCAATTAAACTACGCAGTTGCTCTTTTTCCACCTTTGAAACCACTGCGACTTTTTGTGAAACCCAACCACGACTAATTGCTATTGGGCTGACGCTCTCCAAATAAGATTGATGACGTAAAGTTGCCCCTAACTTAGTCTCTCCGATTTCAGTCCAATATATTTAAATGCACCGGAAGCCTGACTTCCAACCCTGAATTCTTTCCTCAACCCAGAGATTACAATAGCTTCGAAATCACTAGTCCTACCCCACAAAAACATCATCGACGTGCATCATAAAGATGCCAGAAAGATTTCCTTTATAGTGCCAGTAAAACATTGCCAGATCCGCTTTCAACTGGCAACAGCCTAACTTTAACAAAACTGACCTTACAGAAAAATACCAGACTCTAGACGCATCATTTAATCCATATACACATTTGTTCAACTTCCAAAGTACCCCATCTGTGTTAGCTGCCTCTTTAGGAGGATGGAGAAAAATGTCTCTCTGATGCTGATGTCCCTGCAAAAAGGCAGCTTTTATATCTATAGATTTGCATTCTCATGCCTTTGTGGCTAATAGAGCCAAGAAGATCTTTAAAATAATCTTTCCTGCCGTAGGTGAATCTACCCGTAAATCCTGATCTAAGTTTTCTTCCCCTTGCCACAAGCCTGGCCTTTGCCTTATAAGTTCCATCCGGAAGAACCTTTTCCGTGCAAATCCAACCGTGGGATAGAGCTCTTTGTCTCCTATCTGGTACTTCTGTGTATACCCCAAATTAACTCCAACTATGCAGTTCTTGCTGTTTGGCATATTTAATAACTTTTAAATCTAATTTATTGGAAGCCACCAAAATCTCTCATGCATGTGGGCTTCTACTCCTATTAGTATTCGTAGTCTTACTCATGTTCCGAGACCTTGACAAACTATGTCCCCTATCCCGCCTGGTATCTTGTTCTGTACTGCTTGGTCGTTCCCTTCTGCTATGGGATGTCCTTTCAATAGTTCTCGACCGTTTCCTGTGAAGCTGTTTACTATCCGATGTACTATCTGAACTGGCACTGCGTTTCTGTGCCCTCCATTTTTGAAGTTCATGTTCCCAAGCCATTGTCTTGACACCCTCCCTTGAATGCTGCACAGTCAACCAGTGTTTATACTTTCCAGTGGCCTTCCCTACTCTACTAATAACAGTTGCATCCTTCCTATGACTATACCCTTCAGGCAAGAATGTCACTTTTGGCCCAACTTTTGCAGTTGTACTTTTTTAAAAATGGTCTGTTCTAATTTATCAGAAGTATTGTGTTCCTCTACAGAAACCCTATCTATATCAGTTAACTGATCCTCATAGTTCTGTAACACCTGCGTACCAGATGACCCTGGTTCCTCATCATGTCTGTCTGCTCTGTCTAAATTTGAAAATTTGTAATCTGTACCCATTATCCCTGATGAATGTACCCTAATAGTCTAATTGTCATGTTGCAAAACAATTGTTTTGCCATCTATGCTTATGATCTTCCCTGGGCCTTTCCATTCATTTCCATTCAGGGTAGTGGGTACCTGCAACGTGCCGCCGGAGGAGGTGGTGGAAGCTGGGACGATAGTAACATTTAAGGGGCATCTTGACAAATACATGAATAGAATGGGAATAGAGGGATACGGACCCCGGAGGTGTGGAGGTTTTAGTTTATCATAGACATTATCCAGAAATTTACAGTGCAGAAGGAGGCCATTTGGCCCATCGAGTCTGCACCGGCTCTTGGAAAGAGCACCTACCTAAGGTCAACACCCTATCCCCATAACCCAGTAACCCCACCCAACACTAAGGGCAATTTTGGACACTAAGGGCAATTTATCATGGCCAATCCACTTAACCTGCACATCTTTGGACTGTGGGAGCAAACCAGAGCACCCGGAGGAAACCCACGCACACACGGGGAGGATGTGCAGACTCCGCACAGACAGTGACCCAAGCCGGAATCAAACCTAGGACACTGGAGCTGTGAAGCAATTATGCTATGCACAATGCTGCGTGCAGCATGGTCGGCGAAGGCTTGGAGGGCTGAAGGGCCTGTTCCTGTGCTGTAATTTTCTTTGTTCTTTGTTCTGTTACAATTGTCTCTCTTATTGTATACTATGTTGCCTTGCTGAAAAATGGTATTCAATCGCCATACATTATGCCTTAAAGCTCTGTGAATTTCAATGACTTCTGCTTCCAAAAAAGCTTTTCTACTGCTATGTAATGCATTTTAATGCTCAGCAAAAGCAAAGCTATAGTCCCTTCCCAAGCTAGAGGCTGGTCATCCAAAATGGACGGAAGTTTAGGATTTCTACCAAACACTAATTGATAAGGACTATAGCCCCCAACCATCTGCAATGAATTCTTTGCATGTACTACCCATGCTAAGGCTGAATTTAACTTGCAATTTGGTCTATCTGCCAAAACCTTCCAGATAGATGTAATCCATTACAGCATGGTTTCTTTAACACACACCATTACTAAATGGGCTTTCCGCAGTCGTATTCATGACTGTGATATTCACGGTTTCACACATATCCCTAAACTCATCATTAGCAAATTCTCCCCCATTCTGAGGAATTTTGCCGGTGGGCCCATTCCTGTCCCTATCCATTTTTCCACAACTGTTCCAGAATTATTCTCTTTTCTTAACTTCATACAATGGTTGATTGACTAAATCTGGTATTTAAATCTACAAAATTCAAAATAAATATATTGTTAGCTTTATCCCAGATCTTAAGATCCATAGCCACAACATCGTTAAAATCCCTGGCCAAAGGTAAGGTTACTATCGGTCGTGATGGTGTCCTGTACTTCCTACAAACCTCACAGCGATCACTAACCCGTTTTATCAGCTTAGTATAGTCTTCATCCCTTACCCCTGCATCCTTTAATAAATTTTTCAGCGTCCGTGGAGATGGATGCGCAAATTGCCTATGCAGTTTTAATACAACAAGCTTTTTATCAGCTAAAGTCCCATTTCCAGCTGCCAATAACACATCCTTAACAACTGCACCTGAAATATTATTCGGCAGTAATGGAATAAAATAGTGTCCCGACTGTGTAAATTGTATGTCCACCGTCTTTCCGAAAACTGTTGCCTTATCCTGTTCCATATCCAGTTTTGTGTGTGCTTTCTTCATCGACGGTCTGCTCAGAAGCAAAGGTATCTCACTTGATACATCTGTGCTAATGAAATGATTCACTCCGGCAATATTGCAAGGGATCACCACTCTTTTCAGCAACTTCAGAGTATTATTATCCCCAAACCTGAAACTTGTGGATCTTTCAAATTCCTTGGGCACGATTCTCCGCTCCCCACGCCAGGTGGGAGAATCGCGGGAGGGCCGGGGGAATCATGACACGCCGCCCTGGCACCCCCCGCGATTCTCCCACCCCCCCAAAAATGGTGTGTCGCGCTTTTCGACAGGCCGCGCGGAGAATTGCCGCTCGCCGTTTTTCATGGCGACCGGTGATTCTCCGGCCCGGATGGGCCGAGCGGCCTGCCGAACCTGACCGATTCTCGCCGGCGCCAACCACACCTGGTCGCTGCCGGCATGAACAAAGTGCGACAGGTGAGTGTGGGGCCTGTGGGGGCGGAGGGAGGATCGAGCACCACGGACGTGCTCAGCAGATGTCTGGCCTGCGATCGGTGCCCACCGATCGTCGGGCTGGCGTAGGTAAATGACGCACTCTTTTCCCTCCACCGCCCCGCAAGATCAAACCGCCATGTCTTGCGGTGGGAAGTGGAGGGGAAGACAGCAACCGCGCATGCGCGGGTTGGAGCCGGCCAACCTGCGCATGTGTGGCTGACGTTACTTCGGCGCCGCCGGCCGCGTTATTCCCGGCGAGCCGCTGGGGGGTGGAGAATAGGGTGCGAGGAACGGCCTCCGACGTCGGAGTGAAACACTCAGTCTCCCGTTGGGAGAATCGCGCCCCTTAACTTTGTTACGATTTTCAGCATTCAAAGAGTCCAGGTAACATTTTAACCAGTCAATTCCACACACAGTAGATGTGCAGCCACTGTACATTATAGCACAATTGAAGGATTCTGCAACCGATACTCTCATTTTTGGAGTAAAACTGCTTATTAATAGGACAATGCCTTCTTTCTGGTCACTATCTTTTCCCTCTTCCTACTCTTCCATGTCATGTGTAGCTTCAAACACGCTATTATAACGGGTTGGTCAGTTGAAAGCATAATGGTATTGAGAGTCACACTGAAAACATTGATTTATCATTCCCTGGGCATTTCTGGGGTTCATTTCCGATTACCATTCTCCATGTCCCTCCTCCTGTTATAGGTTTTAAATGGGTTTTTGTCCTCATAATTTCCAGATTCCGATCTCCTTCCATACTCTCATAACCTGTTTGTAGCCGTACGGTTATGCCATCCTGTCAGTCGTGTATCTTCCATTGTCTACTTTATTGCTGACTGACCCATTTTTGTCATAAGACCCATAGGAATTGAATGTTTGCCCAGAAACATCTTTAAGGCTTCTATCAGCTGATCGAATAAGGTATCATTTTCTGCAAACTTAACTCTTGTCAAAACTAGGAGCCTATCTATTTGGACACTAACACACTCCACTAACTTAAATGCCAACACGAACTGTGGAAATTCCAGGCGGTGTTTGTGCAGCCTTTTGTATAGTCTGCTAAATTCCATTATACAGTCCTCAATAGAGACATCCTCTGTTTTCCGGAATCTATCAAATTCTGACCAGGCTTCATACGCACTTAACAAATCATCCTTTTGATAAATCTTATCCATAAAACGCAATAGAATCTCCAGACCTTCTTCTGAGTCTAACTCTAACAATTCCAGTTCAGAAAACACTTTCCTTCGGATTTCACCCTAATAAGGCAGAGAAAGTGCCAATGCCATATCTTGTTTCCTCTTTCCCAAGGCAGTTACCTTAGTCCACATAACAACAGTACTTCTCCATTTGTCGTATGATCCCCTTTCAGAAAATAATGGCAGTCATATCTGGACATCTTTATTCTAGGCTCAGCCATATATATATTTTTTTTTTCCTTCTCACTCACTCCTTGGTTGATGCAGACTTTTGTTTTCTTCTCCAACAGTTGTATCTTTCACAGCAACCATCCTCTGCTACCATTGTTAGCTTCCGGCTGCTGTTGAGTAGAGTCAAGAAGTCTGCTCCTTTTCACAAACACCTTTATTTTTCTTCAACACAAAACTCTATCACCACATCACATGCCACAAGAGCCACCTCTTTACATAATCAGTGTCAATTATTGGAGATTTAACATCAATGAGACATCTAATTGGAATGCCTCTTAACCCATTCCTTAACATCTACCAGCACCACAAACATCTTGCCCATGATAGAGCCCACAAAATCCACGTGGACCCTGGTCCATGGGCAACCTGGCCAGTCTCAAAGGCGAAGGATGGCGGAAGGTGGCCACGATTTCTGCATTTGGCAAGGATGGCACTGTTGTACTAGTTCTTCTTATCTATGTCTGGCCACCAGACGTAGCTGCACACCAGCATCTTCATCTTTGTCTGCCCTTGGTGGGCGCTTTGTAACTCTTCGGGGAGGGTGCCCCCTGGCCTGAGGCTGGATGACCACTGTGATCCCCACAGAATCACACTGTCTTCACATGTCAACTTGTCCTGACGAGTGA
The DNA here is from genome assembly GCF_902713615.1 of Scyliorhinus canicula. Classification (NCBI taxonomy): domain Eukaryota; kingdom Metazoa; phylum Chordata; class Chondrichthyes; order Carcharhiniformes; family Scyliorhinidae; genus Scyliorhinus; species Scyliorhinus canicula. The sequence continues at coordinate 67,566,313 of NC_052165.1, read as the reverse complement.
AGTAGGGCCTCAGGTGATCAGAATTCTCATAACACCAGCCAGTCTCTATATTCGTTTAACCTTTGAAAGAATAGTGTCTCTTTGAGTCCAATTGCAGGTGTGCCCAGCAGACACTGGTAGAGTGTCTAGGGCAGGGGTAGGCAAACTACGGCCCGCGGGCTGCATGCGGCCCGCCAAAGGTCTTTATGCGGCCCACCAAGTCATTAAAAAATTTGTTTTTAATTTTTAATTTTTTTTTTAAGGTTAATGGGGGGGGGGGGGGCTGTTGGGTTACTTACTGGTATAGGGTGGATACGTTGACTTGAGTAGGGTGATCATTGCTCGGCACAACGTCGAGGGCAGAAGTGCCTGTTCTGTGCTGTACTGTTCTATGTTCTATATGAGGCGCCCAGAATCATAACCGGGTGAAGTAATTATTTTACTTAATATACTATGCGGCCCTTTAAAATTGTGAATTTCTGAATGTGGCCCTTGCACGGAAAAGTTTGCCCACCCCTGGTCTAGGGAGTTTAAAGCCAGAACGATCCCCTAGGTTACAGGAGGTGACGGAATGCTCTTGAGTAGGGGACTTAACGCATCCACATTAGCAGTTGTAGGATGCGAACAGCAGGGCCCATGCTGTACCCTCACCAAGGCAATGGACGATATGGGGTTCCCTTAAAAGGCTCAGTAATGGCTTGTGGTCAGTCACTATGTCGAACCATTAACCGTACACATACTGGTGGAATTTCCTCACAGTATATAACTGCTCTGTTCTCCTTCTCAATCTGGGCTTCTAAAAGGATCCTTGAGACAAATGCAATTGGACATTCTCAACCATCTCCCATTTTGTGGGATAAAACGTTCCTGATACTGGAAGAGACACATTACATGGCAGTACAATTGGTTTCCCTGGCTCAAAATGCACCAAGAGGTTTGGAGACTAATTCTTGCTTCACCAGTCGGAAGGCTTCCTCTTGGGGCTCTCTCCATTGCCACCGCTGATTCTTCCCGAATAGTTGGCGTCGTGGTGCCAATGTGACTAAATCCGAAATTAACCTGCCATAATAATTGGTCCTACCGAAGAAGGCTTTAAATTCGTTTTTGGGTACAAGGATGTCTCGTGTGGCTTTGCCCTTTTCTTCCACATGTTGCATCAATGCAAAACCCTAGGGATGTCACTTCAGAGGCCTGAAAACTACATTTCTATGGCCCAATTCTTTTTTCTCCAAATGCAGACTCGAGAGAATGTGCGAACTCCACACGGATGGTGACCCGGGATTGAACTCAGGTCCTCGGAGCCATGAGGCAGCAGTGCTAGCCACTGCGCCACCGTGCCGCCCTCCGCTAATAATATTAAAATGAATTTAAATGGCGTTCCCATCATTGCATGGCGGGAGCCTTGTTGAGGCACTGCTGGGGGCGGTGGGGGGGCAATCCAGTGAGAAACTCCCGCTGACGTGAAATCCGTTTTGGGACACCCGCTGCATGTTCCGCCCCGACCGCCATTCTGGCCCGCTGAACACTTACTTTAAATACAAAACACCAATTGGAATTTGGGGAGACACACCCCCTTGTCTTTATCTGTCTGCTCCTCCCTTTTCGGTCTCTGCCTCTTTGTCTCTTCTTTTTAAAAGTAAATTTAGCCGACCCAATTATTTTTTTCCAATGAATGGGCAATTTAGCGTGGCCAATTCACCAATTCAACTTTGGATTGTGGGGGTGAGACCCATGCAAACACGGGGAGAATGTGCAAACTTCACACGGACAGTGACCCGGGGATGGAATTGAATCCAGGTCCTCAGCACCGTAGGCAGAAGAGGTAACCACTGTGCCACTGTGCTGTGCCAAGAAAGCAAATTTCTAACTTTTTTTAAAATTTGAAAGCATTACTGAATGACACTGGCCATTTATTAACTATTAAAAGTCACACAATTCCAGTTCAGATAGACAGATAGGAAAGGTTTAGAGGGATATGGGCCAAATGCAGAAAAATGGGTTCAGCTTAGATGGGCTTTTTGGTTGGCATGGACCACTTTGGGCAAAGGACCTGTCTTCGTGCCACAGATTCTATGATTCTTGATTCCCGCAGGAAACGTTTTGACCATTCCTTGGCTGTTAGAGAATACAGTGGCACCTACAGGCCAAAGCAGGTAATTACTGTTTAACTGGTGAGAGCCTGCAAGCAAAACTGAGTGGAAAATGTGGGTTTAGGACTTTATGATTGGGAAAGTTGACACAAAGGTGTGGCTAAAATTTGTGACAATAGCATTTACGATTTTTGTACTTTTAGTGCAAATATGTATATTTTCAATACATTGCTAAAGAATATCTTCCAGTGGTGCAAAATGCATATAATAGAACAAGCATTTAGTTGTCAAGCTCTTGGAAAAAAACAACAATGTCAATGCTAAAATTTATAACCTTGTAAATAATTGTACACAGAAAGCAACAAGATAATAAATTTCCACATTCACACTGACCTAGATTTTTTTAAGAAGTGGCAAACATAAGGAAAGGTTCCCACAAAGATCTAGGAATCATTGTGGCAAGATTACCACTACCCCCTTTCAACCTGGTGGCAAGTCAAAAGGATATCTCCTGGTGTCCAGCAGCATTGATGTCAGCAAGTAGGCTAAACAACCAACCACACTGAAGTATTCTCACCAACAAGCCAGGAACCTAAAAGCACTGAATGTCTTTGCTTTTAAGTTAAATAATCAGATAGTGAAGATGTGATTATTATTATGAATCAAGATAGAAGTCAAAAATGTGTAAACTTTAATAAATATTTTATAAATGTGATTTTTTTTTGTATCATTCTTTTTAAAAAATATAAATTTAGAGTACCCAATTCATTTTTTCCAATTAAGGGGCAATTTAGTGTGGCCAATCCACCTACCCTGCACATCTTTGGGCTGTGTGGGCGAAACCCACACGGTCACGGAGAGAATGTTCAAACTCCACATGGACAGTGACCCAGAGCCGGGATCGAACCTGGGACCTCGGCTCCATGAAGCAGCCGTGCTAACCACTGTGCCACCATGCTGCCCTTTTTTTATATCATAATGGAGAAATTTGAAATTCCACAAAAATAAAATTAGCTCTTCAAGGCTAACAGTGGTGTTTAGCAGTAAGTATGAAGTAAGTATGCTGTTAGAGATCCAGGCCCTGTTTATTCCCATTTCTTTTATTTTTATTATTTTTGGTCCATGTGCCCATACTCGGAATGTGCCTTTAAGCAGAAGAGTATTTGCCAGGATAGTGTGTTCCTGGGTTTTATATTTTGCAGAGAAGAATCCAGACTCGTTGGTGTCAAGTGAATCTTAGCAACTGATTCAATTGCCGACCTGGCAACCAGTAGGCTGGCCAGGAACATGGCTTTGTCCTGTCGCTTTTGGATCCGGCCTGTGCCAACCCAACTGTAGCAGGAACAGCCAGCCACGTTCAAGACCAACGATCGCTACCTGACGGATGAGCCCAGCAGAGACGGAGCCACTTTCTTCGAACCAGCCAAGTGAAATCCAGATAAAGGCCTTATCCATTTGCACAGTGCCGGTCACCCTGAAGTTAAGTATAGGTTATTGTAGCTGATAGGTGTAGTTTAACTTGTAGTAGATATAGAGTTTGCATGGCGAGGTAACTCTTGTGCATGTATATAAACCATCTTTTGAACTAACTAACTGGGTGTGTGGTCATTTGATCGATATAATGGAAGGCTTGTGGTTCACCAACATTATCACTAATATTAGCAACAGTATTGGCAACGCTGTTGGGATCCAAACGAGCAACATTATTGGGGAACTCTGACGGGACCCAATTAGAAGTGATCTTGTCACTCCGAGAGAACTCACAAACTTTGAATCCAATTGCGAGAAAGAGAAAGAACCACAAGTGCAAGTCCCATATCGACCAAATAACCGAATTTCGGAAGTGTGTACTAAACCGCATGCGTACCTAAGAGGAAAAGTAAGGTAAACTCGTTAGAATTGTGTACAACTATCGAGGGATTGTGAGCCGGAAAATAGCTTAAGCCATATCTACTGTTCAAATCGTCGCCTTATTCCCCTGTCCCAAATTAAAAGTAGAGGAAGAGATACTAAAAGTAGAGCAAGCGATAAGAGAAGTAATGGTCACTAAAGCAATAGAAAGATTGATGAATCCACAGGAACCCAAGGTCGCAGCGACCAACAGAGCAGAGCAATGCCCCATATGGGAGGAAGAGTTGAGGAAATACTTAAAGGGGAAAAGATGGCCCTTTTGGTCGAATTTTTGTGCTAATGATGAATCAGGTCCAGGAAAGATAGGACAGACTTGGTGAGAGAACCTAAGTGAGGTCCACAAGAAAAATATACGGAAAGTCAGAAAGCCGATGGCAATAGTGTCCTGTTTGGCACAGTTGCGAGGCACAGAGGAAGTCGTGCAGACGCTCTGTAGGCAGTTAATTGAGAAGGAAGAAAGGAACGAGGGAAATAGTAACGAAAGCAAGAAGATAATTGAGCAACTCCGGGAACAGTTAGCAGCTAAGGATAAGGAAATGGCCGATGTAAAACGTGCACATCAATCTTGTCTAGTTCACCTTAGTAGCTTCCAGACCCAGTACGATAAAGCCTACCAAGGTACACAGAGCGCAGTCCTGGTAAGAGAAGAAACAGAACAACAGGTCGCCCAGCTAATTAGCAAATGCGCAGATCTAAAAGCAGCTTTGAGAGCGCTCCACAGCTCCACTAAGGAACAGAGGCAGAGTACCGTTGACCATGCTAAATGCTGACAGAAGATAGAAAAGTTACAGTCGCTACTCTCAGTACAGAATGGTTTCAGGTACACTTTCGGGCAGGATTTAGATGAGGAAGATGTTCCCGATTGGCAAGAATTAAACTAAAGCACCCAAAGATATGTAGAGGACACGGGAAATCAAAATCAAGCTCCCCACGCCCCAAAAAGAAAAGCACCTGCAGCACCGACTGCACAGGCAGCACACACCTCCACTCACAACTCTACCCCCATGAATCTGGTTACACAACGAAAGTCATCGGGTCAGGATGAGCCTAATATCGTTTACACCACTCCACTATCCACAACCCAATTAAGAGAAGCTTGCACGAAAATTAATCCATTCCAGCCCACCGCAGACCCGCACAGCTTCTTTGAGGAGGTGCGCCAACAAAAAGTTATGTATGGCTTAGACGAGAGAGAGGAAGTAAAGCTAATAGTTGTGAGCCTTAGCCAGTCAGTAAGATCTGTGGCGTGGGCGTTATACACCTACTTGTATTGGGCCCAAGACTGTTGCATCCTCTGCAGGACCGGAAAATTGTCAAGGTCCGGGATGTGGATAGCCGGCACCGTCGTCTGAAGTGTGGGGTTCATTAGCAGCTGTGCTGGGGACAGGCCAGCGGACAAAGGAGTCGCCCTGTGGGCTAGCAGCGCCAGGTTAAAATCTGAACCCAAATCAGCAGCTTTGCACAACCGATTTTTAACGATGTGGACCCCTTTTTCAGCCTTCCCATTCGACTGGGGGTAGTGGGGGCTTGACGTGACGTGCCTAAAATTGTACAGCCTGCAAAATCCATCCACTCCTGGCTGAAGAAGCAAGGGCCATTATCAGTCATAACTGTAACTGGAATGCCATGATGGGCAAAAGTATCCTTGCATGCCTTGATTACTGTTGCTGATTTGAGGTCAGTCAGTCTGACCACCTCGGGGTAGTTGGAAAAGTAGTCCACGAGGAGGACATAGTCTCGGCCCTTTGTATGAAAGAGGTCAATACCAACTTTGGACCATGCGGAGGACACCAGTTCATGCGACTGTAGAGTCTCTTTAGGCTAAGCCGGCTGGAACCTTTGACACGTTGGGCAATTGAGGACCGTATTGGCGTTATCCTGACTGTTGCCTGGCCAATATACTGCTTCTCAGGCTCCACGGTGACACTTTTCGACCCCCAGGTGACCCTCGTGGATTTGGCCGAGGACCAGCTCTCGCATGCTCTGTGGCATTACTATCCTGTCCAGCTTCATTAGTATGCCGTCCACTACCGCTAGATCGTCCTTTACATTATAAAACTGGGGGCACTGCCCCTTTTGCCAACCATCCGTGAGATGTCGCATGACCCGCTGGAGTAACGGATCCCTGGCCATCTCCTGACGAATTTGCACGACCCTTTCATCAGTGGCCGGAAAGTTGGACGCACAAAACTTCACCTGAGCGTCTATCTGACAGACAAAGTCTGACTGCTCACATGGCGTGGTGATGGAGCGAGAGAGAGTGCGTCGGCCACAATAAGCTCTTTGCCCGGGGTGGAGACCAGGTCAAAATCGTAGCGGCGGAGTTTGAAGAGGATACGTTGTAGCCGTGACATCATATCATTGAGGTCCTTTTGGATGATGTGAACCAATGGCCTGTGGTCCATATCGACCGTGAATTTGGGGAGTCCATACACATAATCATGGAATTTGTTAATCCCTGTGAGTAGGCCCAGGCATTCTGTTTCAATCTGAGCGTATTGTTGTTCAGTGGGTGTCATGGCTCTAGAGGCATATGCGACTGGGGCCCAGGAGGAGGATTCGTCCAGCTATAGGAGCACTGCCCCAATGTCAGCCTGGCTCGCATCGGTGGAGGTTGTTGTCTCCTTGGCGCGGTCGAAAAACGCCAGCACCGGGGCCTTGGTGAGTTTCGCCCTGAGCTCACGCCACTCTTGCTCATGAGCGGGGAGCTACTGGAAGTCCGTCATTTTTTTAACAAGATTGCGGAGAGCTGTGGTGTGTGATGCAAGGTTGGAGATAAACTTCCCAAGGAAGTTGACCATCCCAAGGAAGCCGAGGACCACCTTCTTGTCCTCCGGGGTCTTCATGGCGTTGATCGCCGACACCTTGTCTGCATCTGGCTGCACACCGAACTGTGAAATATGGTCGCCAAGGAACTTTATTTCTGCTTGACCGAAGGAGCATTTGGCTCTATTGAGTTGGAGGCCATGCTCATGGATCCTGTGGAACACTCGCCTGAAGCGATCAATGTGATCCTGAGGAGTTGTGGACCAGATAATGATATCATCGAAGTACACTCGCACCCCCTCGATGCCCTCCATCATTTGCTCCATTATGCGGTGGAACACCTCCGAGGCAGAGATGATGCCATTTCGCTGGTGAGTTCTTCTCGTTTAGGTATAGGGTAGTGTTCCCTCATAATGTTACGGTTCAAATCTTTGGGGTCGATACAAATGCGAAGTTCCCCTGACGGTTTTTTGACACAAACCATGGAGCTAACTGTGGGTTCCGTGACCTTAGAAATGACGCCCTGGTGCTGGAGGTCTTGCAGCTGCTGCTTGAGGCGGTCCTTAAGGGCGGCACCCGACGTGGTGCATGAACCACAGGTGTGGCATTCGGCTTCAGCAATATCTTGTATCGGTAAGGGAGTGTGCCCATACCTTCGAAGACACTGTGGTATTTTGCTATGATGTCATCTAGTTGGCCTTGGAAGTTGACATCTTTCGAGGCCGTTGCCTCTGCGGACGACATGGTGTGAACCCGCTGCACAAGATTCAGGATTTTACAGGCCTGAGCACCGAGCAGGGAAGCTCTGTTGGTTCCTACAATTTCAAAACGCAGGGTTGCTTTTGAAGAACGATGGGATACTGCAAGCTGGCATGAGCCACTGGCAGCAATGGCATTGCCATTGTAGACGAGGAGCTGGCAGGCCGGTGGAATAATGCTTGGCTTGACGCGGATGGTGTCAAGGTCAGACTTTGAAATGAGGTTAGCTGAAGCGCCGGTTTGCAGCCTGAAGCGTATGCGAGCCTTGCTGACCGTAAGGGTGGCACACCACTGGTCGTCGGGATCAATGCTCATTATTGGGAGTTGTTTCACCTTCTTTGCTGAAAGCAGCGTATGCTCGGTGATGATGTGAGGGATGTCAGGCCCTCGGTGTCGGGATCTGGAAGCATATCAGAGTCGGAGTCTGCAACGGGTTGCTGTACTGACCGGACGTTCCTGCGCTGCGGCTGGGATCGCTGTGTGTTGGGCAGATGAGCAGATCTGCAAAGGGCTGCGTAGTGGCCAAGCTTGCCACACTGGAGACAGTATCGAGATTTTGCGGGACATTGCAGCTTTAAATGGGCGGAGCCACAGTTGTTGCATGTCATGGCGCCGACATCAGGACGCTCCATGCGCCACCGCCATGCGCGGTGCGGTCGAACGATGTGTGCACCTGCGCAGTTCAGTCGTCGGCCTCGCCGTCTCCTTGGTCGTGGCGTGCATGCGCAGGAGCCTGGGAAAAGCGCGCAAAATGGGCGCCCTCATCGAGACTCAGGCCCTGGAACTGTTTTACGGCCCGCACCCGCTCCGCAGCATGGGGGCCTTGCCACGCCGTCTCTGCCACCTTGATATGGGAGTACCGGTTGTTAGCGTGTTCGTGTAGGACGCAGGTTTCGATGGCGATGGTAAGGGTGAGCTGCTTAACTTTAAGGAGCTGCTGGCGAAGGGGATCGGAGTGGACCCCGAAATCGATCTGGTCGCAGATCATGGAATCGGAAGTGGAGCCGTAGTTGCAGGACTGCGCGAGGATGCGGAGATGGGTTAAGAAGGATTGACAAGGTTCATCCTTACCCTGAAGCCTCTGCTGGAACACATAACGTTCAAAGCTCTCATTGACTTCAATGTCACAGTGGCTGTCGAACTTCAGCAGGACTGTTTTAAACTTTGTCTTGTCCTCGCCTTCAGCAAAGCTGAGGGAGTTAAAGATGTGGATAGCGTGGCCCCCGGCTGTAGAGAGGAAGGGTGCGATCTTCCTGGCATTCGATGCGGCTTGAGGTCGGTGGCTTCAAGATATAGCTGGGATTTCTGCTTGAAAATCTTCCAGTTGGCACCGAGGTTGCCGGCGATGCGGAGCCAGGACCCAGAATTGCCTTATCTGTGCACAGAACAATCCCGAACATTACTCAAAGAAAGGACAATTACGTCACACCTGATCCGTTAATGGCCCTTGGACAAACTTGCAACTCGATTACATTGGCCCCCTTCCCCCTTGCAGAAATTGTTTCAAGTACGTGCTGTTTGTAAGCGACATCTTTACTAAATGGGTAGAAGCATTTCCCTCACGGACAAACACAGCAAAGGCCACCGCTATGATTTTGACCCAACAGATATTTACACGCTGGGGTCTCCCCCGCAGCATTGAGTCAGACCAAGGTTCCCACTTCCCCGGCAGAGTCATGCAAAATGCTTTAACAATTTTTGGAATCAGGCAGAAATTCCATATAGCACATCACCCCCAATCCAGAGGCATTGTCGAGAGAATGAATCGAACTTTAAAAGCGACCATTAGGAAGATGGTCCAACAAGGCAATACCACGTGGGACACGGTCCTCCCATTTGCTCTCATGTTTATTCGGAACACCGTTTCCAGTTCAACAGATTTCACCCCCCACACGCATGACCGGATGGCCCATGAAGGGTATTGAATATTTATTAGGCCTCCATTTGGCAAGCCCCACAGTAACTGCCCTCACCCACGAAAAAGCAGTCCAACAGGTTACAGATAACATTAAAGTGGCACAACTCACTGCAGCTGTCCGATTAGGCGCTAGAAGGAAGCAGAGTAAAGCCTGCTTTGACAAAATCATCCACCCCGTAGAGTACACAGTCGGTCAGCAAGCAATGGTTTCAATTTACAACCCCAGTTCTTTTATCTCCCCCAAATTTGCAGGACCCTACTCCATTTCCGACAAAGTGAGCCCCTCCGTGTACAAGATAACGTACCCCAACGGTAAAACTGGTTGGTTCCACATCAACCAACTCAAAGTCTACGGATCCCAATGTAGCCACTCCCACCACATCTCTCTGGCAATAGGAGACGATTCCGCCCCGCCCATCGACAACCCAGTCCGACCCCTACGCCAACCCTCCCCCAGCCATGCCGGCATTTATCCCCTGTCTACGCCCACAGACCCGAACTTGTCTCTGCCCACAGGGATGGTCTTTCACCTTGAACTTGACTCCGACGACAGCGAGAGCCTCCCAGATTTGATTACTATCCCTGAACACTGGCACGATCTCTCTGCCCCCAGTCACCCCAGCCCCCAGAACCATGACTTAGATATCTTTGACCCCCTATATGCCCTCCCCCAGCCACCGCCCGACTACAGTAACTTGGCCTCCATTCCTACCACCCCTGCGCCTCACGACAAACAAGCCCGTCTTTGGCATCACGACAACTCTTGCAGATTAGTAAGGCACGACAATTCGGATGATCCAATGGCCCACGCTGCCAAGACACAGAAACAGCAGACACGGTCTGGGAACCGGGTGGTGATGATTCAGAGACTGACTCTCGTTTCGGTAATGCTTTTACAACACTGTTTGGTACAGAACCCTGAGGTGTCCCGATGATGAGAAAGAGACACCGCCTAAGTATTAAGGTGTCCAGGTTCTGATGGAGCCTGCCCACCTTTTTCCTTCTTCTTTTTTCTACTACATGGTTTTAATTCATGTCGCCCGACACAAAATTACTCTTCTGATTCCAGGGTACGATGCCCTATGACAGTTGAAGCACAAGTTTGTCGGAAAACAGATCACAGTTCTTCCAGTCTTTATGACAAGTTTCCACACGACTACAAACTCTTACCGACCACTTCAGGTCACCCAGGTAGGGAGTAACGGCACTGATCCCCGCCCTACCTGAGGACCCTAAATGCATCCGGTCAGTTAAGCTCGGGTAGTGGAGTAACGGCGCTAACCCCCACCCTACCTGGGGATTCCACCCATTCGTATCCTGCAGCAGCCCACACGCACCTCATGTTCCCATCACTTCATATGCTCTGGAATGGCTCTCTACACTCTGCACTGTCTTTGGCCGGCCTTAGTTTCACCTTCTCTGCTCTCCCTTTGGTTCTGGTTTAAAGAATGCATTTTGCCACGTTCTGTACGCTCACCCCTTCTTTCCTTTACCTTCCACGACCCCCTGGTCACTCTCCAGCTGCCATTTACACATATGACATGATTGGTTGCTGTACACGCTGCTACATGCGAACTACCTCTGAACCCTGGGGCGAAACTCTATAAAAGTGGCCGCCCTGAAATTCGGCTGGTTAAGATAAGCTTGCTTGATCTTGGTTTTGGGTAATGCTCGGCACAACATCGAGGGCAGAAGGGCCTGTTCTGTGCTGTACTGTTCTATGTTCTACCTTCAACCACCACTGGTTGCGAGTAAAGAAAAGACTGGTCGGAGAAACTGTCCGCCCACTCCCCGCATCGACCGCAAGCAGTGAGAGTCTCTGTACTTAAAAAATTTGTATTTCTTGTCTCTCCAAAATGGTATTTCAAAAAAAAATGAGGGAGTCACACACGGTGACAATCATAACGAGTAATTGGAGTAAGGGGAGAAAGACTAATAAAACGAGATATTAACTGTGGTGATATGAGTGGGAGCACTGCCATTGGTGCAGAGCATTGGTTTCCCATTGGCTCTGGCTGGTCATGTGCCTCTCGTCTGATTGGCTGGGACTAGTCATGTGACTGCTCACCAATTGGTCGAGAGGCAAGTAGACCCCGCCTCCGAGGTGGGGTATAAGTACCCAGGTTTCCCGGCGGTCGGCCTTTCTCTGTAGTCGACCACCGGGCTAACAACTAGCTTATTAAAGCCACAGTTTGGATCTTCATCGTGTCTCGCGCCCAATTGATGGTTCATCATTAACTGAAGATAATAACAGTACTATGCTTGCACCCCCAGGATTACACGGAAAACAGAAAACACAAGATGAAGCAAGGACTGCTGACATATGTTTGGATCATCACTGGACTTCTGCAACTGCGCGCACAACACACGTTCATTACGAACTCCACACCAGCCCCGAACACTACCACACAAGAGGCCACCCCAGCCCGGACACTACATCACACATAAAGACAGACATCGAGATTCCCATTTGGTGCGAAAACATTGCCAAATGGGACCCCCTTTCATACATAGTCGAGGCCCTTCTAGTAATTGCAATAATCTGCAGTGTCATTCAGACACTCTGACTCCGTAAATGGCGAGCAAAAGATTCCCGCTCCCCGATATATACAGACTGAGCCCCCTTCTCTGGAATTCAACAAAATTAAATTCATGTACTAATCACTGCTAAGAATAAACCATGTACCTCTTTAACTTTATTAGGATTAAGTAGAAATGTGATGCTGCTGTTTTAAATTTTGTACTGTATATAAGTTCTTTGATATTCACCAGCAGCATGAGAGTAGTTTAGATAGCGTCAGCTAGAGATCAACTGTGCGGATAAATTAAATGTTTTATAGTGACCTAAATTATAGTGTCCGTTAGAGATTAATTAATTTATGAATGTATTAACAAAGTATTAGGTGAATGTCCCAAACCATAGGATAGAGCAGAGTAGAACCTTGCCTTGACCAAGGGTGACCGGTCCACCAAGGATGAACAGGGATCAGTAGTGTGATCCACCACGCTTTGCATTCAGGATCAAGAGGAAGGGACGTAGCCATCTAAGATGGCCACCTGCAAAGGACCATGGGAATTATGGCCAACCCAGGACCCAGACAGATCTGAAACGCAGGTAACCAAGCCTGATCGAAACCCCCGCTCGTTTACATTTCAATGGCCCATTTTACCAGGGCAATAGAACTCCAATCAAGCAACCGATACAGCCACAGACTGATCGGCGCCACTCCCTTTACTCAGAAAGATCAACTGCCAGGGTCAATGATCGCTAAGGACCCACCCAGCCACCAAGGCACCCGCCCCTTTATTGGCCGTAATCAAAGACAGTAATCATTGCTCTGTCGAAATATTGGGTACAAGGTTAAGGACCGCCCCAAAGAGCGCGAAATCCCAGAGGGATAAAAGAGGGCATAGCCATGTGTTCTGTCTCTTTTGGATCCGGCCTGTGCCAACCCAACTGTAGCAGGAACAGCCAGCCAAGTTCAAGACCAACAATCGCTCCTGATGGATGAGCCCAGCAGAGACAGAGTCACTTTCTTCGAACCAGCCAAATGAAATCCAGATAAAGGCCTTATCCATTTGCACAGTGCCGGTCGCCGTGAAGTTAAGTATAGGTTATTGTAGCTGATAGGTGTACTTTAAATCATAGTACATATTGTGTTTGCATGTCGAGGTAACTCTTGTGTATGTAAATAAACCATCTTTTGAAGTAACTAACTGGTTGTGTGGTCATTTGATCGATATAATGGAAGGCTTGTGGTTCACCAACATTATCATTAATATTAGCAACAGTATTGGCGACGCTGTTGGGGTCCAAACGAGCAACAGTTCAACTCAGGACATGACGTCGTCTGTGAACGTGGATGCTTCCAAGCCTAAGTTGTCATCATCTTGATGGTCCAGGTCTTGGACTACGGCCGGTTGCACTCCTTGTCTAAGGAGTGGTCCATGAGGCAATGGACCGCGTGTCTTCTGAGGTGGCTTCTCATCTTTTAAGATGGCCGATGTGCTTGCACAAGGTCTTCCTTAGGTCTTGACTTTGTACGATACAGGTCTTGTTTTCTACAACACAATCTCCAGGAGCTAAAGGGCACCATCTCTGAAATTCCGGGCATAAATAGTGTCCCCGGTTGAAAATTTCTCTCCAACATCCTAGTTCATGGTACTTCCTTTCCATATCTTGTTCCAGCTCGACTTTTTTAACCAAACTTGTTAAAGTCAGACTTAAACGAGTTCAAAGGCACTGGTTCATCAGCAGCTCTGTTGGTTCTACACCAATCGTGACATGCAGCATGGTCCTGTAATGAAAATAATCTCAGCAGTCGCATGTCCAGAGAAGCCATACCCCATTAGAATGTATGCCAAGCCATTTGAGGACGGGTAGTACAGGACGGTCCGGATATGTCTTATTCTGTTCATGCGTATAAATCTGGAGAACTCCTCACTTGTAAATGGGTCCTGTTAGCTGCAGCCGGTACCTATGCTATCCCATAAATGAGCACCTCAACATTTCAACACTGGCTCTCTCCTGTGTACATCTAGCCACTTAGAATGGGCATCCACAAGGATCCCATGAACGTCCGGCGTAGTCTGCATGCAACCTCACCCAGGGGTGCCCTGACCATTTCCAGGGGTGAAGAGAAGCCGGAGGCCCTGGACATGTCGGCCATCTTTTCACTACTCGCTCAATGTTGTCATCGATCCCTGGTCACCATAGCTCCTTGTCTACATCTTCATCTTTGAAGCACTTGGGTGACCACTATGTAGGCCCGGCAGGATCAGTGCCTGGCCTGGCTGTGGGATAGCCACACGAGCTCCCAATAGGTGGATGCCGTCTTCTATGCTCAGTTCCTGCTATTTCATAACATAGGGCTGCAGGGCTGTAATCCACCATGTAGTATAATGTGGCGAAGCTTCATCAAAGTGGGATCTTTCTGCTTCCACGTGCGAATCTGTGTGGCTGTTACCGGTAGAGTACCCATGAAATTTAAAGTCACCACAAATTTGTCCACCACTGGTGGAGAGGGCGGGCGGGGTTGCTCAGAGACAGTGGAAGATGGCTGAGGGTGTCAGTAGGTGTTATTTGGATCCCTGAGCGATATTGAAAGGTGTATTTGTTCACTGTCAGTAATGGAGCCCAGCACTGAATCTGGGCCAAGGCTATAGAGAGAATCTCCTTGACCTCCTTAAAAAGACCCCACACTATCTTATGGTCTGTGATAATGATAATTGCTGCCCATAGAATTTTTTTGGCGCATATATCACAGCCAAACCTTTTTCAATCTGGGCACAGTGGCATTCTGTATCTGCCAGGGTTCTGGAAGCGGTCCGTGCCATCGTCCCATCGATGGGACTTCACTGCCCAATTCCATATGGAGAGGTATCACAGGTGAGACTGGCTGGACAGGATGGATCATCATGGGCATTAACTGAGAGGATGGCAGCTGTCTCTTCAGAGGAGGCAAATAACTCCTCGTGGAGCTCCCCATGCCCACTTTTGGTTCTTCTTTAACAAGACGTGAAGAGGTGCAGGCGGGGTGGCCAAATTGAGAATCAACTTCCCATAATAATTTACATGTCCCAGAAACCCATGATGTTTTGTGGAGTTGGGGCTCCTTTCATGACTTATACCTTTTCCTCCACAGAGTGCAAATCAGCACGATAACACTGTTGCGTCACAGCACCAGGGACCTGGGTTCGATTCCCGGCTTGGGTCACTGTCTATGCTGTGTCTTCACGTTCTCCCTGTGTCATCCCGTGTCTGCGTGGGTTTCCTTCGGGTGCTCCGGTTTCCTCCCACGGTCCAAAGATGTGCAGGTTAGGTGGATTGGTCATGATAAATTGCCCCTTAGTGCCCTTAGGTGGGGTTACTGAGTTATGGGGATAAGGTGGAGGCATAGGCTTAAATACAGTGCTCTTTCCAAGGGTCGATACAGACTCGATGGACCAAATGGCCTCCTTCTTACAATTGTTCACCCGGTAACCCAAGTAATCACAGCCTTTGCTTGAAAGACACATTTGCTTCTCTTCAGGCGGACGCCAATTTGGGAAAATCGTCTGAGGACCTCTTCCAGATTGTCCAGCTGCTCTTTTTAAGCGGTCCCTGTGATGAGTACGTCATCCATACATCCTGCCACTTTGGGTAGCCCCTGGAGGATGCCCTCAATCACCATCTGAAAAATTGCACAAGTGGAAGACACCCCGAATGGAAGGCAAGTGTATTTGAACTGCCCCCTTCGGGTATTTATCATCACGTACTTCCACGATGCGGTGTTCAATTCCAACCGAAGATATGTGTGACTCATATCCAGTTTTATGAACGAGCAGGCCCCAACCAGTTCCGCGTACAAATCCTCCACACCCAGAATGGGGTAACGCTCCAAGTAGGATGCCCTGGTTACGGTCAGTTTAAAATCCCCGCTGAGGTGAATCGGTTAATCTGGCTTCATCACCGGAACCACTGGTGCGGCCCACTCTGCAAATCTCACTGAGTGTATGGTTCCCAAATGCTCCAAGGTCCACAACTCAGTGACTACCTTTGTGAGTAAGGTAGCGGCTGTCCTCTAAAGTATCTGGGCGAGTCCTCCGGATTGAGATAATGTGCATTTTTTATTTTGCCCAGACCCTCCCGGAATACCTCCGGATGCTTCCTGAGGATCTCCTCTCGGTTTCCAGGGCCCACCCAAAAACTCTGCTGCCAATCGAGGTGAAGAGTTTGCAGCCAATCAGGGCCCCACGGTCTCACACTTTAGGTGGTCTGGCCATCACATTTCTCATCACGACGGTCTGCATTAAAACCAGCCTCCAATTACACCTCTTTCACAAAGGTACTTTATTTTAAAGGAGTTTTCTAATGAAACTAATCGCAGAAGAGTGGAAGTTTTTGCCAACTCTTCTTGCTCACACATTGTCCTCCAAGGAGACCTAAAGAGCACACCCGGTGGAGAAGCACAGAATCACTGGTCACTGCTGGATTTAATTCTACGCATAAACTGACCACCAAATTTTCTGTCAGTTTCAGACCAGTAATGATGGTGAAACCTGACATTGTCCCGATCATTACTATTGCAAAATCTAGGCCAATTAGTACCACTCATTGATAGAATTGAGCAGCGGCATTGCACAGTGCAAATTCTCTCATCAAAATATAGAATTGTTCCACATAGTTAAACCGCTCTAAAGAATTAATAGCTAAGAGTGCATGTACATGTCAATATTATTCAAGCTTTAGGTGGAACGATCATTAAAGTTTCATTTTGTGACATTTATGACAGCTGTCCATGTCATTCAGTACCTTGTGTCATTTCTCTGCCCAGGAGAAAGCTCTTTGTTCCTCATGGTTGAGCACCAAATTCAAAGGTGACATTTTAGTGCAGTGTTGCGTGACTATTGCACTGCTGGAGGTGCTGTCCTTGTGATGCTCATCCACCTGCTCGGATGGATGTGGCACCATTTCGAAGGGAAGCAAAGTATCACCAGTATCTTATATCCCTCAACACATTATATAATTATTATCTGGTCATTATCACATCGATGCATGTGGGATCCTGCTGTACGGTGGCACAGTGGCTAGCACTGCTGCCTTACAGTGCCAGGGACCCAGGTTTGATTGCGACCTCGGGTGTCTGTGTGGAGTTTGTACATTCTCCCCTTGCCTGTGTGGGTTTCCTCCGGCTGTTCCGGTTTCCTCCCACAGTCCAAAGATGTGCAGGTTAGATGGATTGGCCATGCTAAATTGCCCCTTAGGATGGGGTTGTGGATTGGGCCTAGGGAGGGTGGTCTTTCCAATGAGCGGTGCAGATTCGATGGGCCGAATGGCCTCCTTGCACACTGTAGAGATTCTATGATTCATTTGACTGCCGTGTTTCCTACTTTACAACGGTGACTACACTTCAGAGCTATTTAATTGCCTGCAAAATGCTTTTCAAACATTTAAAGGTATTCAAAGCTACGTTTTAAAAGTTTTACAGGTGGTTAAAGATGTCCCGATGCACTTTTAACACCCAGTTTGATACTGTTTCGGAATTTACAGTGAAACTGAAGTTGGATCATATGCACACTATTTATCAGTGGATGCTTCTGAACATCTTTATGATGGAACAAAGATCATTACGAGTCAGTGAACTTTTAAACTTCCACTGCTTTTGAGTTAACACGAAGATATATTTCTTCATGCCAATCTTTTCATGTATGTGCCATGCTACACCTGACTTTTACAAATTTTGTGAAGCAATTTCTTCCTCATTTTATATTTTCTTTTATATTTTGTTAAACATTGTAATCGATTACAATTCACCCCCAGAAATCAGTATAAGCATATAAATTGCAAACGGGTGCTAAAATGTACCATTTTGTTTCTTAGCAAAAGTAAGAGTTCCTTTTCCTCTATATGAATGTGTCATCAAAGGCCAGTAAAGTCCCGTATCTTTTTCTTTTGTTTAAGTGGGGAGTAGCGTCAGGGGAATGGCAAACGCTTTTGTTGACATAGATAATTTTTAAAAAATTAATCCTCAAGCCATTTCCCTGGATTCTTGTAAAGTTTCAATATTATTGCACGTGAAATAATCTGGGTGAAAAATACTTTCAATATTATTGCACGTGAAATAACCTGGGTGAAAAATAGTTTCAATATTATTGCACGTGAAATAACCTGGGTGAAAAATAGTTTCAATATTATTGCACGTGAAATAACCTGGATTGATTTACTCTATTTTGAAAGGTTTTTTTTCCAATACAATAGATGGGTCAGAAAGAAAAGGAAATGAAATTGATTTACAGGATATATTGATGAAGTGTAAACTGCTCATATAGCATTCCGGAGACTGGTAGGATATTTAACAGTGATTCACTTAGCGATGACAAAAAGTATTTAAGTAGGTTATTTATCTCTGCTGCCATGAGATCAATCATCTTCGGATACTACATATGTTCACCACAGTACTGAAATATTCATCATCAAGATTTAATACTACAAGCATGGCGGAGATGTGGGAAATGGCTTCAGGATTCATTTAAAAAATTTTATCTATGTCAACAAAAGCGTTTGCCATTTCCCTGACGCTACTCCCCACTTAAACAAAAGGAAAAGATACGGGACTTTACTGACCTTTGATGACACATTCATATAGAGAAAAAGGAACTCTTACTTTCTGCTATGAATCTATATATTTTCTGTGGGTGCACTGCATTACTCTTTTGTATGCGTTTTCTTGGAATTAAGAAGGGCGTGCTGATGAGCGACTGAGCATTGGGACAGTCTGTGCTCATTCTGCATATGTGCATTCAGGCCCCTGCTAATGCTAAATTGTTTGGAGGTATTCCTGGCGGTCAGCAAAAATAGGCAGGCGGCACATTACATATGTAAATGAATTGGCCTAATCACTGATAAAATCCCTTACCTGAGCTAGCTTGTTGATCAGTGGGAACAGGATCTGGGCCTGCTGAGTAGGATCCATCTCGAGGTTCCAACTAGAAGGGTTTTCTTGAAATTCAGAAAACATTATGTGGAGGCAGGTCAAGTAGGATTGCTATATCTATAGTGCTGTTTCTATAGCACTTTGGGTGAAGGTGATCAAAGGGAATGGGGGGGGAGGCAGAATCAGGTTATTGAGTTGGATGCTCAGCCATTATCATAATGAATGGCGGAGCAGGCTCGAGGGGCCGAATGGCCTCCTCCTGCTCCTATTTTCTATATTTCTATCATATGCTGTCCTCCAGGACACATCTATGTAGAGGTGGGGCAAACAGCACAATCAGGATCTTCAGTAAAAGACAAGCTGCTTCTAAATTAGAAACAATAAGCCTCAACCTAATGATCACTCTGAGAACACTCTAATGAAGCTCTGAGAACAACTTTAGGGCCAACCTTGGCAGAGAGCTGGACCTGAAATCAGGCCGTAACCCATTATCTGTCTTTAAGTACAACATTAATATCACTCTCCCTTAAAGATTATACAGATGTCAACCAGGTATGGTTAAAACAGCTAGGAATTTGCTACAGAAGTGGCATTATTCAATTTGGGCAATTGCTGAGTAAACATCTGTTAGAAAATGGGTGTTTTCAAACCAGAAATCTGAGTGTTGAATAATAAATCTTAAAATTCATGCCATAATTCCTGCAAGGTCAAAGGTAAAAATGTGAACAAATGATCAGACATTTTTAATGCCTGAACCTGAAGAGAAATAAATTCAGTCCTTACTTATTATAAAACTAAATACTGTTGCATTAGGAGGAGGTAGTGGATTTTAATAGTGAGGTCCCAATATCAGACACTTAAGAAAACTTTCAGACGTCACGAAACAGCTGTGCAAAATGTATTCATTTACAAACAGGTTTGTTCCGATGAACCATGTTGTCATGTTCTGTTGACTGTCTGGTATGAATGATGAACTACAGAACATCTAGTTCTTGACTAGTTAAAATAATTTATTATAGGGCAGCACGGTGGCGCAGTTAGCCCTGCTGCCTCACGGCGCCGAGGTCCCAGGTTCGATCCCAGCTCTGGGTCACTGTCCGTCTGGAGTTTGCACATTCTCCTTGTGTTTGCGTGGGTTTCGCCCCCACAACCCAAAAACGTGCAGGGTAGGTGGATTGGCCATGCTAAATTGCCCCTTAATTGGAAAAAAATTAAATAAATTGGGTACTCTAAATTTATTTTTTTTAAATATTATAAAATAATTGTGCTGTAACGATAACTGGAATAAATATATAACAAACTACTAACAATAATTAACAATCCTAGAGCTACTGCAAAATACATCTATCCACCAACACGACTTACTCAACTCCCCCTCGGTTAACATTGCCACTTGGTGGTCAGAGGTCGTATACATTATTATATACAAGATTACTTATGCATATCATCACACGTGTCACTCAGGGTGTCGTACACAGATATCCCCACCTAATCAGGTGATGGTACAGTTCTTTGTGGCATTCCATCCCTTTAAGTTGACCCTTTCTCTAATGTTCTTCATTTGCTCTCAGATACGTATAAATAAAATGGATAAAACTGTTCCTCAAAGTCTCAATGAATTGCAGTGTAAATGAGCAGTGCAAAACATCAAGTTCAAAGCTTCAATCGCATTAGCATTGTCAACAGGTAAAATGTGAAAGGAAATGTTTTTCTGAGAAACATAGAACATACAGTGCAGAAGGAGGTCATTTGGCCCATTGAGTCTGCACTGACCCACTATATTCCACCCTCTCCCCATAACCCAATAACCCCTCCTAACACTTTTGGACACTAAGGGCAATTTAGCATGGCCAATCCACATAATCTGCATGTCTTTGGATTGTGGGAGGCAACCAGAGCACCTGGAGGAAACCCACGCAGACACAGGGAGAACGTTCAGACTCTGCACAGTGACCCAGCGGGGAATCGAACCTAGGACCCTGGCGTTGTGAAGCCATAGTGCTAGCCACTTGTGGTAAGACAACACCTGATGGAGGCAACATGCATGACTGGTGGTATTTTTCTACCATGAAGCGCCAGGGACATACTCTGTACTGATTTGAATATTGGTGGTTTGATGGAGGGGATCTTTGCTGGCATAGCTGACCCTTGATAAAAAACATCCTGACCTGCATAATACAAGTCATGCTGTTTAATTTACATCTAGATTTGCAAGCGGACAGCAAGAAAAATGACTTTGAATGGCTCATGTTGTGAATGAAATATGCACTACATACAATGCATAACTTTTCTTCAGTGCTGTGCCACTCTTTAACTCGAGTTATATATGTTGGGTTTGTGAAATTAAACAAGTATTATTGTAGATCCTCATGTATGTGATTGCTGGAAGCTCTTTGAATGGTATATTTTCTGAAGCATGTCTTACTTTGATATTTGGTGCCATGTGCACACTTAGACATCTTCCCATCCTCGTTTGACCTTTAAAAGCCAAAATAAAAAACATAAATAAAGGGACTCAGAGGGGAATTAGAGGTAAAATATCAGTAAACAAGTCACAGAAAAAGAGAATAAACAGAGAAAAAATAGCAAAAAATCAAACAACAAAAATCGAGTGGATTGAAAATCGATTAAAAATAAAAGATGAAAGGGTGGCACGGTGGCCCAGTGGTTAGCATTGCTGCCTAAGGCACTGAGGACCCAGGTTTGATTCCGGCCCGGGGTCACTGTCTGTGTGTAGTTTGCACATTCTCCCGTATCTACGTGGAGAATGTGCACAACTCGAAAAGATATGCAGGGTAGGTGTATTGGCCACACTAAATTGCTCCTGAATTGGGGGGGAAAAAAATAATTGGGTACTTTAAATTAAAAACAAAATAACATAAAAGATGAAGGCCCAGAACCACAAATGTGAATAATAAGGACCAAAACAAATAATGGACAGAAACTATAAAGGCTAAGTTGTTCCTTGAACTAGATAAAAACAAAATTAAAGTGCCATGATGTGTATGAAATACAAACACCTTAAAGTTAAATTATTTCTAACACAAGTCAGAACTAAGAAAGAAAAACAGGAAAATGCTGGAAAAACTCAACAGGTCCAGCAGTATGTGTGGAGAGAGAAACAGAGTTAGCATTTCAAGTCAGTGGGTGGAATCTTACCATTGTTTTTCAAAGTGTCAGGTTCAGACTGAAAACTGCGTGTAGTTCTCCAGCTGCACAGACTGGTTTTCTTTCCAGATCTTCAGCCTCTTTAGAAAAGACAAATGAGTGGCCGTGGTTTAGGTAATCATTCCGGTGGGGCTAGGCAGGGCCTGATAGAGCTGGCACACAGCTCCATAGAGATCGGGACACCATTTTTAAAGGGCACCCCAATCAGAACTGGGACAGAATGGCCCCAGCCTCTCCACAGAGGTATTGGAGGCTCCCCCTGTACCCCCAATCATTCTGTATGGAGCACTGTCCCCAAAGTTGAGGTTGGCTGAGCCAGGGGGCAGTGCAGGCACGTCCCTCTCCCCCCGGGAGCTATATTTATATTTACACCCCTGGAGGGAAACCCTCGACAGGATCCCGTTTTAAAAGGCTGTTGCAAACCTTGCCGTCACGTCGGAGAGGTATGAATATTTAGTGAAGGAGAATCATCTGGTGGGTGAGCTCATTAATATGTTAACATTTATTATAATGCATTTAATGAGGTTCCCACCTTTGAGGGCATGACCCACGTGACGTCGCTAACGAGGGGTGCGGAAAATTGGAAAATACTATTTCTCCGGAGAGAATCGCGTTTCCCGATCCCTCCAGATTTTCCGCCCACGTTGCTGTTCTCTCTGAAGGAAATTGTGGGCTGAAAACCGTCCCCCCCCCATATGACCTTCGGAACTAAAATCTTCAGAGTTAAGAAAGTTGGCCTGTTGAAATAATTTCCTCGTGAACCTGTAATGAATGTGTTAATTTTTGCAGCCAAGAATAATTGAGGGGAACTTTAATCTGACTGGTGTTTTCCCTGATTTTCTTTCAATTACATCCAGAATCGGAGGGCAGAGAGCAATGTCAAAGTCACTGATGTGAAGCTCCAGCCATTTACATTTCTTTTAGCATTTTTACTCAGTTATGCCCTTAAATTTTAAAGCTTATATTTGTATTATTTTACATAACATTTCATTACGATTTACAAATGTTGTTTGACCTAACGTTGCAGTCCCTCTTGATGACTTGGGCCATTAATAAACATGGAATTCATAACATACCCCTCGAAGAGAAGTATAATTTTTGGTATTAGATATGCGGTACTGTCATAGCGTTTACGATCATAATTTGAAAAGGAATTGTGTGCATTTATTGAGAGGATATATAACATCTGCAATTTCAAAGAGCAGTCAAAACTCAAAGGATAAAAAAAGTGGTGAGAGTTATATATTGAACTCTAATATACGTGTGATCATATTGCAGGGGTGGCTAAACTTGTTGAACCCAAAGGCCGCATAGGATAATCTTCAGATGTTTGAGAGCAGCAAGACATGAACAAACTTTACACAGGTTAATTACTGCTAGTAGAGGACTTGTTGGTCTCCATCCTGGATGTAAGTCTTTGAAAATCTGACTTATATGTTGGCAAGACTGCATGAAGGAGCTCCATCAGGTGTTGATTTGTAAGGACTACACAATGTTTTGGCTTTACAAACTTCATTACAAGAGACCCGCGATTCACAGCAGTGTGTTGTGCCGAAAATTGAAATGAGTCACACACTTATTTTCCTGAGTTGAGGATATTTTGTTTCTGGCACTTCCATCCAGAGCTCTATTGTAGATTGCAACTTATGCATCAACTTTAAGCCCTGGTCCTCCCGGACGTCCAACAGTTCCATTTCGACAGTAGATGTTTCTGCAACCAGGGGTTGGATTCTCCGGTCCTCCAGCCACGTGTTTTTTGGTGATGTGGCGTTCGGTGGCGGCAGGATTCTCTATTCCCGCTACTTGTCAATGTGATTTCCCATTGAAACCACCCCACGCCGCTGGGAAATCCTTGGACGAGGGCACACTGCCGGGGCGAAAAGAGAATCGCAATGGCCGGAAATCTCCGGCCCAAATATTTGACAACTGGCCAACCATCATTAACCACATCAATCATGATAGGGTTCACAAGAAAGATGAAGCAGGATCTCACCATTTGCAATTCATCAAACCTGGCTCAGAAATTATTAAGCAGTCCTTGTAATTTATCTCTGTATCCCTTCCATCCTTCCTTTTCTCCCTCCTTCCTCCCCATTTTCCCTTCCCCTTATTTCCTCCCTCCCTTTTTCCCTCTCTCTTCCCTCAATGTATATCCTGCATCCCTTTTCCCTCCCTCCGTCTTTTCCGTCGACTTTCTCTCTCACTTGCCTCCTCCATTTCTCCCCCCACCCTCCCACCTCCCCGTTTTCCCTCCCCTTCTCCTTCCTCCACATTTCCTTCCTCCCCAACCTCCTACCTTGCTTTTTCTCTCCTCCCCTCCCTCCTCCCCCCCCATTTTCTCACTCCCCATTTCCTTAATCCAGCCTCCCCATTTCCCTCCGTTCTTCCCTTTCCTCCCTCACCCTCCCCTTTTCCTTCCTTCCTCCCTCCCCCTTTCTTCATTCTTCCCTCCTCCTCTTTACTCCCTCTCCCTTCCTATCTATCCCCCCTCTCCCTTTCTTTCTCCCTATCTTTCTCACTGTATTCCTTGCTTCCCCCAATCCTTCTATATTTCCCCTTCCTCTATTCCTGGCTTGACAACTATTTGTCCAGTTCCTCCAATGCCCTCTACCCCATCTCAATCTCATTCTTCTCTATCTCTCCCTCCCTCTATATCCCATCTCAATCTATCTCCAATTATTTGCTCTATTTGCTTCTCTCGTCGTCCATTCCATCTCTATCCTTTCCCCTCTCCCTCCCACCCTCTATCCCACTCTCCAATGTATCTCTCCATCCCTATCACCCTCTGCTGCATGCTCCATCCCTCCCTTATTTTGTCCCTTTCATACCTCCATCATTATTACTTCAATCTCTCCCATCCTCATTCTTTCCAACTTTCCCTCATTCCTTCCAGCCCCTCCTCATTTCTTCCATCTCTCCCTCATACCATCTCTATTTTCCTCCCTCATTCCATCCTTCCCTCCCTCATATACCATCTCCCACTCCCTTCTGTCCTCTATCTTTCATCTCCCTCCCCCTCTAACTCTCTTTCTTCCACCCTCTAACTCTCTCCTTTGTCTCTCCTCTCTCTGCCTTTCCCCCACTACCTCTCACCCCCACTCCTTCTGTCACCCCTTTCACAGGCCTCGTCAAAAAGAAAAAGGAGACATTTGTCAGGGCTAGAAGGCTGGGAACAGACGAAGCCTGTGTGGAAAATAAGTAAAGTAGGAAGGAACTTAAGCAAGGAGTCAGGAGGGCTAAAAGGGGTCACGAAAAGTCATTGGCAAATAGGGTTAAGGAAAATCCCAAGGCTTTTTACACGTACATAAAAAGCAAGAGGGTAGCCAGGAAAAGGGTTGGCCCACTGAAGGACAGGCAAGGGAATCTATGTGTGGGGCCAGAGGAAATGGGCACGGTACTAAATGAATAATTTGCATCAGTATTCACCAAAGAGAAGGAATTGGTGGATGTTGAGTATGGAGAAGCGTGTGTAGATAGCCTGGGTCACATTGAGATCAAAAAGACGAGGTGCTGGGCATCTTGAAAAATATTAAGGTAGATAAGTCCCCAGGGCCTGATGGGATTTCCCCCAGAATACTGAAGGAGGCTAGAGAGGAAATTGCTGAGGCCTTGACAGAAATCTTTGCATCCTCACTGCCTTCAGATGATGTCCCGGAGGACTGGAGAATAGCCAATGTTGTTCTTTTGTTTAAGAAGGGTAGCAAGGATAATCCAGGGAACTACAGGCCAGTGAGCCTTAAGTCAGTGGTAGGAAAATTACTGGAGAGAATTCTTCGAGACAGGATCTACTCCCATTTGGAAGCAAATGGACATATTAGCGAAAGGCAGCACGGTTTTGTGAAGGGGAGGCCGTGTCTCACGAACTTGATAGAGTTTTTCGAAGAGGTCACAAAGATGATTGATGCAGGTAGGGCAGTGGATGTTGTCTATATGGACTTCAGTAAAGCCTTTGACAAGGTCCCTCATGGCAGACTGGTACAAAAGATGAAGTCACACGGGATCAGGGGTGAGCTGACAAGATGGATAGAGAGCTGGCTTGGTCATAGAAGGCAGAGAGTAGCAATGGAAGGGTGTTTTTCTGATTGGAGGGCTGTGACTAGTGGTGTTCCGCAGGGATCAGTGCTGGGACCTTTACTGTTCGTAGTATATAAATGATTTGGAGGAAAATGTAACTGGTCTGATTAGTAAGTTTGCAGAAGACACAAAGGTTGGTGGAATTGCAGATAGCGATGAGGACTGTCAGAGGATACAGCAGGATTTAGATCGTTTGGAGACTTGGGCCGAGAGATGACAGATGGAGTTTAATCCAGCCAAATGTGAGGGAATGCATTTTGGAAGGTCTAATGCAGGTAGGGAACATACAGTGAATGGTAGAACTCTCAAGAGTATTGACAGTCAGAGAGTGTCCACAGGTCACTGAAAGGGGCAACACAGGTGGAGAAGGTAGTCAAGAAGGCATACGGCATGCTTGCCTTCATTGGCCGGGCATTGAGTATAAGAATTGGCAAATCATGTTGCAGCTGTATAGAACCTTAGTTAGATCACACTTGCAGTATAGTGTTCAATTAGTGTCGCCACACGACCAGAAGGATGTGGAGGTTTTAGAGAGGGTGCAGAGAGATTGACCAGGACGTTGCCCGGTATGGAGGGCATTAGCTATGAGGAGTGGTTGAATAAACTCGGTTTGTTCTCAATGGAACGACGGAGGTAGGGGCGACCTGATAGAGGTCTACAAAATTATGAGGGTCATAGACAGAGTGGATTGTCAGAGGCTTTTTCCCAGGGTAGAGGTGTCAATTAGTAGGGGGCATAGGTTTAGGGTGCGAGGGGCAAGGTTTTCAAACAGAGGATAGTGGGTGCCTGGAACTCGCTGCCGGAGGAGGTGGTGGAAGCAGGGATGATAGTGACATTTAAGGGGCATCTTGACAAATACATGAATAGGATGGGAATAGAGGGATATGGACCCAGGAAGTGTAGAAGATTTTAGTTTAGACGGGCAGCATGGTCGTCACAGGCTTGGAGGGCCGAAGGACCTGTTCCTGTGTTGTATTTTTCTTTGTTCTCTCCCCGTCTCTCATTTTCCTTTCCTTTCACCCTTCTCCCCGCTATCCGTGCCAGTCCCCCTCTATCTCCTTTTCCATTCCTCTATCTCGCCTTTCCCTCCCATTCCCCCTTTCTCCTAGTCTCCCCCCCACTCCCTCCTCTCTCCCCCTCTATCTCTCCTCTCTCCCTCGCTATCTCTCCTTCTGTCTCTCCTTTTATCTCTCCTCTCTTCCCCCTCTATTTCTCCTCTCTCCTCACCTCTATCTCTCCTCTCTCTCTCCCCCTCTATCTCTCCTCTCTCTTCCCCTCTATCTCTTCTGTCTCTCCCCTCCATCTCTTCTCTCTCCCCCTATCTCTTCTCTCTCCCCCCGATCTCTTCTCTCTCCCCCTATCTCTTCTCTCTCCCCCCTATCTCTTCTCTCTCCCCCTATCTCTTCTCTCTCCCCCCTATCTCTTCTCTCTCCCCCATCTCTTCTTTCTCCTCCTATCTCTTCTCTCTCCACCCTATCTCTTCTCTCTCCCCCCTATCTCTTCTCTCTCCCCCCTATCTCTTCTCTCTCCCCCTATCTCTTCTCTCTTCCCCCATCTCTTCTCTCCCCATGCTCTCTCTATTGCCCCTTTCCCTCCCGTTCCTCCACTTTCACCATCCCCCCTCTAACCACTCTATTTATCTACCCCTCACTATTTTTCAACCTACCTCACCGTCTCCCTACTCTTTCTCCATCTCCTCTATTTCTGACTCTCAGGTCTCCCCTATCTCCTCCCTACCTCTCTCTCCCTGTACTTCTTAACACCTCTCGATACCTCCCTAGCCCTATCTCGAAACCCCTCTATTACACCCTTTCCAGGTCTCCCTCAATCTCATCTCTCCCTCTATTTCTTCTCACTCTGTCCCCCATACTCTGCCCTCCCCGTCGAACACTCTCTCCCTCCAGGTCTCCCTTCTCTCCTCACTGTCTCATCTCTCCCTCTATTTCTCACCCTCCTCTCTATCCCCTCTATCACTCTCTTTCCCTCTATCATTCTCTCGCCCTATCACCCTCTCTCTTAAAAATACATCAATCACTCTCTCCCCCCTCTATTCCCCCTCTCTGTCTCTCTCCCCCTCTATCAATCTCCCCTCTATCAATCTCCCCCTCGATCAATCTCCCCCTCGATCAATCTCCCCCTCGATCAATCTCCCCCTCGATCAATCTCCCCCTCGATCAATCTCCCCCTCGATCAATCTACCCCTCTATCACACTCTCCCCTCTATCACACTCTCCCCTCTATCACACTCTCCCCTCTATCACACTCTCCCCTCTATCACACACTCCCCTCTATCACTCTCCCCTCTATCACACTCTCCCCTCTATCACACTCTCCCCTCTATCACACTCTCCCCTCTATCACACTCTCCCCTCTATCACACTCTCCCCTCTATCACACTCTCCCCTCTATCACACTCTCCCCTCTATCACACACCCCTCTATCACACACTCCCCTCTATCACACTCTCCCCTCTATTACACTCTCCCCTCTATCACACTCTCCCCTCTATCACACTCTCCCCTCTATCACACTCTCCTCTCTATCACACTCTCCCCTCTATCACACTCTCCCCTCTATCACACTCTCCCCTCTATCACACTCTCCCCTCTATCACACTCTCCCCTCTATCACACTCTCCCCTCTATCACACTCTCCCCTCTATCACACTCTCCCCTCTATCACACTCTCCCCTCTATCACACTCTCCCCTCTATCACACTCTCCCCTCTATCACACTCTCCCCTCTATCACACTCTCCCCTCTATCACACTCTCCCTCTCTCTCTCTCCCCCTCTATCCCACGCCCCTGTATCTCTCCCCCTCTATCCCACTCCCCTGTATCTCTCCACCCTCTATCACTCTTTCCCATCTCGAGCACTCTCTCCCTCCCCCCTCCAGCACTCTCTCTCTCTCTCCCCTTCTGCACTCTCTCCCTCCCCCCACCAGCACTCTCCATCTCCCCCCTCCAGCACTCTCTCCCTCTCCCCCCTCCAGCACTCTCTCTCTCCCCTTCTGCACTCTCCCTCTCCCCCTCTCCAGCACTCTCTCCCTTCCCCCTCCAGCACTCTCTCTCTCTCCAGCACTCTCTCCCTCCCCCCTCCAGCACTCACTCTCTCTCCCCTTCTGCACTCTCTCCCTCTCCCCCCTCCAGCACTCTCTACCTCTCCCCACCTCCAGCACTCTCTCGCTCTCCCCGTTTGCACTCTCTCCTTCTCCCCTCCAGTACTCTCTCCCTCTCCCCTCCAGCACTCTCTCCTCTCCCCCCTCCAGCACTCTCTCCCTCTCCTCTCCCACTCTCTCCCTCTCCTCTCTTCTTCCCTCCCTCTCCTTCCTCTCCCCTTCCCTCCTTCACCCCCTTCCCTCCCCTCTCTCCTTCCCTCCCTCCCACTCCTCTCTCCTTCCCTCCGTTCCACTCCTCTCTCCTTCCTTCCCTCCCACTCCTCCCTCCTTACCTCCCTCCCACTCACTCCTCTCTCCTTCCCTCCCTCCCACCCACTCCTAACTCCTTCCCTCCCTCCCACTCCTCTCTCCTTCCCTCCCTCCCACTCCTCTCTCCTTCCCTCCCTCCCACTCCTCTCTCCTTCCCTCCCACCCACTCCTCTCTCCTTCCCTCCCACCCACTCCTCTCTCCTTCCCTCCCACCCACTCCTCTCTCCTTCCCTCCCTCCCACCCACCCATCTCTCCTTCCCTCCCTCCCATTCCTCTCTCTCCTTCCCTCCCAGTCCTCTCTCTCCTTCCCTCCCTCCCCTCTCTCCCCTTCCCTCCCTCCCACTCCTCTCTCCCCTTCCCTCCCTCCCACTCCTCTCTCCCCTTCCCTCCCTCCTACTCTCTCCCCTTCCCTCCCTCCCACCTCTCTCTCCTTCCCTCCCTCCCACTCCTCTCTCTCTCCTTCCCTCCCTCCCACTGCCTCTCTCTCCTTCCCTCCCTCCCACTCCTCTCTCTCCTTCCCTCCCTCCCACTCCTCTCTCTCCTTCCCTCCCTCCCACTCCTCCCTCTCCTTCCCTCCCTCCCACTCCTCCCTCTCCTTCCCTCCCTCCCACTCCTCTCTCCTTCCCTCCCTCCCACTCCTCTCTCCTTCCCACCCTCCCACTCCTCTCTCCTTCCCACCTTCCCACTCCTCTCTCCTTCCCTCCCTCCCACTCCTCTCTCCTTCCCTCCCTCCCACTCCTCTCTCTCCTTCCCTCCCTCCCACTCCTCTCTCTCCTTCCCTCCCTCCCACTCCTCTCTCTCCTTCCCTCCCTCCCACTCCTCTCTCTCCTTCCCTCCCTCCCACTCCTCCCTCTCCTTCCCTCCCTCCCACTCCTCCCTCTCCTTCCCTCCCTCCCACTCCTCCCTCTCCTTCCCTCCCTCCCTCTCCTTCCCTCCCTCCCACTCCTCCCTCTCCTTCCCTCCCTCCCACTTCCTTCCCTCCCTCCCACTCCTCCCTCTCCTTCCCTCCCTCCCACGCCTCCCTCTCCTTCCCTCCCTCCCACTCCTCCCTCTCCTTCCCTCCCTACCACTCCTCCCTCTCCTTCCCTCCCTCCCACTCCTCCCTCCCCTCCCTCCCACTCCTTCCCTCCCTCCCACTCCTCCCTCTCCTTCCCTCCCTCTCCTTCCTCCCTCTCCTTCCCTCCCTCCCACTCCACCCACTCCTTCCCTCCCTCCCACTCCTTCCCTCCCACTCCTCCCTCTCCTTCCCTCCCTCTCCTCCCTCTCCTTCCCTCCCTCCCACTCCTCCCTCTCCTTCCCTCCCTCCCACTCCTCCCTCTCCTTCCCTCCCTCCCACTCCATCCCTCCCTCCCACTCCTCCCTCTCCTTCCCTCCAACACTCTCTACCTCTCCCCACCTCCAGCACTCTCTCCCTCTCCCCGTTTGCACTCTCTCCTCTCCCCTCCCTCCCACTCCTCTCTCCTTCCCTCCCTCCCACTCCTCTCTCCTTCCCTCCCACCCACTCCTCTCTCCTTCCCTCCCACCCACTCCTCTCTCCTTCCCTCCCACCCACTCCTCTCTCCTTCCCTCCCACCCACTCCTCTCTCCTTCCCTCCCTCCCACCCACCCATCTCTCCTTCCCTCCCTCCCACTCCTCTCTCTCCTTCCCTCCCACTCCTCTCTCTCCTTCCCTCCCTCCCACTCCTCTCTCCCCTTCCCTCCCTCCCACTCCTCTCTCCCCTTCCCTCCCTCCCACTCCTCTCTCCCCTTCCCTCCCTCCCACTCCTCTCTCCCCTTCCCTCCCTCCCACCTCTCTCTCTCTCCTTCCCTCCCTCCCACTCCTCTCTCTCCTTCCCTCCCTCCCACTCCTCTCTCTCCTTCCCTCCCTCCCACTCCTCTCTCTCCTTCCCTCCCTCCCACTCCTCCCTCTCCTTCCCTCCCTCCCACTCCTTCCCTCCCTCCCACTCCTCTCTCCTTCCCTCCCTCCCACTCCTCTCTCCTTCCCACCCTCCCACTCCTCTCTCCTTCCCACCCTCCCACTCCTCTCTCCTTCCCTCCCTCCCACTCCTCTCTCCTTCCCTCCCTCCCACTCCTCTCTCCTTCCCTCCCTCCCACTCCTCTCTCCTTCCCTCCCTCCCACTCCTCTCTCTCCTTCCCTCCCTCCCACTCCTTTCTCTCCTTCCCTCCCTCCCATTCCTCTCTCTCCTTCCCTCCCTCCCACTCCTCTCTCTCCTTCCCTCCCTCCCACTCCTCCCTCTCCTTCCCTCCCTCCCACTCCTCCCTCTCCTTCCCTCCCTCCCACTCCTCCCTCTCCTTCCCTCCCTCCCACTCCTCCCTCTCCTTCCCTCCCTCCCTCTCCTTCCCTCCCTCCCACTCCTCCCTCTCCTTCCCTCCCTCCCTCGCCTTCCCTCCCTCCCACTCCTCCCTCCCCTTCCCTCCCTCCCACTCCTCCCTCTCCTTCCCTCCCTCCCACTCCTCCCTCTCCTTCCCTCCCTCCCACTCCTCCCTCTCCTTCCCTCCCTCCCACTCCTCCCTCTCCTTCCTCCCTCTCCTTCCCTCCCACGCCTTCCCTCCCTCCCACTCCTTCCCTCCCTCCCACTCCTCCCTCTCCTTCTCTCCCTCCCACTCCTCCCTCTCCTTCCCTCCCTCCCACTCCTCCCCTCCCTCCCACTCCTCCCTCTCCTTCCCTCCCTCCCACTCCTCCCTCTCCTTCCCTCCTCCCCTCCTCCCTCTCCTTCCCTCCTCCCACTCCTACCCTCTCCTTCCCCTCCCTCCCACTACCTCCCTCCCCTCCCTCCCACTCCTCCCTCTCCTTCCCTCCCTCCCACTCCTTCCCTCCCTCCCACTGCTCCCTCTCCTTCCCTCCCCTCCTCCCCTTCCCTCCCTCCCACTCCTCCCTCTCCTTCCCTCTCCCTCCCTCTCCTTCCCTCCCTCCTCTCCTTCCCTCTCCTTCCCTCCCTCCCCTCCTTCCCTCCCTCCCACTCCTCCCTCTCCCTCCCACTCCTCCCTCTCCCTCCCACTCCTTGCCCTCCTCCCTCCTCCTCCCTCCTCCTTCCCTCCCTCCCACTCCCCCCTCCTTCCCTCCCTCCCAATCCTCTCTCTCCTTCCCTCACTCCCACTCCTCCCTCTCCTTCCCTCGCTCCCACTCCTCCCTCTCCTTCCCTCCCTCCCACTCCTCCCCTCCCTCCCACTCCTCCCTCTCCTTCCCTCCCTCCCTC
Organism: Scyliorhinus canicula; assembly: GCF_902713615.1. Classification (NCBI taxonomy): domain Eukaryota; kingdom Metazoa; phylum Chordata; class Chondrichthyes; order Carcharhiniformes; family Scyliorhinidae; genus Scyliorhinus; species Scyliorhinus canicula. The sequence continues at coordinate 67,533,606 of NC_052165.1, read as the reverse complement.
TCCTTCCCTCCCTCCCACTCCTCCCTCTCCTTCCCTCCCTCCCACTCCTCCCTCTCCTTCCCTCCCTCCCACTCCTCCCTCTCCTTCCCTCCCTCCCACTCCTCCCTCTCCTTCCCTCCCTCCCACT